>NC_041022.1:23386349-23986349 GCF_900634625.1 Parambassis ranga | reverse complement strand
CAGGAAGAAGAGGGAGGGTTATCAGGAGAAAAAGGCTGGACAGAGAATCTGTGTGTTTAATTAACCCTTAAACTAATCTTCACCTCAACTTTTCAGGTCGTCAACAGCAGCTTCTTATTTAAGTGAGTTTAATGAATCTTTGTAGATGCAGCCATATAAAACATGATAAACTGCAGTCTTTTGACCATAACACTCCCGGCTGTCCATCCTCTTCTCTGCTGGTGATTGTGGTTCTTTGGTCTCTAATATCATGCCTAGCCTTGGCAGCTTTGTGCCTGATCGTGACCCATCAATGGTAATGACTCCCTGTGAGCTGAGGTTGTCCAGCAACTGGACCTTATGTAAAAGATTAGACCTGCTCTTAGGAAGAAATGGTCAGTACAAGATCCAATGGCAAGCTCTCTCAGGCACATTCTTGTGCCTTGGTGCATCTTAAAGCTGGTCTCTGATGTTGCCTTGGTTCAGCCACAGATGCTTTGTAGCTTTTGTCCTGCCAGCATTTCTTCTCTGTCACTTACTATGCACAATTGTTGGATCATTGTTTTCTTACATAGCTCCATTATGAGAAATCTGACCTTGTTTTGGCCAAAAAAACACAACAGGGCCTTTGCACCACTCCGCGCTTGGGTCCTAACAATGTAGAATAAAAAGCATTGCTAGCATTGCTAATTAAAGGTAGGGTAGGAGATTTTGAAAGTAAACACACACCCCTTTCTCTTGGAGCTCACCCCGAAGCCACGCCTCCAATCACATGGACGCACATTACCTGAAGACGCGCTGCGGTCTGTGACTTCGGCCATCATGCACGTACCTCTCTGGTGCACACGGAGCAGGAAGAGAGTGACAACCAGCCAATACTCTGTGCAGGGTCCACCCGGAGGACTGGCTGATGTTTTTAGCGTTCTATAGCTTCCACAGATGATTCATATTCTTCGTTTTAATGCCAAACTGCCGAACCAATCGGTTGCTATCGGATTGTAAAGAGAAGTTACACTAATTTAACAAAAAGTGCATCAGAATGAAATCTCCCTACCTCTCACCCTACCTTTAACTGAACTAGCACATTAATAATAGATTATAGGAGCATACAGGAACAATGTAACTGAGGCATCTGTCTCATTGAATCTCAACACAAACACTGCTGCTTACTCGTGGGTCATCAATGCACTCTTCTGTGAAACCTCAACCTCCTTTCGGTGTCTGCCTTCCTTGCCAGCAGGCATGTGCTCATTAAGCCTCTGTGATGCACAGATTGCACGGCTTGAAAAGTCTTTGTGTTTGTGTGGTGAGTAATGATGCTGCTCATAGAAAATGGAAGGTGTGTTGGTGACATTGAGGACATCCTCAAAGTATTACATAACAGTGTTGGTGAAGTACTGTTTCCCCTTTCTGAGGTGCCAAACTGTTTGCCAGAATCTCTTTGGGACTGACCGGTAGTCCTCCTCCATGGCCTCTCCAAACCACAGTAAGGTGGCAGTTCATGGGCAGGGATTATGGGAGTTTCCCTAAATTTGGTTACAGTAATATCAGATGTCTGCTGTAGTAGAACTTTTTTTCATGTGATGCAAAGTCAAGAAGGGTAAATTCAAATGTTAGTAAGATGAGATAGGAGAGCATTCCGAGTAAAGCCTAGCAGTCTAACTTGTATTATGTGATGTGTATATGAAGCGTGAATTGATTGTAACAATTCAAGGTGAAGTCGTCCGACAGAAATATATGGAACAAAATGACGACTGCTATTGATTACTTCATAACAAACTTAAAGCTGTCTAATTTCCATTAAAGTAAAAAAAAAAGTTACTTACCTTACTACTTTCTTCACTAAAAAAAGTTGCTATAAATCTAAACATACAAGGTGTATGAATATTAAGTAACATTGCATCTGCTCCACTTTCATGCTACATGTGCTGAGTGTCTGTCAAAGGCCAATCTATGGCTAATCCAAAATGCTGCAGCCAAAGTATTGACAGGAATCAGCAAGACAAATCATTTTATCCTGTTTTACCTTCTCTTCATTGGCATCCAGTAACGTTCAGAATAGACTTCTACTTCTTACATACAAGGATTTTGAAGTTTAAATTCACCTCTGTGATTGAAATGTTCTATTGGGATTATAGTGCAGGTTAGTGTACAAACACACAATGAAAAGTCTGTGCAATTTCACAACAACTTTATTTTAAAACTCTCTCATCATACAATATATGTGTGGGGCATCTGATGACATCTATACAAACAGCTCATATACTACACTAAAATACAAAGCCCTTAAATCTTTCTGCATAAACTGTTTTAAAGGTTTGGTTCTCCAAAGCTCATCACAAGCGTGTCAATGCAGTTAAAAAGAGAAAGCTGGAGTTTGAAGGATTTAATTGTGGAATACTAACACGGCAGATCACTTCAAGTACAGGTAAGCTTATTCCAAAAGTTACAAAGCAAGCTGACAGGTAGATAACAGATCATAGGTTTAATAGGAAACATTGACAAGGAAAGAGAAGACAAACCCAGATGGTGATTATAAGTTATGGGCAGGACTCTGTGTTCTTCAGGAGACTGGAAGTGCTCTTCAGCCTACAGATGTGCAGATATGCAAACACACATACAGAAATCATGAAAGTAAATGGCATGATTGCAGCTGTGACAGTAAAAACTATGTAAAATATAGGGCTGCTAAACTAGTTCTTTTCTAAGATTAAGAAGCCTTGATAAGAATCAAAGGACCAACTGCTGCTCATGTCAGTAGAAGGCCCAAACATGTCTGTCAATGACTTAGAATAGATAACAAGGTTAACCAGATCCAGCAAAGCCAAATAACCAACCAAGGGCACAAACTTATTAAATTATTATACGCAGACCTTGATGTGGCAGATTGAGATCTCAGAAAAAAGTCATCAAATCGTTTTTTTTATCTTTTTAGTGATAGAAGTATACTCAAGAAATCTGGCTTGTCACTAGTGTAGCATCCCCAGATAACTGCTCATTCTTCTGTCTTCATTTATTTATTTCAAAGCTGGGTGGTCAAGATGCTCAGACATTACTAATCTGAAAAGCATCAATTCACACCTGGCATTCAAACAATGGTGTGTGTATACACTTTAACTGTACAGGGGACACCAGTAGTCTCTGAGGACCTTCACCTTCATCTTGGCTGTTTACAATAAAACCATTGTTGTATAAGTTGTATACATGTTGTTCCTGTCCCATATTGCATAAACGGCTGTAGTGAGAATGTGTTGAGGTAGGAAACATAGCACTGCAAATAATATATAATCTGTCAATCTCATCTGGTTGCTAGGCTGTTTGCTATTAAATTACAATTAAAAACTTACATGTCGGTGATCCTCTGCAGCCTGTCCTTCATGTCCTCCTGGACAATGAAACAGAATTATGTCTTTTCTCCTCAACCCTTTGATTTTTGGCTTCATTTTTGTGAATATATTGGCAGTGAAAAAAGTTAACATAATGTTTTTCAAAGACACCAGTTTCATCATGTGGACAGGTGGCATACATTTAAAAGCACCATCTCATAAACTGCTGTACAGGAAAAACCAATGGCAATATATTTTGGATGTGGAGGATCTTATGGCAGTAGTTGGTGAGACAGGTTTAGGTAAAGTGGCCACATTTGAATGTGCGTTGTTAACAGACCCCTTGACATTGAAGCCTCCTGAACATGGTGAATTTGAAACTGCAGGGATGTGGAAGCTGCTGCTATTTTCCCTTGCATTGTAAGAATGTTGACTCACCACCAGAACATAAAAGTTATATTCACCTTTGAGGCATCAGACATGGAGCTGGAAGAATAGCAGGAGGCAGATGACTGGCATGGCAGAGAGTTCTAGAAAAGCAAACCAGGATGCAACAGTGATTGTCAAACAGCTTACAGCATGCGTAGTCTAGGCAAAAGATTGAGTATGGCATTGAAATGATTTATTTATCAGTATAGTCACATTCTAACATTTTGTCACTGTGTGAAAAACATTACAGCCAAAATGACTTACCTTCAGGAGATGACTGGGCTCACTATTAAAAGTACCCATGAAACTTCTAGGAGAGTGCAGCTTCTGCACACTAACACTTTTGTCAAACAAACATAAGATGAGTGCTCCCAGCCTAACAAATCCTGGTGTTTTCCTTTTCCTGATCGGTCTGTTCCGTTGCCTGAGCAGGCCGGGTGCCATTCTGCGTAAGGCCTGCTTGTGTTTTTGAAGCCAACAAAGCTAGCTACTAACTCTGATGTCATGCCAGTCACCATTATGCCTACAGTAGGATGTTAAAACTAAGAATTTTTTGGACACAAAATTGGTATAGGCCTGAGGAATAAGTTATAATAAGTTAACTTTTTAATTATTTTTAGATAATATGTAAAGCGCAAAATATTTGAACATGGAATTTGATCTTGTAAGGATCTCAGCATCCTTATGCTGCTGTTTGATGGGTGTGAGAAGCATTGAACTAGAAGCTTGTCATGAGCAATTATGATAAGTCCAACCATGCAGTGGAGCAAATGACAGATCAGACTCTAGCCCAAACTGCTTTAAAGACTGTTTGAACTGGTACTATTAAAAAAATCAGTATATTGCTTACAATATACACTGCAACCTGCAATTATGGTTTGATGTATCAAGTGATCCTAGTCTCATTTTACGAATCCCAAATTGTCCTTCATGTACATAAGATTGCCTGGATTATTGAAATATTTTACTTTTATATTATTACAATGAATGGAACCTTTCTAACAGTGTTACAATGTTATTCATATATTGCTCAACTATAACTCATATGTATTTGGCTTCATCTTCCTCACCTGTTACCAGTGAAACTAATTAGTCCTGTGATGTTCCACTAGCTGTTTTTTATTGTGTGTGTAGCATTATGTAACTCTGCCATGTCACCTGTTTCAAAGCTTTTTTGAAACAGGTTGTGGCAGCCTCTGGCTACAGTTGCTCTGAAGGCATAGAAGGGGGTAAACAACAAAAGATCACACAATGACAGGCAAAAATGAAAATGTCACAGCATGAACATTTGTCCTACCTGTGTAGTGCTTAGTTCGAGTTTAGTTTCCAGTAATAGAACTCTGCTCTTCAGGTTTTCCCAGCTCTCTCTGGATATAGTGATGACCTGTCCTTCATTCTGGTAAAAGATATGTATCATATATGTTTTCTTAGTAGTCTATCCAGTAACTAAAAAAGTGATCACATTAAAAAACTTAAAGGAACCCTTTTAACCTTGTCTGTGGTTCTCTGAGTCTGGAGCTCTTCCAGGCACCTCTCTAGAATACTGAGCCTGTCGAGACCAGACAGAAGCTTTCCTAGTTGAGCTTCCAGCGCTGAGAGCCTTTCTCCCACCTCTGATGACTAACAGGCAGAAAAGACAGCAAATGGTACATGACATTCTGTATTGGAATGCCTTCAACCTGGCTTTAAAAGATCTGTGTTGGATCTTTAAACCATAAAAGCAACTACTGCTGGTTTCTTTCTCCAATCAATCAGTCATACTAAGTCATGTGTAACAGATTTTCACTCAGTCTGTATACTCATTCGGTGAATGCTTACATGCGGTATGCCATCCTTCTCCTCCTGCCTTTCTGGCAGCTCTGTGATCCCATTTCCAGGAGCATCAGAGAGGTATAATTCATTATGCAACATGTTGGTTACCATATCTGGGGAGAATGCCTCTGCACAGGAGGGGTTTGTTGGAAAAGTTAGAGGGCTTTCTACATGATGATTCACAACAAATGGCCTCCTGGACACCTAAAATGCATACAAAACACAACTATGAAGAGACATTATACTTCTCACTGTCACATCTTACTATCAACATAGCCCTCTAAACATCTGGAAGTGTAAATAGTGCAACCTGTACTTACAGTGTCTGCCTCAACCTGCGTTGGAAGAGCCTCTCCTCTGCCCTCCTTATGTGGGACAGGACATCTGACTTTGGGCTGCAGCACACAGACACAGACATACTAGACACAGAGACTGGTAAATGGTGTAGTGTTGACTGTTCGTTATGGTTAGTTATGTTTCTCTGTCCTAAAGCATTAGTCTTAGATAAGAGCTATCTTGGAATTAACAACCCATCAGGAAAAAAGCTGTGTTACAATCAAGCACTCTTTTCAATCTTGTGGAATAATTCACAGATGTTCTGACTAGCAATATATATTACTATTACTCTATATTAACAATAAATGTGAGCAATCCTCGTCACAGTGCATGCAAATCTGCCGAGCAGAAGTTGCGGCTTTTTCAAAACTCTTCTGGTTCTCCCCGAGGGCCGACCAGACCTAAAGGATCCCTGTGAAGGATTACAGATGGCTGCTTTTATTTTATTTTTTAAATGGATGGTTGCTAATGGCTGCTTTAACCGTATAATCATTATCTGCAACATTTATGGGTGTTTCCACAGAAGAAACTTTTCTTGGGCACTATAAGTAGAAAAGAGAGAAACAACTCCAAAAGAAAGGGTGTTTCAGGTAAAGTCATTCCTCATCACCTTTTATTTGCAGCAGGAAGGTGTCCTCTGCACCTGCAAAGGGAGCTATACCCTCAAATTTGATTAGAACTCCCCCTTCCATTACACTAGAATTAGATACCTGCTTACAATGTGTTTACTTTTGCTGGTTGTTTAATAGCTCACAGCTTGTGGAGAAAGGAGAAAGAAGGGGGCCTAGTGGGAGAGGTTTAATCAGGATTCTAAACAACCTTTTGGCTTATTTAATTAAGCACAATAAACATTATACATCCATACTTCTGCCTCCACTCTGACTCTTTTTATTATCTTGCCTATGGATGTAAGGCATTATAGATCTTTGGGAATACATACAAGGGTGAATACACGCACACACGGCACTGAGTCCAGCTTGACAGTGCAACCGCTACCTTAAGCCAGATTTATGTAAGCGTTGTGACAGCTGCTGTGAAACACTTCCATTTTAGTCAATGGCAGTATTTACACCAGAGGGGTAGCAGAGATTTGTTAAAAGCGTTCCAGAAGCTCTGTGAATGAATCATTTAAATTATTTTACAAATGTTTTTACAGACAAAATCATTTTTGAATAGCGCAAACCACATCAAACCTGCATGTATGTCTAACACCCATTATGCAACACATCCATTGCCCTTCTTTTTGTCATTCTTATCTCTGGGTATCACTATAAAAACCTCACTAAATTTGGATTTTTGAACCGTTTACTTAGCACAGCATGTTAAATATGTGCTGTATAAATATGACTTGTTAGCTTAAATAAACTGTACACTTCCCAAGGAGTTTGCTAAAAAAAGAAAAGCTTTGTACCTTCTTGAGCTGGTTGTGTTTCTGCAGGACCAAGTTGATGATGTCACAGATGACAGAGATTTTCCTTTGAGAGAAACCCCACTGAAGGAACTGCTGCTTTGTCAGAATGGGCTTATAGTGGAAGATATCTCTCAGAACCTACACACATAACACACAGACAGCATTATAGGCTAATGTACCGTCATTGTGAGCATGCAGTAAAAATCCACTGTACGGTACATTAAAAGAGACAAATTGCATTTGTCGATATGGCTTGACACTCAATAACTGAAGACACAAACACTGTTTTATCTCTGCCAATATAATATATTTTTAAAAATAAAAATAATTCATTTCATTAAATAACTATGCTGTATAATTTGATATGACCTTTCATGTCCATTCCTTATATACAGTACGTGCCCTCTGAATCATTGCTCTACACAGCATAGCAAAACACCTGGCATGTCGGGTTAAATGTTCACAGCATCCAGCTATGCACATTGCAGAGTCTCATCTACATTGGGTGGGTGAACCATTTGTAACCCTGGCTCATTTCCCCCCTATTTTTCATCTTGATGCTCTCCTTTTCTCTGACTCACATCCCCGCAGCCTGAACTTGTACAGCGGAACTACTTTGTCAGTGTGCATATTACAAACAGAGACAGACAAAAGGTGGATAGAGGCAGTGCTGTTCGTTCAGCTTCCCACTGGCTCCTGGCTCTCTGTCATTATACACTACAGAATTCAGAATATAGTTGTCCTCATTTACATAATTTTCTAATAAATGAAAATGCAGGTAAATGACAGCATCTGTGCTTTGAGATTGGCTATGATTGCACTTATATTAAGTGATGACAGAGTGATTGGCCCCCTGCTGCCCCCCATCTACCTGGCCATTTCTAGCAATAAAACATGATGATACAAAAATAAAGACTATTACACAACCCTATGCTGCAGTGAATGCATTACCTTATAAAGCGTGTCAATGAATCGGAGGTCGGTTTTGCCAGTCAGCTCCAGACCAGATGCTATTAGTTGCTCAGCAAAAGGTGGAGAGAAGGAGGTGAGGGTGAAGCTGACTATTGGCAGAAAAGCTGAGGGGTCTCCTTTGGAAAGCCTGGTGGACAAAAAACATGCACCTCAGAACATTATCTGTTGTGTGCTATTATGCAGGCATTACTCTGTTGAAGTAGCATGAGCTCTGACTGCCAGTTGCATGCAGTTATATTCCTCCATGTGTGTCCTACCTGTGACAGATATTGTATTAAACACAAACAATGTATGTGTGTATGAATAAAAAGTGAATAAGGAGGAGTCTGGAAACATGATCTGCATCTATTCATTTTTTGACAGGGACAAGAGCGATACCTTGTGGGTAACAGGTCACATTGCAACCGGCAGTCCACAGAGTCATGGGAACATAAAGTCTGATGCCATGTAACTTTCAAGGGCAGTGGTACCTGAGATGGTCTTTATATTTACTAAAAAAATCAGCAGAGGACAGAAATAGTAATAATCTAATAATCTTTAGCAGCCAGAACTTTGTCCATATTGGGTTGCATGTATTAGTATAATATATAGGTAAACAAATCACATTTTTTGTTGAAGCCTCTATAGACAGTGTAGAGAAGGTTGAAGCAAGGCGTCTGGACTTGTAGAGTTTTCTAGAAGACGTTTCGCTGCTCATCCAAGCAGCTTCATCAGTTCTAACTGTTTGGTGGGGAAACATGGTTTATATGTGGTTACAGACCTATGTGGGTGGGTCTGGGTAAAACTTAAAAAACTTACAAACAATAGCACTAAATGTTTCCATACTTACCTGTGATGTTCTGGCTGACTGGGCCAGGTGTGTCTAACGACTGGCTAACGACTATGAAACTGCCGGAGGGGGACTGGTTGACAGCCCTTTGTTCTTGCTGTGAGTATGTGCAAACTTCCTGGGAATGGATGGAATCACTGCATTGTATGTGGTAGAAAGATGATGTCTGAGGCCACCACCTCTGTTAAGGGAAGGTTTTTCCAGCTTAACATAAATGGCTTCCTTGACTCCTCTTTCATACCACCTTTCCTCCCTGTCTAAAATGTGAACATTGTTGTCCTCAAAGGAGTGTCCTTTGTCTTTGAGGTGGAGGTGGACAGCTGAGTCTTGTACTGAGGAGGTGGCTCTCCTGTGCTGAGCCATTCTTCTGTGGAGTGGTTGTTTAGTTTCTCCAATGTACAGATCAGAGCATTCCTCACTGCACTGGACTGCATATATCACATTGCTGTGTTTCTCCCTGGGAATCTTATCCTTCGGGTGAACCAGTCTCTGTCTGTGTTGTCATAGGTTTGAAATGGACCGGGATGTCATGGTTGTTGAAGATCCTGCGGAGTTTCTCTGATACTCCTGACACATATGGAATGGAGATGTTCTTTCTCCGCCTGGTGTTGTCCTTCTTCTTGTTGTTGGGGGGTCTTGTTTTTGTGGCTTTTATGAGTGCCCACTTCGGGTAGCCACGTGTTTGCAGGGCCTTCCTGATGTGGTGTTGCTCCTTCTTCTTCCCCTCTGAGCTGGTTGGTACAGTTTGTGCTCTGTGCTGCAGGGTCCTGATGACTCCCATTTTGTGTTCCAGTGGGTGGTGTGAATCAAACAACAGGTACTGGTCCGTGTGTGTGGGTTTCCTGTACACTTCCACATTGAGGCTCCTGTCCTCCTCAATATGTACTGTGCAGTCCAAGAAGGCCAGATTGTTGTCCTTGGTGTCCTCGCGAGTGAACTTGATGTTGTTATCCACTGTGTTGATGTGTTCTGTGAACCGTTCCACTTCGTTGGTCTTGATTTTAACCCAGGCGTCATCCACATATCTAAACCAGTGGGTCGGGGTGGTTCCAGGATAGGAACTCAGGGCTCTTCTCTCCACAAAAACAAGACCCCCCAACAACAAGAAGAAGGACGACACCAGGCGGAGAAAGAACATCTCCATTCCATATGTGTCAGGAGTATCAGAGAAACTCCGCAGGATCTTCAACAACCATGACATACCGGTCCATTTCAAACCTATGACAACACTGAGACAGAGACTGGTTCACCCGAAGGATAAGATTCCCAGGGAGAAACACAGCAATGTGATATATGCAGTCCAGTGCAGTGAGGAATGCTCTGATCTGTACATTGGAGAAACTAAACAACCACTCCACAGAAGAATGGCTCAGCACAGGAGAGCCACCTCCTCAGGACAAGACTCAGCTGTTCACCTCCACCTCAAAGACAAAGGACACTCCTTTGAGGACAACAATGTTCACATTTTAGACAGGGAGGAAAGGTGGTATGAAAGAGGAGTCAAGGAAGCCATCTATGTTAAGCTGGAAAAACCTTCCCTTAACAGAGGTGGTGGCCTCAGACATCATCTTTCTACCACATACAATGCAGTGATTCCATCCATTCCCAGGAAGTTTGCACATACTCACAGTAAGAACAAAGGGCTGTCAATCAGTCCCCCTCCGGCAGTTTCAGAGTCGTTAGCCAGTCGTTAGACACACCTGGCCCAGTCAGCCAGAACATCACAGGTAAGTATGGAAACATTTAGTGCTATTGTTTTTTAAGCTTTTTAAGTTTTACCCAGACCCACCCACATAGGTCTGTAACCACATATAAACCATGTTTCCCCACCAAACAGTTAGAACTGATGAAGCTGCTTGGATGAGCAGCGAAACGTCTTCTAGAAAACTCTACAAGTCCAGACGCCTTGCTTCAACCTTCTCTACGTATGATGACCTGGATGACTGAGAATCTTCATCAACATCTATAGACAGTGGTGTTGCAAATAAATATTTAGTATAGGTCAAAATGTATTCTGACTAAAAATTAGATTCTGACCAGCAAGGCTGACCCTTTGAGCACTACTGTATAACTTAAAAGTTTAGATTTTTTTATGCACGGTTGAGACTGAGTGCTACTGCCCTTTCTAGTGACTGTCACATCAGGTATTTTATTACAGTTGTGTTAAACTAGGTTTACATCCAAAAAACATACGAGTACATAAGTATATTATCTTTATAATAATAAATATGCTTCCACTTTGATATTGCTTCAAATGGAAAAAGCTGGAGAGAAATACAATTGCATTCACACCTGTAGTTTGTAGAAGTGATCACATGTTGATGTGGTTTACAACACACTGACCACAGAAATGCACAGGTGAACATTCAGAGGACCATGGTATGAATATAAATGTGTAGTAGGGTGGACTGCGCCTTTAATGGCCGTGTTGTTACATTCCTACACAAACAAAATGAATCAATCTAGTTCTAGTTAAACCAAATAATCCCTTAGATATTTCACCTTATACACACCCACTACACCACGCTAAGTTAAACATTAACTTTATAGTATGGTAACGGTGTGGTTTAATATTAACTGACATTTATTGGTAACGGCTGTTAACTCAGTTTTTAAATGTGTTGATTTATTCGTAGTAATTTTATGTATTTTACTCCATTGTTATTGTTAGAGCCTTTGTTGCTGCTAGTTTCGTAGCTTACCCATCGTAGTCTACATGTCCTGGGTACTTTATCGCTCGCAGGAGAGCTTCCAGTTTACGAAGACAGCCTTGGATATCTCCGGTACACAGCATTTTATCTGTATGCAACAGAGGAAAAATGCCATTTAAAGTGTTTGTTTTGTCCGTGTTTACTTGTGACGTACCATCGTAATAACATCTAACAGAGCATATTGCTAAGGAAACACAAAGAAAACACCGACTGAAACGGCGCTATAATCCTATGTACTACTTTAAGCGTCTGCCATGCATGCATATTTTAAGGCGCTCACCTGACCTTGTCAAAAAAATGAATGAAACACGAATAAAAAGTTAGAGAGTTGCAGTGTTAGCGTTCTCCTTCGGACTTCGCTACGACTACATTTGTTCCTGCCGGGTGATCAACAGCACGGACAGGATTGGCTGTTCTCCATTTACGTCAATGCGTAGTTCTACACCACGAAACGAGTGATGTCATGACGCATCGTCCAGAAAATGACGTTTTTTTCTTTTTCTGCTAAGTTTAGCAATGTTTACCAAACATAACCGTAAAAATAAAGCAACTAAAACTCATTAACACAAGACTTCAGAGGTTCTTTCGGCTCATCTGTCCCAGTGATAACAAGAGAGAAGAAGGGGCGGAGCCGGTGTGACAGGAGGAGGAGGGAAACTGATGATAATAGTGTTAGTAATAGAACACGATACAGAAGGATTATCCTGAAGCAATGGAGCGACGGCTCTTTTTTCTCTTTATTTAGTTGAATGAAATGACAACAGGATACGTCTGATAGCAGGGAGCCCGCAGTTCCAGCTGTCCTTGTGTGCAGGTCAGGTTGTCAGAGGAATCACTAAAGTCAGGTGGGTAGCTCGGGTTACGGCGCTGTACAGCACTCTTTAGGAAATATTGCACCGCACTTGTTAAAGAAACATGACATACGCACTTTAATATGGCAGCAAATTCAACCACTTTGGGTCGTCACCGTCTTCGTCAACTTAAACTAGCTTGCTAAGCTAACTCAGGGATTTGTGACAACACGTTGTGAGTGAAAGCCATCTTAACCTATGGCGTTCCAGTATGACTGCTGCTGTCATGTGCCTGGGCAATGGTGTCGAAGAGGAGGCGGGGCTACAGGTCGAACTAGCTTGCTTGCTGGAACTTCCAGCGTTGATGTTTACAACAGTGTGATGGATTTGTTTATGCAACACAGCTGACGTTAGTGAGACTGTAAGCAAAAGGCAGTGGCTTAAAAAAGACTGGGCAGTGTGTCACGGCTTTGTTTATGCGCACACGGTCAGTTTCTAACTAAGCTAAAGTACACGTTTATTAGCACAGAGTCATTAAAAGGGTGCATCGTGGATGACAATGAGTAATGTCGAGCACAGTCATCTAATTAAATCATCATAAGGCAGATAAGGACACAGCGTAAAGCTTTAACGCCAGCCACACGTCACTTGCTTATGTGATGGACTTCAGTCTTATCCAGAGTAATAGAACATGCAGTGATGAGCAGTCTATAGAAAGTTGTGGCACCTGACATGTCAGAAAGCAGAATGTATCATTGTTCAGCAGATGTATAAGCCCTTTGGTGAACTGTTTATGTTAACAATAACTGTAACAATACATCCTGACAGGTGGACAGCTTATTGTTCAAAGTATAGTCTTTGTGTGATCATATTTATTTCTTAATTTACAGTTTGTCTTGTGGATTTTATAAATACACAACAAAAAAATACAATTTGTCAACTAAAGAGAAACGCTAGAGATGGTTGTGTGTGAAAATTCCTGTTGATCTTCAGCTTCTGAAACTCCTAGCCCAACTTCCATGCGCCATTCAAAGTCACTTCAGACACTTTCTTTCCCATACTGATCACTCTGAATGTCAGCTGTTATCTTCAGCATGTCTACATGCAGAGTTGCTGCCATCAGATTGGTTGATTGAATTTTTGTGTTAACGAGCAGTTGAACAAGTGTATGTAAAGAAGTGCGTAGTGATGTATGTTATGTTTATTTTTTATTTTTTGCAGCATATTTCACATATATGAGAAATATGAAAAATGTGTTCTTAGCAACCTATGATGTGGCACTGCTTACTACACAGACCACATTTGTGTATGTAAACACACTATTTACATGCAGTACTTTTAAAATAACCAAAGGAAAAAAACTTGATGGGTACTTATTACCCCATGTGGCTCAGTGGGATTATTCAGGTATATATTATTTTATCATCTTGATGACGATCCAGGTCATTTTGATTCAGAAGGTTGAAGCACCTTCTAAATTAATTTTGTTTGTACTGTGCTGCACACAGATGGGTCAGGCACTGTGGAGGCTGCCTCCGAGACAACAGCAGCAGCTTCAGGAAGAACTAGCCGACCGATTGGCTGATCGAGGAGGAGGAGGAGGAAGGCGAGAGCAAGGTTTCACTTTTGGCTGTAAAGTTATTGTAGTTCGTGGGTGAAAATCTGGTTTCTGTTTACAGTTAAATCAATAACAGCACAGAAAGCACCTGCTAAAATCATCATATTTATGCTTGTAAATAAGTATAATAATATTTAATATCATGCTTTGAATGACACTATTATTTTCAAGTGAGAAATCAATTTACCTAAATCGCTCAAAACATCACTATATATATATTCAAGTCATTTTAGTAGTTTTCATTAGTAGTTAGTGCCCTTCTCTCTTCTCTACAAGTGGCCTGACTTGTCTTGAGTTTCTTCTCGTGTTATATGCTCCTTTTTTGTGCCGTAAATTTGAGACTGCCTGCCTCAGGCTTGTGTTTGTGTTAAATCAGTGTGATGATTTTTTCCATCGTCTCGTTTTTGCAGCTAGAATTTCACAAACAATAGTGTAAAACCTGCAGTTAATACATTCCCTTGAGCTGATCGAGTTATTTCATAAATAACTTGTTAAGAATATTTTTAATAGTGCCTGTTTCCTCAGTTCCTTGTGACATAGACATAGACATCTTTACCTTTGTGACATGCTGTATTATCATTACCCTTAAGATGATGGTAAACCGGAACAGGCTACATTACATATACCAGCTAATTCCATGTGTGCTTGAAGTCTTTAGCCACAATGCATGCTGGGATAGTCTTCAACCAAAAATTATTATCTTTTTTTCCAGGGAGAGATGGTGGTCACCAGAGGAAAGCTCCACAACACTGCTATGGCCCTGACATCTACCATCTGCTGAGGACACGCAGAGGTATCAGCACATGTGTCTATGTACCTCTGGCTGCCTACCAGCACTTACCTCCCACCATAACAGGGGTTACAGTGTCTGTCCATTCTTTTTGTTTTTAATCACCACTCATCACAAAAGACTGTAACCACAGTGTGAAACGATCTGTCCCTGAGATTAAGATTCCTTTATTGTGAGTGCACAATACATACAACAAGAATAAGATGCACTAATTCCTCTGTTACAATCGAGCCTTTTTGCAAGGATGCTGGTGCTCAGGCCTGAATGAAACCACATTTAACATTCACACACATGTGGCTTACGCATACAGTACACCCACAGGTACGCTTAAAACTGGTATCTGATCACAGACGTTGTTCATTCAACACATCTAAATTACATTTCTGCTTCAAATTGAAGGGTTGCACTGACAATACACCGTAAAACAAACACAAATTCTGCATTCCTCAACTAGAAAGCTGTGTTTGAATCACCTGCAATCAACAGTCACATGACAAATATTGAGCGATTTGTTGATGTGGAGTGACTACAGAAAAATCAGGTTTTTTCGAAAATGTAAAAAGATTTGTTACACCAGTAGGGAAAGCAGGTTGGACCTGGCAAATCCAGTTTGTTTATATTTCTGCATATATTTTTATGACTTGTCTTTTATACTGTATTGTGCTGCACAAACACATGTTTGCACTCTGTCTACTATTGATTGTTATTGGTGTGCTGTTTCCATAAAGGTGCAGGACCTCAGGGGGTTAAAACTTCCAGCAAGAGTCAGTTCTTCAGAAATAACACACTTCAGAATATAGACTAATGTACTTCAGAGTATAAGTGCAAATATATCTGCACAATGCCCTCAGACGTCACTGACTAACTGGTGGCACATGTAGGATGAGCCCTGCTTTCTAGCCCAGTCTGTTGGGAACCAGGACATGTTCCAATCCTACACAAAGCCTCCCCTTTGCTGCTTACTGCATCAATGTCTTACCGTCATCTACCACCAGCGATGAATGATTATGATTGTGATGCAGTTCACAATGGCAAGTGGAGACCACTGGTCAGGGGGAACACAGTAACACTACCACATGCATCTCAGACAATTGCGTGTTGCACTGAGCTGAGGAAAGCACACAGTTTTAATCTTGGTAATAAATGCCAAGTGGAAACTAAATCAAAACATTTGTTTTCTGTTTTTCTCCCTCCTGCCTTTTCTTGGGTGCTGTAGGTAAGGAGCCGCATGGTTTTCTAGATCTGGAGATGCTGCCACCTGAATTAGGTATCACCATACTGTCGTACCTGAATGCTACTGATCTGTGCCTGGCCGGCTGCGTGTGGCAGGACCTGGGGAATGATGAATATCTGTGGCAGGGGTAAGGAGATCAACCTCTAGTGCATAAAGTACATATTTACAACAAGTATACAATAAAGTTAGATTTCTGTTTTTAACCCTCTGTGTTGGTCCATCAGGCTGTGTAAGTCCACCTGGGGACACTGCTCCATCTACAACAGAGTACTTCCTGCTGGTTTCTCATACAGACGACTGTACTTACAGCTTGATGAAGGCAGCCTGACATTCAATGCTAATCCACAAGAGGTAAAATACCCACAATATATTTGTGTATGTTGAATGATGCTGAAATTATTTTGTCTAATTTTTTGTCACCTGTGTGTGTGTAGGGTATCAGTTATTTCATATCTAAGGGCATACTAGTTGATCATCCGAATGAGCTGGCTAAGTTCATTTTCTACACCAGACGCCTCAACTGGAAAATGCTTAGGATTTACCTAGATGAGAGGTTAGTACATACACACATAAAACCCAAATCTCAACACTTGGCTTACACAACAATGTGATTAAATATATATATACAGTATGTAGCAGTTTCACATTTTATTCACTGTCATTTGTCTGTGTGTGTGCAGGCGGGATGTCTTGGATGAGTTGGTGACCCTCCACAATTTCAGTAACCAGTTCCTCCCAAACGCTCTGCGGGATTTCTTCAGGCATATCCATGCACCAGAGGAGAGAGGAGAGTACCTGGAGACCCTCATCACCAAGTTCAGCCACAGGTTCTGCACCTGTAACCCCGCTCTGGTTCGAGAGCTGGGCCTTAGTCCTGGTCAGTAATCAAAACATTCACATATACATTGGAAAATACTGAACACACTGAATGAATGAGTGAATTGAAACTCTACGTAAACTCTACGGCTTAGGAGGTTTCCATGCAAGGGTCTCTTTTTGTGCAGCCACCATTGTGTTGTAGCATACTGAGACAAAGTTGGTGAGCCCACGTGCATGAGCAGGTCAGCTGGATCTAAATGTCACTGTATAGTGATATGGTGTCATGATATCGTTGCCAGAGAAACCAACATGCAGTCTAGTGGCGCCTTAAATGACCAAAGAAAGTCCCTTGGCAACCATTCAGTCATGTTCAAACATTAGTACAGTCTCTTTTAATTTAGTTTTTGTGTATCTGGCCATAGCAGGTCTTAGTATTAGACGAATACATCTTCAGATAAACAACAAGCTTCTAGAACACTCTGGTATACAGAGGAGTTCAGGGTCCACTCAATGACTGCAAGGTTACCTGGCCGTGTGTCTGCAGAACAAGCCCAAATCATCGGCCCTCCACCTTCATGCTTGACAGTGTGTATGAGGAGTTTCTGCTGAAATGCTGTGGTTGGTGCTGGTTTCCAGCAGACATGGTGGTGATCAGTAAGACCAAACAGCTCCACTTTGGTCTCATGTGTCCATAGGACATTGTTCCAAGTGTTGTTCTTTGTTCAGATGCAGTTTGGTGAACCTCAGTCCTGCTTCCATGTGCTTTTTAGACAGAAGAGTCTTTCTCCTGGTAACCCTTCAAACAAACTGTGCTTGTTCAGTCTGCTTCTAATTGTGCTGTCACAGTAACACTGAGCATGCTCAGTGAGGTCTGTAGGCTCTGACATGTAGCTCTTGGGTTTTTTGTATCTCTCTGATCTTGGGCTGAATTTTCTGGGACGTCCACTCCTGTGAAGATTGACAGCTGTCTTGAATGTTTCCACTTGTGAATAATCTTTCTCTCTGTAGAACGTTGAACTCCAAATAGTTTGAAATGGTTTTATAAGCCTTTCCAGGTTGATGTGCAGCAACAGCTGCTTCTCTAACACCATTGTTTATGTCTTTCTCTCTTGTCATTGTGTTAACACACACCTGAATGCTCCAGAGCAGCAAACTGACAAAACCTCTGTTTTTATAGAGGTCTGTACACCTGCTGATGATCGGTTCATCAAGGACTGATCATCAGCAGCACCTGCTGCAGCTCAACTACTTAAATTGACAAAGAGGGGACACATTTTTGCTAAATAAATAATGGCACAGTGATAAAGTAATGTTATTGTTCTTCTGTAGTTTGTTTCTGCCGAAACGATGATCAGATATTTTTTCATTATGCTTTACATACATAAACAGAATTAAAATAGGGGTTTTAGGACACTTGTACATTGTCCCCATTATGCATATATTTATATATAGTCTCCGTTGTCATCAACTGATGATATATACATCCACTATAATATAAACACAATTGTTTTAGCTTGACAACATCAACAACCTGTCATTTATGTTGTTTGTTCCTCTCTCTCTCCTTCATCCTCTCTGTCCTGTCTCCCTCTTCTTCTCCTCTCTGTCTCTCCTTCATCATCTCTGTCCTGTCTCCCTCTTCTTCTCCTCTCTCTCTCTCCTTCATCCTCTCTGTCCTGTCTCCCTCTTCTTCTCCTCTCTGTCTCTCCTTCATCATCTCTGTCCTGTCTCCCTCTTCTTCTCCTCTCTCTCCTTCATCCTCTCTGTCCTGTCTCCCTCTTCTTCTCCTCTCTCTCTCTCCTTCATCCTCTCTGTCCTGTCTCCCTCTTCTTCTCCTCTCTGTCTCTCCTTCATCCTCTCTGTCCTGTCTCCCTCTTCTTCTCCTCTCTCTCTCTCCTTCATCCTCTCTGTCCTGTCTCCTTCTTCTCTCCTCTACCCGGCCAACTGGCAGCAGGAAGCTTCTGCTTATGAGCCAGGTCCTGTTCAAGGTTTCTTCCTGTTAAAAGGCAGTTTTCTTGCCACTTGCCTATAAGGGGGTTCAGACTCTGGGTCTCTGAAAAGCACCACAGACAATTCTGATTGTCTGTTCAATATTGAACATTGAAATAGAATATATTTCCATATGTATGAGGGGAAGCATGAAAGAACACAGTGTATTTACAGTTGTGTGCAGTGACCATATGACCTGAAGGTGGCACTTCAGACCAAAAAGAGAGACAACCTCACTCTCTGGAGAACATAAATGTTTTTTTTTTCAGAATAGTGTGTTTAAGACTTTAGAATTTCTGCCCTAAAAATCTAATTGATTGAGCCTTCTCATTGCTGCTCATCCGAACCGGTAATGTCCACTTGTTAAGCCTCACCAAGAAGGCCAAAATATCTAGTACCAGGAGCAATTTTTGATGCAGCCATAGAATTAGAGGTTAACCGTCAGGGTTTTATTTTCAGGTAATCCCTGGCTTTAGTATTGTCAATGGACCATGCATTTACCAGCTGAGGGCTTTGTCAATGTCAGCAGACCACAGAGAAAGCACTCCCTGCCCGTGTTCCTGTTAACTCCTCCGGCCTCCTCCTGTAATTAGTAGTAGTAGTAGCAGGATTAGTGTAATAGTTCTGAGCTCAAGGCTAGAGAGGGAACGTTTCTGTTCATTTCACTGCAATGAATCTATCCTACAGTAAGTGAGCTGTGTCACAGTGTGCTGTGTGTGTCTGCAGATGCTGTGTACGTGCTGTGCTACAGTCTCATCCTGCTGTCCATCGACCTCTCCAGCCCACATGTGAAAAACAAAATGTCAAAGAGGGAGTTTATCAGAAACACTCGCCGAGCTGCGCACAATGTCTCGGATGACTTCGTCGGCCACCTCTATGACAACATATACCTGATTGGTCACGTGGCTGCGTAGCCCCGCCCTTACGAGCTCTACTGCACTGAAGAATAGGACGTCTGGAAAGTATGGACTCTAACGCATTCTACGAGGAATATAACGATTAAATCTAACTACACAAATAAAATTTGCCACTCCACTGTGAGACAGACTACACTACCAAATATTAGTAAGTAGATTTTTTAATCAAAGGTGTGAAATGAGAAAGTGCAAAGAAGGAGCTTTTGAAACAGAGCCCATGAAGACTGGCTCTCACAATGCACTGACAGACAGGGACTACTGACAGCAGCAGGAGGAGGAGGAGGAGGAAGAAAAGTGCCGCCCTCAGCCTGTCACTGATACCAGGACAGAGATGCTGATTTTCTATTGGACTTGGAGCCAAGCCTGGCACATGTTTGTTAGTAGTGACACTAAAATGAGCCCAACACAAGATCACTGACTTAGGTCATCGGTATGATGATGCAACAGTCTGCTGATCAGTGTCCAGCATCTTGAATGACCTGGTTCTCTGGGGCTCAGGCCAGGATCGTTTTGGTTTTTCTTTGTTTTTTTTTCCACTGTATGAGTGAATGGAACAAGAACACAGCACATTGGACCTCATGCAAAAATACTTCTGTATCCTTATGCTAGCGCTCCTAAAAGGTTTTGAACTTAATTATCATTAGAGCCCAGCTGTTCAATAGGACAGATAGATACTCTTCATTTTAACCAGAATCTTTTTTTTCAACTTAACATAAGGCAGAAAAAACTTTGATATGGTGTCATCACATGTGCTGCTTAAGCTCCATTGCTTGAAAGTAGGGCTGCACAGTATTGCATTTTGTGATGCTATTTTATATGCTGATACAGTTCACTGCACCACTGAGCAGCTGAGCATGACAAATGGTGACTCTGCTATTACTTTTCTGACAAAAAGCTCAGACACCACAGACATATTTGTCACAGATGTGATGACACCATTTTGATGCACAAACTGGGACACACTGATCGCACCTGTTTATTAATATTGCTAGTCATCTACAGTTTTTCAGTATGTACAAAAAGAACATCAGTTAACAAATGTTGATGTTAGAATGGAGTGAAATAGTATCAGTATCTGAAAAATCCAGTATAACCTGGGTTCTAAACTGATGAAAGTTCACAAACAGGTTTGGCTTGATTAGCATAATGCTAAAAACAGCATTGGCCTATCCTTGGCCATTATGTAAGCCATATCCATTTACACACAGGTTAATGAGAGAAAGGGAGTGAGAGCTTCATGCTGCATAGCTTCAGGAATTCATCAATATAACACTGATACTGTCAACGCAGTGAACCATCTGAAGTGCCTGAGACACAAACTCATTACACTGTTAGAAATCGTACAATACAAATGCATTTAATGTTTTTGATCATCGATTTTATTTTATTTTTTGAAAATCAAGAGTAAAAAAAAATCACATGGCAGTATTATTTAAATATATGTATATCTATATATATATATATACATATATTTAAATGTTTACAGCTTTCTGCGTATCAACTGTCATGTGACATGTCCCCACTTTTTTCTTTTATCTCTTAAGTTTGTGAAATATTACAACTTAAGTGTACACACAGAAGATAAACAGTCCTGCCAGTGGGTTTCTGGTTTTAGAGGGTTGAACAAGTTTTGAACTTTATAAGTTCCATTAAATGTCTAATGATAAGAAAGATCTTTTGGGGGGAAAGTGAATTCCACCTACTCACCACTATGGGCTCTTAAAATCAAATGTTTTTCTGGTTCTTGCATGAGGCCCACTGTCTGCAGCGGCACACTGTGAAATGATCCTAATAACTGCATACATTTGAGGTTGAAGGTCACACAGGTACAAGCCAACATATACAGAAATGTACATCATGTTTTCATGTGTTTTTGTGTGGATGGTGGTGGATTCAGCATCATTAGCAAAGGACCGGCTGAAGTCAAGTGTGGAGAAAGATCTGTTAGGTGAAAAAGCATTGGATTGTCTCTTGTATTGTTATGGAAGGACAAAACACTGTAGATGAGGATCATGAAGTTCTTTCGTTTATTAATGTAATACTGCCATTTGTCATATTTTGCACAATGCACATGTATTCACCTTGATTACTACACGTTTAGTTTCTCATGTAATAGGCTTCCACTCCCTTCCACTGACATGACTATCCCTTCCATGATATAATGACTTCATTCATCATTTTTAATTACACGTGTGTTTTTATAATTACCACCACCAGCTGCGAGCCTGTCAGTGGTGTCATCCTTACAGAAATGAATGGCAGGAGTTTTTCAAAATGAGACGCCCACTCCTAACTTTTATAGTGTGTTCCACTTATGTTAGCTAACAGGGCACACTCTTAGGAAAAAGAGTGATGGTTCTTATTTAACAGCATAATTAGCAGTGTGGTAAAATATATGCATAATTTAAAATGATGGATTACATTTACAGTGCAGGGAAAAAAGTTAAGCTGTTTTTAATGTTTTTTTAACAAGTAGAAGTCTATTGCATCTAGAGGGCAACACTACACGGGGGAAGATGTGGCATCTCATATGCTGTAGACATTGTGGTAGTCTGTTTAAGCCAATCTGGACAAATAGAAATGTACAAAAAAAAAAAAAAAAAAACAGGACACATTGATGGACCAGCTTCCAGCCGTTAACAGTGATGGCCGACAGCCCTGAACAGAGCACCATCAGTGCTAGTAGCCTCTACCAACGAGTGCCCTCAGCCTGCATGTAGCCTCAGCTAACAGTGAAGTAACACTGAATGTAACCATAGCAACAGACAGGGTGGCAAGGCAAAAGCATTTTCTATTTAATCCTTTTGTTTTATAATTAAAGGGGTTTATATCATAACAGATAGCGTGTTGTAATACAACCAACATTTATTTATTGCTTTTTCTTTATTTTCTGTCCAAATAACTGATTGTACATCTGAACTCATTTGATTGAAGACACATTATTGCTGATTTAGAACTATGATTTTAATGTTTACTTTAAATTATGAAGGAAATCTTTTGTGTGTGTGTGTTCTTTCCTTATAGGTGACTAAATGCAATGAGGAGAATTTGACTATTACATTTTTGCATTGATGCTTTAACCACTAGTTAGAGGTAGTTAGATATGTCCCATACAGGTATAAACAAGGTATATTAGCATTTCATTTCAAAAATATGATGAAAAATATAGGCTGAAAATATAAGAATACATATGAGTACATAAATATTTTTTACACTTAAACAACCATATTTTTTTTGTACAAATATATAACCATAACTATAGCTGCATCATTAGACCCATTTCTCATCTCACCAATTCTAAACATTTAAACTTAGGTTTACAAATTACAGAGCAAAAACTACAGTGTCTGAGAGCTCAAAGCACTGCAACCTCAGGAAACACAAGACAGACACGTGTTGAAAATACACAGCCAAATATAAAATGCAGTTCAAATACAACATACAAATGTTTCCAATGTCATTAAAAAAACACCATTATGGGGTGTTCTCCACTCATCATTAGTAGGTGTGAGCTCCTCATTCACTAAAATATCATGTCCTGCACCTCTACAGAAACAAATCAGAGCTCCACATTGGAAGTTATCAAAGTCCGTGATGTTAGAAATGAGACTTAGAACATTCTTGCTGCATTACTAACTTGTTTTTTGTTTTAGTCTGCACCAGTCGGGTCCACCAGCGTTAAGGTTCCCTCACAACCTCCATCATGAATGGATTCATGTGCAAGTGTTTCGCTTAAAGTTACTTCAACAACAAAAATCAGACTTCAGTCAGTCGTTTTATTTTTTTCTGAACATAGGAGGTATGTTTAAAAGATAGAAGTTTATGTTTGGTTTTATCAATGGAAACAAAAGTGTTGGGTTCTGGCCAGGGTTTGGGCCAATTGGAACGCAAATGACTTGAGGTTCTCACATAGAAACTTTTTTAGTTTTGTGTGTGTGTGTTTGTGTGTGTGTGTGTGTGTATGTTTTGAGATCAAACAGGCAGAAAAGTAAATCCTCTCCAGACACAATATGACCTTTGACACTTGACCTACGTGGGTCTGTGTGTGTGTGTGTGTGAGTGAGAATGACCTATCCCTGGGTGGTGTTTGTTTTATGTACTGCAAATGAAAAGAGAGCAGAGGGCAGAGCTACATGACCTATCAATGCACACACACACACACACACACACAGACCTTCAGAATAAGGGTAATATTGTAGCAGGAGGAATTGTTAAAGCATATGTATGATACATTTTATTTTATTTTATTACAGGCAATAATGATCAAGGCTAGATGTCTTTGATGAGTATGAATGATAAGTCTAAAGAGTATTAAACATGCTGGGGCATCTAATACTTTCACACTGCCTATCTGTTATACTCGAATAGGAGACTGCATCAGCTGGATTAAGGGTTTTCTTGACAGTTTATGCTCGCTATAGCTTTTTCATTTATATAAATGCCAGTGATGTGCAGGCTGTACAACAGCAGTCAGACTGTGTTATTTAAAATGAATGTATTAATATACTATGCTATGGAAAAAAATGTAAACACCTTACACCTTATTGGTCCTATGCTGCTGATGATTTTGACCTAAGTTTACTCTCAAGAGAATGATGATAATGATGATGATGATGATGATGATGATGAAGTTGCTGGTGTTTATTTAGTCCAGCTCAGACCAGTGGGCGCGGGTCGTCGTCACCGTCTGATGGCGTCCCAGTCCAGAGAGCCTCACTTAAGCCTGATGGAGATGATGGATGGCCTCCTGAGCCCCAGAACCTCTGCACTTCATCAGCAGGAGCAGCCCCTACTGCTGACACTGCAACACACACACACACACAGGGCAGTTCTCCCGCTAACACACTCTACTACAGGTACCGCTGCTACTGTACGATGTCTATCAACAGTCATCCATTACCTATTAGTGCTGATATTAGCTGTGAAACCAACAGCATTAATATTATGACACTTTACATTTAGATTGCTTTTATACAGAAAAAATCAGCTACAATAAATTCAAGGGAACTTAGCAAAAGCGGTTAGTACATTAATTATATTACTTTAAAAAAAATGTAACACAATTTTGTTTTTGTAGGATTCTACTTTTGGAGCCTGAAACTGGACATTGAGTGCTTGATGCTCTGTAGCAACATTTTACAAATTTTTAGGATCTGGGACAACTTAATAAAATATTAAATAATAATAAAATATTACTATAAGAAATTAAGATTTAAAAAAGGGGGCAATTAAAAAAAAAAAACAATTTAGTGCTTTGTTTCAGTGTCACATTCATTGCCAGTTACGAGTAACAGCTTTAAAAAAAGAATCACAGTATGGTCTTAAAAATAGTTCATACTTTGCAAAAGCTGAGGTCATTTGCAAGCTGGAATTAGTCAGGGTGCTGCTGTAAGTAGCTGTTGTGAGCATCCAGCAGCCGCAGAGAGCTGTGCAGTAAAATACAGCTTCTAAATGACGAGCGCAGACACGTGAAGCAGAAAACGGAGAATCAATAAAAGCTCAAATGAAAAACAGAGGATTAAGGCTGAGAAAGGCAGGGAGGATATTAACCCATATCCAATGACACGAGAGAGGGTGACGCAATCAAGAAGAAAACAGAGGATTTACAGACAGAAAAGCAGGATTAACTGATGTCACATTGAGGTTATTATATATATGACCAGAAAAGTTAACAGATGTGTTTCCAAAAATTCATACGATTAAAACACACACGTAGCTGTGAAAGGACCGAAGTTAGCCACATTTTCCTGCTGTAGATGCTGGAATTGTTATTGTTATCTGTGGCAAATATAACCTGAGGTCCATTCCTGTCCCTTTATGGATTTTATTTTAACAAGTTCCTGGGTCAGGTTATATACATTAAAACATGGCTTATCATTTTATGCAGATGATACACAAATGTATTTATCCAATATTGGTGCTCACTTGTTGTTTACATCCATTTTAAAATGTGTGCTAAAACACACTAGGATATCCTAGATTCTGAGGTTTGCTAAACAGAAATGAACAACTCTGTGTGGCTTTATTGTTTGTTGAGGCTGTGTGGCTTATTTCTGCTTAACCAAAGCTTTAATGGTGTGTTTTTATGGATGTAAACCAGTTTACTTATGCCGTTCTGCTGCCATAAGGCCCTGGATGCTAAACAAGGACAAAAGGTTTGTGTTTGCACCCAAAGCACAGAGGGATTATGTGAACTTGTCTAATCTGTGCTCCTGTCATTTGACTTTTCTAAATGCTTTAGCAAAATCACCAAACAGCCATTGAACTCATAATTTTCACTACCAGAGTCAGAGAGCCCAAACAGACCACTGACAGTTACAGTAAAAGCTCCCATGTAACAGGACCTGTACAACAAAATATCTCTCTCCTCATTGCACAGGTCATCTGTGTTATGAATTTTGCTAGTTTTTCCCACTCTTAAGTTAACGGCCTTCTCATCTGTTTGACTGAAGTTTTCAGACTAGTCACAGATCTCTTTCCTCTGTGTGTCCACGTACTGTTTTTAACATAAAGGCTCCAAAACTAGAGAATTAAAAAGCCCATTCCAAGTTATACTTTACTATGCACTGTACTATGTACAACTGTGCATGTGAAAAATAAAATTTGATTTGCTGGCATTTAATTGAACTTTCAAAAAGAATATTGAAATATGCTGTGCTGCATTAGTGACATGCACTCTGGTTATATTGATGCCACACAGCTGCACTGTTCCTTGCTCACTCTGGGCCATGTTTCTCAGCCTCTTGCTGGACTATTAAAATAAAAGTAGTATAAAAAAAATATACTACATAGAAAAACGATGGACTACATTGTTGTGCAATAATTAAATGGTTTTGTTTTTTAACATGGCCCTTAGTAAGAGTAACAAAAGAACTTTTTTCAAGTTGCCACGAGAACTTATTTTATGTTTGTAATGGTGTACAAGTGAGAGAAAGTCCTTAAGTAAGCATTTTGTTTTCTTAAAAATAGAACAATTCCAATTACTGTCTATGAAATTCCTGAAATGTCAGAGTTAGCATTTGGCTTATTTAACAGCAGCAGCTCTGCAGATGAGTAAAAGAGCTCCACATAGAGCATTTCAACCAAACCTCTCAATGATTTCTAGGAAATGTGAAAACTTGCTCCAGTTGGATGAAAAATATCTTTTTTTATGTGCAAGTCAAATGAAATAATACAAATTCCAGTATAAAATTCCTGTTTGGCAAACCAGCGTTTCTCACAGGCTTTAAACACACCTTTGGCCTCTTAACTGCTGTTTCTGTCAATGCTAGCCAAATCAAAGCTAAAGCTCTCCAAACAGAGCCATCAAACCCACAGAAACCACCTCCTCCAAACACAGGAGGATTTACACCCTCTCTGCTTTCTGTCTCTCGCTCTTGTTTCTCTCTCTCAGTCATTCTGTCAGCCCACTGCAGGACACGGCTTCCACTGCAAATGCTCTCTAATGCGCTCATATTATACTGCCATTAAGACTAGGAACAGTTGTTCAGTATGATTATCACCACTGTGTGTGTGAATGAGAATTTATGATGGCACTATAACGCATTCAAAATACATATACATAATTGGCAATGTTTGCCTATGATATATTTAATAATCTGTGGACTAGATCATCTTTAGTGGTAAACAGCATTTTACTGCATAACGAAAAAAAGTGTTAGATGCTTTATCAGAGATATTCAAACTTCACTTTACCCACTCACCAAGTTGGTGATGATGCATCTTCCCCATCTTCATTTTCACTATAAAACCAGTCCTTGCTCTCCAGTGCCCTGTTGGACTTTCTACGCTTTATATTGTGCGTCTCTCCGCCATCTTGCAGTCAAAACTTTACACTGAGTGGGCGTCAACTGCTTTAAACCCCCTCCTCAGTCTGCCAGAGGTTGACCAGGACGTTTACTTAATTTAAGGCCCTCTCTTTTCACAGTCACATTTTAGCATGAGGGACGGCCAGGATTGTTCTTCATTTCAAGGATGGTAAATATAACTGATTTACCAACATCAGGGTTTCGCCACATTATTGTGTCTTTGTTTAACTTAGAATTGTGCATGTGTCATTAGTACAACCATGCTAAGAGAGACAGAATCTGTAAAATATCACTACAATACAATACTATAATATTAAAGCACATGCATGTTAATGGATTTCAGTTGTTAATATAAGTGTTTCAGAATTATATTAAGACAAAATATAAAAGGTTAAAATGAACAATGAAAGAAAAAACGACGAGTCTATAATAATGATACCAATGATATTTACAGTTAGGTAAAGGCTTCAATATTTCACTGATTAATGGAATTATTGATGAAAAGATATTTCATTCACAGGTGAATTTTAGAGAAAGCTGGCATTAAAAAAAAAACCTTAGATGAGTAAAAAATATGGAAAATATGATCAGACAAAATGTCCCGGCATGTATACATGTATACATTTTAATTTAAATGTTTTGTTTTTTAAATTATATATCTATATTTATAACATAAATAAAATGTATTTCACAGACAGACTCAGTCTCATTTTAGTCAAGAAACAGCTAATGAGGACATGGTTCTAACAAAGAGAAATGGCATCCAGCAATATTTAATAATAATAATAATAATAATAATAATAATAATAATATTAACACGAAGAGGACTTTATGTCTCTGCACAGACCAACAAAGGTACAGAAGGATCCCTTTTTATTAGCATAATCCTTTGTTAATGCAGATTAAATGTTTGTTTACATTGGTATAAATATGAAATATTATTTAATGGGAGAAGCTTGTACAGATTCATGGGGAGCTTGTAGCAAACCTGAGTTTGGAGCATGACATTGGAATCCTCCAGCTAAATAAAAGTCTGGAAGAAGTGTATTGAATAGAGTGAAATGCTGACATGGATGTGTATTTCATTCAAACACAACATGAATCAACATGTTAAAGCAGAGGGGTGAAGTGTGTCTAACAAAGACGTCACGCTGAACCATGGTGCCACCCTCAAACAAGCCGCTGGGCCCTGTGTTTGGGTTTGTTTCCTTCAAACAAGCACATTTTTAATCTGAACCTTCTAACAAGGTTATCATGGGCTGTTTAAATAATGAAGCATTTGACTGCCAGACCTGATAAAGCGTTTGTTATTGAAGGGGTGTTCAGTAAAGCTTTATTCATTATGAAGGCAGACATAAAATCGACATTAACATCGTCAAATGTGGAGTCAGCTGATCATAACTGTCACACCAAATGTAATGATTGTAGATGGCTTTTACAGTTTCCATGCTCACTGGTATGCAGCGATCACTGAACCCCAGCTGGTGACTAGAGAATCACCAGAACGAGGACAAAATAATTCACCAGCAATAAACTCAAAAATGTATGAAATAAAATCACTAAAACTAAACTTACAGAATTTCAAGAAAAAACGTTTCTTCGCTCTCTGCTTTATTTTTTTTTTTTTCCCAGACAACTTTGTAAACACTGGTTATTATGTGTGTCATCGCTGCTGGACTAAGGGCTTGTCCAGGGTGTACTCTGCCTCTTATCCAAAATTCCCAATAAGAAAGTACCACACACTATATATACTCAGCATGTTATCCTAAACATCTGGGCTCCATAATGATTCAACCTGTGTGAAAAACAGGTTATGGGTCTACTCAGCTAATGCAAACGTGTGTGAGCCAGAATATACGTTTGTCTAAATCGTTTTTTTTCCTCTTTAATTTGAGACTTTAATCTTGAAAATGTGAGATTTTTTGCCGCTTGGAAAATTACCCCCACCCCCCATTTTTCCACATGTGACAATTTGACACCTTCAACACATCCTTCAAAAACAATATGTGCTTTTTTGTGATCTTTAGTGACTTTTTCACTCATGGTTCGGTTTTGGTAAGACTATGATTTCTACCTGTCATAATATCAAACAAATTGTAACATGGCAAACATGGTCCCATATCTGATCTATTGACTCTTTGCAACAAGCTTCGCTGCCATTTTCGACCATCTGTCTTTTACCATCTATTGAGGCAACTTCAACCAATCAGCTCACTGAATCATCAAAGAGGAAACACAATTACAAGTAGAGGTTAGCGAGTCATTAGTCATATGATTTTTGTTGTATTGGTCAGAAAATATGCAGATAAAACCCCCAAAATATGCTTCTTACTATTGTGACTCCTACAACATCCGGAGTGCCTCCTCACACGATGCTAATTGGCTCAAAGCACGTAGCTCGATGCCTAGCAGGATGGATTTGTGGGAGTTAATGATTTTGCATATCTCGTGAGAGTCCAAGTCCCTTGCAAAGTAAAAAAAGTCCTGTCCTGACCAAATGCATTTATGTACGCAGCCACACGAGGGAACCACTTACACAAACACCAAATAGCGTGATTGCTATATTGTGTACCAATAGTATCGTTTGCTCTTTGTTTGATATCTGTTTATATACACTGCACATCATTTTCACATGAACATTTTTTAAAAAGGGTGTTTTGAAGCATTCCAGCCTCACAACACATTAACAAGACTAACACAGTAAGATGATTTATGAACTAAACCATACCTCAAAAAATAAACAAGTAGACCACAGTTGTAGTTGAAACAAGGCTTAATGTGCAAAGCTCTGTAAGAGGCTCTCAGAGTATCAGTATTTTTTCATGTTCTGGTTCAGACCCTTTTCAGCAGCTGCTGTCCAGGCCTTCTGCTCTCAGCTGAAGACTATGCTGCCCATGTCTTAGCTCTTGTCAGATGTTGTGCAACACTCAGCAGCAGCTGGCAGAGCCACGCAGCCCCAACAGAGACGTTCTCAATGATGATTTATTAGTTCAGAAGAAACACGAGGACACGATCGCTGTTAGATCACGTTTTCTCTCTGTCTCCATGTGTCTGTCTACCGGTAGATTTACTGCTGCTAGTGCAGCTCCAGGACAGCAACAGAGTTGCTAGCTTATGTCTTCATCACAGACAGGAAGGAAGGAGGAAATTGAACGAGGTGAGTACTGAGCATTATGTGAATGGGAAAAAAAAATCCTTTTATCGCCGAAGAGGCTGAACACAGAATAGAAGAAGAGGACAGAAAGTGATGATGTGTAAATGTACGACTTCATAAACAGTATCAGTACAAAGAGAGGAGAACGGCAAACAACAAGGTCAACAAAAAATGATGCAAATATCAAAAATACGCTGTGAACAGATCTCTGATAATAACAGCAGAGAGGCACTAATGCAGCAGCAGGGCTCCAGGCCAGAGGGAGTGCTAAGTGGGATAAGCTGAATAAGTCTTACTTTCCACATGGGAGAAGCTGATCCACTCCAGACTGTTCTTTTCCATTACAGACATAGTGAGTTGTGGCATTGGTGCACTTAAAAAAGTTGAAGCGACCACTCAGGCCAACCAACCATAGTGTAGCATTCCTCTTTCTGCACAGTCCTGCAGCTGCATCTGTAACACAGAGAACAAGAAACAAATCGATCGATCACTAATACATGATCCACCTACAACAAAAGGGCTGTAATATTCATTACACCTCTGGTGCAATGGCACCAAGGTCCTCACACAAAAATGACAAAATAATGATGATGATCTCAGGGTATATAGACAGTCAAAGTACACAGACAGGAGTGAAGTAGACCATCACTGCACATTCATTTCCATTCACTGTTCAATAAGGCTTAAAAACACCTTGCTTATGGTTAGAAAAAAGTCATGCTTTGGGCATATTCTGAGAATCTAATCAGAAATATTAAGACTATGATTAATAAAAATCCTAGTATGAAACTAAAGTTGTGGTAAAATGAGTGATTCTATGAATCTGTCCTTTAATATGGGTTTCATAAATATAACTACATTATGATATAAATTAGTATTTATTTTTTAAGACTTTAGTATTCCAACTTGTAATTGTAAAATTATGAATCGCCATGATGCTTGTTTGACACAAAAAGCAGAAAAAGGAAGTGCCAAAGCTGTAGTTCCTTGAATGGCCACTTAAAGGTAGGGTAGGAGATTTTGAAAACTCAGGCCCCGTTCACACTGGAGAAAGTCATTCCAGCTAGAGTAGGATTGAGCCCAGACAGCCTTTAAGCTGGATGTGTTCAGACCTATTTTCAAATCTGGCTAGCACACACTTGTGTCCGCACTCAATCCGGCTTCATCCAGCATGTTTGCTGTCCTCCAAACCACTAGGTGGCGCCTCGTAACATACAGACTCCGTTCAGGCCGTGTTAGGACCGTGTGTGCATCGTGCGGAAGTAGTATGTCACTAACAGGAAGTAGCATGTTGCTAGCTGGATTCGCTAGCCACATTTGCGTTCACACCTGAGCCACATTTGAGCCACCTCTCGTGGGTGGATCTAGCCGGATTGAAATCAAACTGGATACTGCCGGATTCGAGGTGTTCACACTAGGCCCGAATCCCACTTCAGCCAGATTTTTTTCCCCAGTGTGAACAGGGTATCAGTGAGAGTCAGCCAGATTTCAAAGTAAACACACGCCCCTTTCTCTCGGAGCTCACCCCGAAGCCACGCCTCCCAATCACATGGACGCGCATTACCTGAAGACAAGCTGCGGTCTGTGACTTCGGCCATCATGCATGTACCTCTCTGGTGTGCGCAGAGCAGGAAGAGAGTGACAACCAGCCAACTCTCCGTGCAGGGTCCAGAGGATTGGCTGATGTTTTTAGCGTTTTTTTATAGCTTCCAAAATGATTCATTCAAACTACTGGTTAAGGTTAGGCATTAAAACAAATAACATCGTACAAGGAGATTTGTTCTCTTCTGCCATCGCCAATTTTGGTTACCATCGTGACAAGTCCAACCCCCATGAACAGACAATGACTAAATATCAACCTCATGTTATGTTTCCCTGGTGAGGATGTATATCGGAGGGGGAGACAGATATAAAGACTTTCTTTCCCATGAATTATTAACAAAAATCCCAGCGCCAACATGTGTATTACTTCCTGCCAGTGTTAGCATACAGTGCACATATAGTGCAGTGTTTATAGCCAGTCAGTGATAAGCAGACATGTTTCCAAACAAACGGTATTTGTAGTTAGCTGCTACTCTGCTAGCTGCTGATCTGGTGGTGTGTGAGGTTCGGCTGCAGCCATCTGTGTTCCAGCTGTGGAATAATATCTCACTCTGTCTCTCCGCTGCTCTCTCACTCTCTCTCTGACCCCTCCCCTGACAGAGGAGAGGCGAGCTGAGCTAAGTGGTGCAGAGATGCTTTATGGCTTGAAAAAAAATCATCTCTGAGGACCCCAGCTCACTGACAACTTATTAACTTTACCCTTGTCGCAAACACAGACACATGAACTCTATTTGTAGTATTTATTGTAACACTGCAGCACTGACTTTCATTGTTGGTAAGATCACTGTTAAAATATTGCCTCAGTAAAAGTTAATATATCTGATATTTATTATGTTTCAGGAAGGACAATTATTCCATTTTATGGTGGGAAATAAGGGAAAATGATGGCAAGGTGAAAGTGTCAAAAAGTGCAGTTCCTCATGTGGCCACTTGAGGCTACGTCACAAGTCAGCCAGTCCTCCTGGTTTTGCTTAATTAAGGATATGACCGATTTGGCTGATAGACAGCTACTGTCTCAAATCTGAGTTTCCTGTGCCTGGCCATCTTAGCTCCGCCCACATTCCACCATGTTTATGAGGGAGTTTGACCAACGCAGCCAGTATGCAGATGGGCAGCCCATCCTCAATGTAAAAATGTAACACGAGGTGGGTATTTTAGTCCAGTGTGTGTCTATTTCTCTATGACAACATTGGATAGCACAGCCATCATTTTGTAGGCATATATGTAACCATGTGTCGTGTCTGGGGGATGTATTATCAACCAAATGTGACATTTTTTCACAAAGACCTGAAGACCTGATGGGTCATGGAAGGTTCTTTCTACATATAGAAAAGGTAATGGTAGTGAAAGGATCTAAAATGTTTCTGAACACTATATTTTTACATCCTTATGTCAGATGGCAGCTGTAATTCAAATCTTGAAGCAGCTGAGAGCCAGACAGGTTCCCTACATAATTTCAACAAATTTTCTCTTAATTGGTTTGTCTGAAAAAATACAGTGTTGTTGTCAGATTGTTTAAAGATGTATGGCTTGGGACCAATCATTTTATGTTTAGTGTTGTGATTGTGGGATGACAGAATCACTCAGAATCTCAGATTACATTGACTTTTCCCTTTGCAGTCAAGAGATTCTGCTAAAAGGTGGGACAATGAAAAACCTGCGACACAGATACAGGGAACAACTGCTCACAGTCTATTAGTGAAATCCCCTTTATGCACATTTTTCCGTAGGTTCACTTAACTATTCAGCAGCCAGAGCTATTTATTTTAAAGGGGGAGAACGGACTGAAGCAGAGCTACAAATGAAGAGTATATTAGATTTTTAAATGTGACACTGATATCTGAAAATACAGTTTCCACTGACCACAAGAAACATAGTTCAAATTTACTCATATGTAATGCAATTAAATCAAATCAGTCACAACATTGTCTTTTTTTTTAAACACGACTTGGGGCAAATGTGATAAAAATGGAGTCAGGCTGGGAGGATGTGACCATGTGACTATTACATTGAGTCACAGCAACATGCTAGAGTTCAACAGGAAAACTGCTGTCAGGCTCCCCCTGTGTATAGCAGACACAATGCCACTGTAGTAGATACTTGTTGCAGCGGGAGTCTCCCCATAAATGATGTTATGTCACTTCATACCTTAAATAACTCGGCTTACCAATAGAAACTGAGTGGGCAACTTCATGCTTCACTTCACAACCTATAAGCTCAAGCATCACTACTAGTTCAATACATTCCAGTGGCAATACTGCCACATTATGCTATATTATGCTACATCTAAATGTAAAAGTCAGCTGCTGGCTATCTCCACCTTAGAATGGCTATAAAGACGCATCCTGACGTACAGCAGCTCATGTGTGTTCCTACATAACAACAGAAGTGTGGTGCAGGTGCTGCAGACCCACTCAGGCTATGGACCATTAGGAGCTTTTATGAGCTGATATGAATCAAAAATGATTTTTAACCTTATTTGAAATGAAAACAAAAACAACTGCAACACTAGCACACCAGCAGATCATGTTGTAATCATGTTCCTCAGCAGCTATAATCCAGACAACTAATGAACCTCACTGTGTGGCATATTTTAATAAACAGACGATTTATTAACATTGACATTTATTTTTATTCTCCTATAAAGCACCCACAGAATCCGACCATAGCCTCAGTTTTTCCACTGCAATCTCCACTTGCCACCTCCACACAATTTCCTGAGTGTAGCCAACGCGTGTCTATTTGTCAGCATCCCCACAGCCTTTAATCTAATAGCATAATGTTTTTAAATAACGCCCTGTTTCAGACAAATGTTTCTGCAGCTACTGGAAAAATGTGGAATATTTATGATGATATGAAGCAAATATTGTTTCTGCATTGTGTGCATTGGCTAATAAGATATCCATATATTGGTTGGGCACATTGCACCTGCCAAATTATGCAGGTATGTAACTAATAAAACCTTTTAACAAAAGTTTGTTTGTATTAGTTTACTCATAGAGTAGGAATTACATGCACTTTGTTGCAATAATACATGGTCATTTCAACCTGCCATTCATTTCCACACTAAGTCTTAGTCAGATGTCTTATACACAAACCTGATACGACCCTACACACACCTGTCCTCTGAGCCGTCCAGCTGATATTTGTCTTCAGTGGTATTCAGTGGATACTGCATCATGTGTTTTTCTACAACAATGTTTCATAATGAATAACCTTTTAAAGAAAGATGGGCTTTTCTTGCAGACAGTCAGTCAGTCTGAGGCGTATGTTTGTTGGAATGCTTTGTGGAAAACCAGAGGTCCTTTTGTTTTCTCAGCAAAGCAGCAGGAAACGTGAGCATCCAGCCAAAGCTATAGGTCAGACTCATTAAGGCAGCACTCAGCCTCCTCAGCTTCTTCTTCATAAAACTGCCGGCCATTCATGTTGCAGGGTCAGGATGTTCCTTTCTTTAAGACACCTTTTTTAGATTAAAAGACCTTTGAAGCTGCTGGTGTGCATGTGTCTGGTGCTCTGTTTACACAAACCATGATTGTTACTTATACCTAACCGAGTACTTTTAATGCCAAAAGCTCCACACGTAGTTTTAATAACCATCTCTAACATCAGCACTTCTAATATCTCAGCCAACCTATTGTACTGAGGATGCTTTCAGTCATTGTTGTTCAGGTTTAGGGAACAAAATTATTTGGTTATGGTTTGGGTTAAAATATAGAATAATACCCAGGGTTACAAGACCCACTCCAAGACCTCACGTTTCTTTTTCTTGCAAGACTGGATTCTCACTGATACTGTATTGGTTTGATGAAAGACAGTGGGCAGTTTTACAAAGCTTACAGTAGAAAAGAGTGTGGCCAAGGTTCAAGTTTAGGCCCACTGACATTCTGTAATCTTGACTTGTATTACCGTATGTATTTATAAAACGTTGTATATTTTTTGTATTTGTCTACAGGGTTGCAGCTTCAGTTTGTAGGTCTGGTAGTCTAAGTTGCATGTATATATAAGAAACCTTTCATGCTCCGCTCTGTCTTTGTTTTGGCTCCTTCGCTTCCCTTGCTTTGCTTTTGTGGAGTCTTCTCAGTGCTGACTGCATTCCTTGCATACTGTAGGCTACATCATGGAAGATTCATTACAAATCATTGTTCTTTGTACATCCAGGTCAGCTGCTTCTTTTTAACCTCCCATAGATTAAAGCACTGGATCATATTCATCTATAACTCCATGTCTGCAGCTGCATTGAGTCCACTGTTTATCTTGCAGCATATAGGAGCAGTAGTTCCATATCAACAAGAGGAAGAGAGTGTTTACTCCTACAATGTTACAGCACAAAGCATTCCAACAGAGGGGACAGTGTAAGAGAAACCTGCACACACACACACACACACACACACACTGTGTGATGGATCGCCTGTTTCCGCCGCATTGGTGATCTGGTCTTAACGCGCGCAGCATGCTACTTACCTGAATGTCCGCGCGCCAGGGCGTGCACGTGGAGTTTAATTTGCAATGGACTTCACCAATCGGCCACCATTCATCATCTTTACAATCATCAGCAGGTAAAGCCCGTCTCTCTCTCACACACACTCAAAGGTCAGCCACTTAACCCGCTTTAATCACAGGCGCCATTAACATCATCACGGTATTATGTGGAAATCAACACCGAGACATAAACTTTCTGTCACTTTCATATTTCACACTAACATGCTTCAATTACCGCGCAGCCCTATCAGCACAGCGGCCGTTCCAAACATCGAAATCAGCGCGCTTTATAACACTTTATAACTTTATAACAACCTATTTTCATTTGAACCATTCAGAGCTTATACCGCGCCAGTTGGTCAGTTTGGAACGTTTTAATGTCTTTAAGCGGCAGCCATTTATCCCCGTGTCTACTTTCTTTCTAAACAAAAATATCTCGCATCTTACAACAATAGCCCAAAAATCAGATTAAAAACGCAGGCAGCAGAAGCAGGATACAGATTTACAGAAAATTACCTTGGCTATTATAATTATTGATATTATTATTGTTATCATATTGTTATATTGTTAATTACTTCATGCCCAAATTTGTACAACGTACAAATAATATAATATAATATAATATAATATAATATAATATAATATAATATAATATAATATATAAAGGGAAACAAGGATATAACCTATTTAGGCCTATTGATGTCACGCGGACTGACAGGCATGAAAGCATTTGTTTTGTTTCATTATATTTTCTATATAACATAAACCTATATATATTATATAGGTTATAATATTTAGACTACTATTATGCGTAATATTAACGGCTATATATTTTATTGTATAAGGCTATTTATAAAAAAGAGGATAAACAAGACATTTGTAACTGAAGGGACTCTGCTGTGTTCTCCCGTTTGTTAAAATATTTCATCTTTCCTTCCCCTGACGGCCCGGTCCATGCACAGCTCTGATTCTGTATTCAATTTTATTTTAAACAGTGAATTAAATGTAAAAAAAATGACGCACACACTGTAACAGCCAAATGTTCGCATACTTCAAAAAAAAAAAAAGGATTATATCAGATTGGACCAGGTCATAGAGTGTATTTAGGATGTATACATTAATGTGCAATGAGCGGCCTCATGTCTTGGCTGGAGAAGACACGCTCTGTTTAATTTCCTGTGAAAAACAAAATGTCTACAATAATAATAAAATACTTCACGTTTTAATGGGGCATGGACTACAGGCCTTAGGCCTCAACACGCACTGCCGCGTGCAGCCGCACAGTCATTACAATAAACTGTGAGCGCACAGAGCCGCGCGCTCCTGAGTATCATCGGTCCTGTGGAGCCAGGCGCGTTCCCGTGCCGCGTTTAAAGCCTTAATCGGAGTTATTTAGTTATTAAGGCACTCTTAGCTGTTATTCATCACGCACTCGGTCTCCGCGCTGGTCCCGTCGCCCCCTGCTTTCTGTCTAAAAACGGTGAAATGGATGAATCGGAAGCCTGATAGTAAGTCCGAGTCATTAGAGGACACTGCTGCTGCTGACGGCACAGACATGAACACCATTTTAAGGTGAAATGTACACATTTAAAATACGTACAATTTCAGGAGATACCAAAGCAGAGGTGATAAAACCATTCAGTATTTCCAGAATTCAGATTTTGGGAGACGTCTTGTTTCATTTCATTGTGAAATAAAATAAAATAAAATAAAATATAAGGTCACTGTCAAGTGCAGCAACAGTGAGTCCTACACTGCTGTGTTGGCTGTGTTCGGGCTGTATTCGGGCTGTGGACCTACCTTCAGTCCTGGGGGTTGTCAGACTGGAGCCAGTGCAGAGCTGAGATCTGTGCAGAGACAGCCTGGACCAAGACTGACAGACCACGGACACACACTCAACTTTTCAACCACAAAACACAGGCACCAAGGACGCTTTGCAGATAAATCAAAGAGTGGAAGTACACAACACACAGCCATGATCCAGACTCACACTGTCGTCAGTACAAACTCCACTGTGTCTGCACGGGTTTGTTTGCTCTGCTTGGAATAAATGCTTCTCTGCAAGTCCTCTTCCAATAGTGAAACATAATGTGTGGACAAGCATCACTGCAGCACCGACACATGGACGCTTCTGTTTGTATCTATTGTGTTCATCCAAAACTATACAAACGAAAAAAATAATGTATTATTATAGATCAATAATTCAAAATAACATAAAACATAACATAAAAAATGAACATTAAACCATAACATACCATTTCATTTAACATATGTTAGTTTTACTTTTTTTAATAAATACATTCTTTTTAATAACTAGAATGAACAATATTAACAAAATATTTATTTTGAAAATAAAAAAACTTTAGTCTCATTGTATTAGAAAATAAATGTGAAAAATAAAACATAAACAGATATATACAGTATGTATGAAGAACATGACGTCCATGGCAGAGATGAAGGGCCACATGCTCCCCTCTGCCCCGAGGACATTTCCCTGATGTCTGCAGGTAATAAATCCCGTTCACAGGAGCCACAAGGAAATGGCAAATACATTAATAACAAATTTAACACAAAGTCTCTTTTTCTTGTTTTTTATACATGATTTTTAAAATGTTCTTTTTATATATTTAATGTATTTATTGCTGCCAGTCTTACCCAGGTGGAGCTTTGTTTTTATATACAGCACATTGACATCACCCAGAATGCTGCCTAATGCAATAGCACAATGTCACAGAATTAAACATACAGTTAATATTTGTTTCACTTGGCGCTATAAGCTCCTCCTGTTTGGGGAATAACAAGTGAGTGTGATTCCTTTCACACAAATGTGTGTTATAAATATTTCACATATTGGATTTCTATTGTATTTTCTGACCAGTATGTGTGTGGAAAGATTTAAGCCTCTCTTGTTATCTGTTAGTCTTATGCTGCCTGTGTGCTGACTCTTACCCTCACTTTCTCTCTGTTTCCATGTGTGCTTGTATCAGCATTCGTGTGTGTGTGTGTGTATGTAAGGGATATCCTCTTGGCCTTGGGAAAAAAAAAATCAGCGTGCGACAGACTGACAGAAAACAGACTGCGGCATAGAGCTTCCTCTCAACTAATGAATTCCTGATCACATTTACACACACACACACACACACACACAACCCTTTTTAGCTGCAAACCAACATATCATAATGAAGTTTCTTTAAAGTCAGTGGAGTGTTAGTCACAGTGCAAAAGGCTCTATTAAATTCACAGACTAACACACACGTTCATACTGTAGTGTAGGCTAGCACGCTTTCTTCATTGCTTTCTTTATTGTATGTCATTTATGTATAAATCTGACGTGTGCGTTGCTACATTTAGTTATGGCTCAGGCAGAATTCAGGAGATGAAAAAAGACAGCTCGTATTTATTTATCATGTGAGGAGGCCATCAGAGGCAGGACCGGTGTGCGGCTCTCCTCTGACCAGCAGGGGGCAGACTAAATTCCTCCTGAAATTCACTGGATGTGAACTGAGAGTTAGAAAAATGCTACTCTGCAGTTTTAGGAGAAGTCTAAGAGTGATGTTTTCTGTCATTAGTGCTTCTGCATGAACTGAAGGTGTGAAGAACTAGTAGCTTTTAGAAGTCTTCTGTGCACCCCTTGTGCATTTGTTCAAGAGATTTAAATATTATGAAGATTATTGTCATATGCAGTTGACAATAATTGGAACCAGTTACCAATCTGGGTCCGAGAGGCAGACACTGCCTCCACCTTTAAGACTAGACTTAAAACTTTTCTGTTTAGTAAGGCGTACGGTTAGCCTTAGACCTAGTGTGTAGCACAGCTATGCTGCTCTAGGCCTACGTTGTCGGGGGGCACAAACATGATCCACTGAGCAGTTTCCCTCTCACCCTCTAACCTCTCCTTTTCTCTCCTTAGTCTGGCTCACACTGGTCTCAAGACCTGGATGATGACCTGCAGTCCGGCCCGTGAAGTCTCTCTTGCTTTACGTTGTCGGGGGGCACAAACATGATCCACTGAGCAGTTACCCTCTCACCCTCTAACCTCTCCTTTTCTCTCCTTAGTCTGGCTCACACTGGTCTCAAGACCTGGATGATGACCTGCAGTCCGGCCCGTGAAGTCTCTCTTGCTCTACGTTGTCGGGGGGCACAAACACGATCCTCTGAACACCCTCTGACCTCTCCTCCACTCTCCTTAGTCTGGATCATACTGGGTAATATCGTCTCATAATCTGTGTTAACTGTCTTCCTTGTAGTTCTGTGCCTCGCTCTCGCTCTCTCTCTTTGCAGGTCTCAAGACCTGCATACTGACCTGCAGTCTCTCCTGTGCTCATCGACTTCACTAGCCCCTGCTGCTCATCTTTACTATCAAATTACTATTCCTACTTATGGACCGACGATATATATAGATATCATTACAATATATCACTGTTTCATCTTGCTGTCATGTTTGCTCTGTACTGTATCATGTTTGTATCATGTTTGCTCCTCTCTCTCTCTCTCTCTCTCTCTTTCTCCTTCATCCTCTCTCTCTCTCTCTCTCTCTCTCTCCCTCATCCTCTCTGACTAGCAGCAGGACTGGTTCCCCCTTAAGTTGACGGGTCCTGCTCAAGGTTTCTTCCTCTTAAAGGGAGTTTTTCCTTGCCACAGTGCTCTTAGGGGGGTTCCTGTGAAGCGCTTTGAGACAATGTCTGATTGTAATATGTGCTATATAAATAAAACTGAATTGAATTGAATTGAATTGAATTGAATTGAATTGCAGTTAAGTTTATCTGTGCAATAAAATTATTTCTTTGTTATTCCCAATAAATGCTGCCACATTAAATACATAAATAAGAAAAATAAAAGAAAGAAACTAAAATAAATTGTTGGAAATGTAGGAAAACTAGTTTGTGTGTAAGGGTATATTAAATGCATCAACTTGCTTTGAATGCAGTATTTTAACTGTGGCAGACGCACATCATGTCATCTGTGTGACATGTACAGTGGCTTTGAGACCATTCATCCATCTATCACAGTGTATAGCTCATCTAAACTACAGCGTGTAGGGCCAGCAGGCATAGACACAGTCACTTGTTGATATGGTGACAGCCACAGGCAGAACAGGGCTGATATGCTGACTTTTGGCGTAGGCTGATACATACTAGTTATTCATGTCATGAAGTCTGTTGGCTGTCTTCCTTGTCGTTTTGTGCCTCTCTCTCTCTGTCTCTCTGCAGGGGTCTCTGCCTCCAGACCTGCATGCTGACCTGCAGTCCGCCCCTGATCATTCCAGTGCTTATTGCCTGCACCGGTCTCTGTTGTTTATCTTTGTTTTATTAGCATAATTAACTTAATATATATCAGGTGCAATGTAAACACATTCGTTTTAATTACCTGCCATGTTTGTCCTCTGATGTTTGCTGCATCTTGACTCTTCTCACTGCCAGCAGGAAGGTTCTCCCTTTAGAGTCGGGTCCTGCTCAAGGATTCTTCCTGTTAAAATGGAGTTTTTTCCTGACACCGTTTGCCGTTCAGCGCTTGCTCAAGGTTCACACTCTGGGTCTCTGAAAAAATACATAGAGAAAATTCTAATTGTAAAAGACGCTGTATAAATAACATTGAATTGGACTGAATTATTTCCTGAACCCACTTTGTCCTGTACTAGTGGGTCATGGGGAGGCAGGAGCCTGCAGGCCGTGTACCCCAGTGGTTTTGAGACCTCTAAAAAAAACAGGCAGAAAAATAAAACACAAACAAAACTATGAAAAAAAGGGACTATTTATTTACAGAACGTAGAAAATGTCCGCTGAAATTCTTTTGGGTATTAAAAAAACCAAACACGGTTCTATATAGTATAAAGGTTGTTGTATAGTATAAAGAATAAAGTACCTTGGGCTCATATTTTAAAATCAATATCTGGCCTATGATGAGTGCGTACAGACTCCGCAGGTGCCTACAGGTTTGAACCCAGAACCTTTCTGTGGTGAATCTTGCTGTGAGGGGACAGCGCTAACGACTGCACCGCATGCCACCCTGCAAACTGTATTAACAGATGGACTGAGCACTACAGAGAGCGTAAGACTCTGTGCCTGCTTGCCTTTCTCATCTCGACCTGTGCAGACACACACACTTTCTTTCAGTGATTGAAAAATCATTCATGTGCTTCCTCAGTGTGCACACTTGTACAGTTGCTAAGGAACAGCAGGATTGTGTCGAGATATATAAAATGGGCTTCAACTACCTTGCACATCACTCCACCTAGCCTCCAACACTGGGTACCATGCATTAATCAAGCGGCAACATCCGGGGCTCCGACTTGAAGCCAGTGTGGAAGTGGTAAAACCTGCAGTTCATGCCACAGCCACTAGGGGCTGGCTCCATTTTAACTCCCATGTTAAAATGGCCGACTTCACAGCAGAAGTAAACATGTTTACAGCCTGGTTCAAAAAACCATTCTGGTCTCAGTTGATAAGTTCCCTTCTAGGGTCAACTGTATTTTTTATAACTCACCCTTGTTAATTATATTCAGACTTAAAATGATGCATAAGTATCGGAGTGAGCTCTTTGAGTGACAGGCGGTTGCCATACCCCAGCTCCACACACGCTCCCCCACTTTGTCCGTATTTGGAGTTTTGCGGCCTGTAACACTGACAGCACCTTTTTTGTCTGTTTAATATTTAGGATTTCTATACACATCTTGTTAGTTCACATATCTTGGTCCATAACATTATGTAAGTGTCTGTAAGTGGCACCTGCAGAGGAACTAAAAGAAAATCTCCAAACAGCTGCAGAGATGTGATTGTGGTTGGAAGGGTGCACCTACTATTAGCACTGTCAGTATTAGCAGTTGGAAACAATTTGAGCCAGCAAATGTATTTAGGATGATCCTGTAATGAGCCTGCTAACTAGATTCCTGGCTCCTGGGTTGAGGAACTACTCACTTCATGTTGGTTTTCACATGTTTGACTCAAAATGTTAATTTTTATTTATTTATTTATTTTATTGTAGGTTTTAAATCTATGTACTGAGTATGACCCAGGGTCACACAGACTCACAGAGACACAGGCACGGTCAACAAGAAGCTTCACAAAAGAACAATGGAATTCCGTACATTTTAATATGATCATTGCATTGCAAAAGAAACCACACAAGCTAATGCTAACGTCAGTGACGGTATGCCCAAATCAATGATTATTTTATTATAAGTTGGAGGACTGATCAAACAGGGTTTTATGTCAGGGCCTGTAACTTGAAAACATATCAAAGAGTCTGCTAATAAAAGTGCTTACAGCAGAACATAAGTTTAAATGCAGAGATGTGAAAGTACCAGGATTATGTTTCTGTTTGAAGTCGCCTCACACACACACAGTATGTATACGTGCAGAGCCATGAGGCCACACACACACACACACTCAGAATGTTTAAGAGGCTGGTTAGTAGTAAGCTTAATGGTCTACTTACCTAAACTGGTCACACAATAAATCCTGCACTACAAAAACGTCATTTTCAGCTGGAGACACTAAACGCAACATCACCTCAGGCTCATGTTGGAGAATCCCAGCAGATCCCTTCTTCTTCCAGTGATCAGAACAACCTCAGTGGGACAAATGTGTCTTCAATTTACCCTCACTCTCTAACAAAGAGCCTATAGATCTTTTATAGTAAGTGTGAAGTCAAAAGAAAATTCATTTGCTGTTGCATGAATTACATTGTTGTTCTATAACCAGTGTAAACCTCAAAACAGCAGAAAGGGAAATAAATCTATTCTGCTTGTGAAAGTGTCCTTGGTGTGCTTGTGGTCTGGGAGCAAACAGATCCATCACATCCCTTGGGTAAGTAAATGCAGATCATATGGTAACCAAAGCACATACAATGCCAAGACAAAGCCTGGTCAGAAGTCAGCAGTCTGTGGTGTTTGTATCCTCTATGTCACTTCATAAATGCTTGTGTACATACAATTGTGTCCTATTATATAATGTAAAGACACTGAAGTGCAAATTGACTGGAGTTCGTGTATTTTCACACGTATTTCAAAAATGCAGGGTCCAAAACTGTAGTTCCCACTGAGGCCTCTGGGGGGATAGCTCTAAAAAAAAGTCAATCTCCATAGACCGCATGTTAAATGTCTAGAGAAACAGTTATGGTCTTAAGTTTGGATGAATTTCTATATTACTCTGCATTACGTTACATTGGAGGGACTGTTTCAGTTGCTGCATGGTTCTAAGATGGCTCAGCATTATAAGTGTGTGACAACTAATTGCCTTATCACCGTGGCAACCAAAAAGGGTAATAAGAGATGGGGTAATTTTGTCTCGTGAGATGCATTTAATGTATGCAATCTAAACCTAATGCCTTCAGTAAAGGATAGAATGAACCAATGAGGACATGAATCCAGTGTCTTGGGTGAATATCTGGAGGTTGTAAAAAATTAACCAATTATGTCATTCATGTGTGAAGATATGTACATTTTTGTTGATTGTAGATTCAATAGACACAATGATTAAAAAGAATAACAAAACTCAAGTTAACTGATTGTAAAAATAACAAAAACTGTTTTAATGTTTAAATTGTAGCTTTGATTCTCTCACACCAGATATATGAGGTCATCACTTGGAGCTTTTCCAAGAACCTTCACACAGCTCCCACATATGCTGAGCACTTGTTGGCTGCTTTTCCTCCAGTCTCATTCCAAAGCATCTCAGCGAAGATTAAATCAGGTGAATGTGGAGCCCCGGGTCTGATGTTCAAACAGGTGTGTTTTTGGCTCATTATCCTGATGAGAAATAACTGCTGGTCCCACTGAGATGGAACCAGATGTTGTGGTAGCCATTGTGCATTAATAGCCAAAAGTGTCATCACTGCTCCACAGCTCCACCTTCATGCTTTACAATCCAACAGAATGCATTCACCATCCCTGAGCCTCTGGTCTAGCATCCCATCCCTGCATGTTCTACCCAGTAGCCTTATCAAGACTAACAGGACAATGTGTCATGCAACTTTATTTATTTTCACCTATTTATTCATGTCTATTTGAAGTAAATCTCTTCAAATAGACATGTTTACTATTATATTGTCTTTGTGTATCCACTGATTCATATATGGACCCGAGAGACAGGCAGACAGACCTTAGACATAATATGTAAGTGTGCATCTCTGACATGGAGGTCTGCACGAAGCACTGCACACACACACACACATACACACGCACAGGGGGATGCATCAATTACATCCTGACTAAAATTCATTTAACCTTTTGTTTCTTGAGCCAGAGACACGGGGCCAGGGCCAGAGGGCCAACCAGGACACAACAAACACACACACATGCATACCAACAAAAGCATACACACAGACACACACAGGCCTGCGGTACACGTTAAATGAATTAACAGCGGTCCAGAACCTAGTCTGGACATCGTCACCGAGGCATCTGGTCAGGACTGCTTCTCTCTGCTGATGTCTCTCTTATTTGTCTCTTGTTTACCCTGCATTCTACAGATAAGAGGTCTGTCTAGAAGTCTTTAAACAAGCAGAACCGATGCTGCCTCATAAACATGTATTTTTTAATTCTATAAAACAAAAACAGTAGAAACATTTCCTTTCTTAGATTACCGGTATTCCAATGTGAATATTACCTTCTTTATTGTTACAGCTACCTATTAATATTCTACTGACCGTACAATAATGTCGAATCAATAGGGAAAATAATATCTGATCATTTATATATCATGACTCATTGTTACTCCTTATAGTAAACCACTGTAAATTTCAACATTGATTTTGAACTAGAGAGTATCACAAGTTAAATCTGAGTAGGTAACTAAGCAGCTATCTTTGTGTGTTTGTGTGTAGTGTATTTTCTGGATACATTCCCTCATATTCTCTGAGAAGTCTGTCTAGAGATGATTTCATCGTTTCTGCAGTTTCTTTGGCTGCTTTGACTTTCATAACTGCTGGCGTCTAAGCTTTCTGTCTGCTGCTGTTACAATAATGAGAAAGTAAAACTATTGAGACCATGTTAAGATTTATTTCTATTGTCATATGATTGTACCTCCTGGTATTTTTATGCACATGGGTAATTTAAGCCCTGCTACTGCTGCTGCCCTTTTTTCTTACAGTGTAAAACATGTTATTATGCAATACTGTTTTCTTCATATAAAATAAATAAATTAAAAAAATGATACATTTGTTCATTAACAATATCTCCCTGATATGCCACACAATTACATTTATGCTAAAGAAACATATGATCATATCGCCCAATCATAGGATGGAAAAAGCCTAAAAGATATAAAAATTACTTAAATTTGAACTCTCAAAATAATGTAGCCGACTGTTAGTACCATTGTATTGCAAAAGTGAGGCCATATATGACAGCACTGGTCTTTGATACCCCTAAAAGGACGCTACAACAGCAGTGACAGGAGGTGCTGCTGTTATCACATCTGTTCTCCTTTCATTAGGTTTAGCTATAAAATTAACTTGGTACGGTTTACAAAAACAACCATAGTTTAGGTCTTGTTTACCATGGAAACCAATATCTACAATATGATCAGCTGTCTTAAAAGGAGCACCTGTCATGGTCTCATGGTCTTTAGTCCTACCTCTAAAACATGTCTACTGACCTCCTGCCTCATATATGTGTGACCCTAATTTGAACTGCACATGTGCAGAAGTGAAGTTAAAGGCAGAAGCTTCCTGCCTGTACAGTCGTTTCATTCAAATGCATCCAATGCAAAACTTCAGCCAAATGAAGAACATTTGAAATATACACAAACTGGGCCTTTAAAAAATTGCACATCACAGACTGAACACAATGAGGTCCTTTCACTCATGACCACATGTACGCTCCGTATATCACACACTAAAATAGACACTGTGACATAGAGACCATATGTATATACTTTTGGATTTCTGAGGTAATGTAGTTATACATTTCTTTTTTTTATAATAAGACAGATAACAGTTTCATGGATATATAAATATAGAGTATGACCTATGAATATGATAGAACTAAATATGGACAGGTTAAAATCGGAGGCGGCCAGCCAACCGTAATATTTACATGTTAACAATAAGGCTTAATATAGAGAAACGCAGTGGGGATTTGGGGTCAGTATACTGTATTTATAAGTAGAGAGGGTCTGTGCCAAGTGTTGGTGCCAAAGTGAGAAGTCACTCTCTTTGTCATGCACACACACACACACATACACTCACACACGGTGCCCAGTGGCAGCTTAAAGTGTTTAAGTGTGTATTTGTCTCAGAGCCAGTTTCCTTCCATTAGAAAGACAAGGCAGCTGGCAGTCAAAGCGTGTCGTACGGGGAGCACAGTCACCCAAGGGTCTTAGGAAACATGTGCCATGGTTAAAAAAGTTCCCATTCTTCTGGATATTTTGTTGTTCATCTCTGTTATGGGGCCCAGATGAGCTGCTGATCTCATTGTTCCTGATTGATGATTATAGCCTCTGACCAGCTCCTCATACAGACACTGATAATGTGTGATAATGGATTCTTCCTAATCCCATCAAGCCTCCAAGAGCTCTGCAGGTACAACACACTGTCTGTGCCGCAGAAAAACAGTGTGCACCTGCAACACAGTCTCATCCCATTAGGTGGAAATAGTCAAGTAATGTCATCTGTTTTATGCACTCAAATATGCATCGAATGCACAAATCATTTACACAAATCTGACATTTTAATGGAAAAAAAACGTCCAAACATCTACATTAGGAGGTAGGAGGGCCTGAGGATGACTCCAGCTAGCAACAAGCATGGTGGTTCGGATCCACCCTTTGGCACCATTGCTTTGTTTTCGTGAAGTGTTTTATGAGTGTTACAATTGTCACGTCTATCTAATTTTTATACTTGCGGCTTGGAGTTATTAGAATCCAACCAGTTAAGGTTACGTGTTAATGTTGTAGGTTGTCATGCTGGCTGCAATTAAAATAGTTCATAGCTATACAGTATTAAATTACATCAACATTTCACAAAAAATCAAATCAAATTAATAAACCTGCTGAAGGCACAAAACACAGTTACAACTGAAATGCAACTCTATTGTATCAAATGAAAAAAAAACAGCATCAACCAATCATTCACCAGTGTACCTCCACTGCACATCATTTTGGAAGTGTTTTGTTGATACTAGTCTGGTTGTTGCTCTGCCTATGTCACATGCTTTGTTTCTCTGATGTCTGTGTATATCTATTCAAATGCACCCAGGGGCAGTTTTCTCGGTGTCTGTTGGTGCTGCCCCCTGCAGATAGATCCACCTCCAATCCACAGGGACCACACTGATTAATTGTATAGAACAGTAAAAATAACCGGGATGGCTGGTCAGGCTACCAGCACACATGATTTGTCTTAATTTCATGTCTGTAATGATAGCAACACATGCGTGTAACAGGCAGTACTGTGTAGGACCTGGTGGTTTCTGTATCATTAAAGTCAGCACTAAAGCATGTAAGAAAACAGAAAGAAGGGGTTGTGGTATAGTATAGCACACAAGGCAGACTGTGCTTACTACCAGTGGCGGTTCTACATCGAATTACTCCCGGGGCGAGACCCCCCCTGACAAAAATATTTCACTGTAACAAATAGGACTGCATTTTATACATAAATATAATTCTTTGTTAGCAATGATAGTGGTTTCAGATTTTAATAAGCAGCATAAAGGTTGTAATGTGTAACACTTTGGGCAACTAGTGATTTTGAAACCTGTGTGACGGTCCAGGCTGTGGGCATCAATTGAAGAGAGGCTGAATGTTTGATAAATATGGATGAAAAATAATGATTCCCACTTTTTACCCTGTATTTAACTCATAAACCAGCTGACAGTAGCAGTATTCTTACTTTAGTTTACCTTTAATCAGCTCGTCATTGATGGACGGACTTATGTTAGCAGACAGTAGCTAACTTGTTCGCTAACCAACGAGCCAGAGCAGCGCATCATGGATGGACGTTATAAAAACACAACGCGCAGCATCAGTCCAGCGTCAGGCTACAGTCCTCTGTCTCTCTGCCTGCAGCTCTGCTCTGAGTGTCTGTGCAGTTTGTTGACATGGTCCAAAACTGGTATTGCGTATGAACTAATAGACTTAAAAAATAAAATGTTTCTGTAAAATGTTTGTCATCCCAAAAAAATAAATAAAAAATGGCTGCTGCAGGCGATGACTGCTTGGCACCAGGGCATCTCTGCACCACAACTCTCAGCACCTGGCAGTCCAAGATTAAGCTCCACAAAAAGCAAGCATCAGCTTTTTGCTGGTAAATGAAGAGAAGGAGGCAGCATGGAGGGAGGGGAGACACTCTTCATTGATCTACATTTTACGATGAAAGCTGTCTTAAAATCTCCTTGGCTTTTCAGGGTGGGGATGGGGCATGAATTCATTCAGATCTGAAGTATATTTAGTAGTAGAAGTTACAGTATGACTATGAGTCCAAACCTCTGGTATTTTGAGTGACGTATGCCCTGTGATCTCAGCTTTATGGAGCAATAACAGTAAATCCTCTTCGCAAATCGCAACAAATACATAAGTGTGTGTACGTAATACACACAGTGTTTTGATAACTTTGTGTGTGTGTGTGTGAGTGTGTGTCCGCGCAGAGGATAAGAAACGTTATCTGAACTCTTTCCACAGTGAGGTCACTGAAACACACAGGACCCGTGTGTTAGTGTGTGTTAGTGTGTGATGGAATAATTGAACGCACACAGAGTCAGAGTCTGGTTCCCATGGTGTTAGTAGTAGCGGTGCAGCGCAGCGGTGAGATATGTGTGTGTGTGACGGAGAGGTGCCAGTGTTATCAGTAGAGCAGTAGGAAGGTTATGCTACACTAACAGGAATGTCTCTCATCAGCCCTGACACAGTCCAGCTGCCTCTCTTTCCCCTGCTGTCTGCACACACACACACAGAAGTTTAGAAGTTCTAAATACATTTCAATATGTCTTCCTCCTGATCATGACCCATATTCAAATGTGTTGTTATTTTGAATCTGTTAATTGAATCTGTAAGTATTGTATTAAGAATATGTTTGCTAGTCTTTCTACAGGATATGTTTTAGTTAAGTTTATCATTTGTTTAAATTATGTTTACATCTCCTGAGCGTATTCATTGCAAATACGGAAACCGGGAAAATTGGAAACCATTAAAACCAGTTGGAGAGGTGGGGGGTGCTGATCCCCTGGCTGATATATGAAATCATTTTTTAGCATTAAATATTAATAATCTGTGACAATTTTTATTTATCTGCACAACCATTTTTTACATACATTTTGGATTTTTTTAAAACGACAAACAAGAGGTCGTCACACTCACACAACTACATAGCAAGAAGTGAAAGAAGCGGTGTGTGAATGGAGTTGTAGTAGGTGTACTGCTGCGACATCTGTGCCACCTGTGACTTAAAGTCACCCCAATAATTATCCATAACTTCACATCTTGATATAATTAAAACAAGTGTGTTACATATAAACTCTTCCATGGTCATGAAAAAGGAAGTCAAACCACACGTGTTTGTACCAGACTGTAAACGTGTTTATTACTGCTGGACATTTCAACATAGGGTCTATGGGGATTGACTTAATTTTGGAGCCAGCCCCTAGAGGCTGCAAAGGGAACTGCATTTCCCACACTTCCACAGCAGCTTCTGTTCACATCCACTGTGAAGCCTTCGCTTGCCACTTGATTATAGCTCAAATGATGCTCATTGAATTGATGAGCATTGGTGGCCAGCTCTCTACCTAAAGTCACCTGACTGCCTCACTCACATCCTTCTCTGTTTATCGGCTGGCAGTTAGACACTAGGTGCTGCCAAAAGCCTCCACACTGAGACTCACAGCTGCTATCCTGGAAACCTATGGGTGTTCATCCATTTGTGGGTGGCCGTGGCTAGTGGTAGAGCGGGTTTCCACTAACTAACTGCAAGGCTTGTGGTTCCAGTTCAGAGTGAATGTGAGAACCTTGAGTATGGTAGAAAAGTGCTGTATATGACATTTATGATGTTATACTGTGTCTGGAGTACAGCATAAATGAGCATTTGAGGCTCATCCATGCTCATGTGCTCAGCGTATCAAATACATGACTGCTACCTTCTGCAATTAACAAGACAACACATTAGTATACCTTTCAATATTTACCCACTCACAGGTCTGTTAAATGCGTTCATGTGTGTGCCCGGCTGGGTGGTGGTGGAGGCGGGGGAGGGGGCACTTACCTGTTTTAGATCCATGAAGATGATGGCATCCATCAAACCAAACACAGGAAACTGATTTGGCTTAACAGCGTAATCACTGGCGCCAGACGTGGCACCGAGGGCGTGTGTCTTTGAGTGTGTACATGTGTGTGTGTGTGTGTGTGTGGAACTTGGCGAACAAGGGAAAAGGCTTTGTTTAGGTGTGAACAGTTCTTTTAGGAGCAGATTGTTGTTGTAGAATTTTAACATGTTTGTTCTGAGCTGTTCGGATTTGAAATATTTTTTGAAAATATTATTGCCTAAAACCAGTGAAACCATGGCACTCTCCTGTCTGTGCCCCCTCTCAGTAAAGCCCCATTTAAATGACATTTCGTTGGCATTACCGCGTCATTCCTAGCAACTACTTCGTTAGGGCAGGTCATGTGACCTGTTGTCATCTGTTATCTAATAACAGGCAAGATAACAGGCTTGTTTAGACTACAACAGGGAGAAAGAGAGAGCGTGTGTGTCCCTGTGTGTGTGTCCCTGTGTGTGTGTGTGTGTGTGTGTGTTTATGTGTGTGTGTGCCTTTGATAATTTGCTGTGGCTCCAGTCTGACACCTTTAAATGGTTGTCATCAGAAACCATATGTTACACACACACACACACACACACACACTTAGCAGTGTTTAGCTGTAATAGGCCTCTCAGCAGTAATCTGTCTACAGCTAAATCCTCTTCACTTTAAATAGCTGGGGACCCCAAAGAGCCAGGAATTAACCATGTCTCTATCTTGTTTCTTTACTTTTTCCTAGCTCAATATGTAAAGAGAATAAATTGTAATTTATGGGCAATTGTATGGGCAACCTGATTTTGTATTGATAATTATAATAATAACAATAACAGAGAGAGCTCAAACATCTTGTGTTTGGTATATCACAATTAGAGAGCAAAAATCACAACAAACAGTCTTATACGTGTTACCAGTGCTGGAAACAAAGACATTTTACCGTCTTTGCAAACCACTCTTTCCCTCTCTGCACATCAGCAGTTGAAGTTGGTCATTTGCGTGCATACAACCTGATTTAAATGTATTTTTATAATATATTCTTTACCGTTTATCATAGAGCCCCCTGTCTGCATGCTTTAGATGCAACAGTCTTAATAACAGTCCTCATCCGTTCACTTCTACATGCAAAATTCTATCGTCATGTTCAAGCTGCATATTTGTGCAAACTGGATCGCATTAGTTATTCTTAGAAAAATGAAACAATGACTGTATCTTTATTGATACTGAAATATAAAAGGGCCATCACAGCCACAATCAGCCTGTGCAGGCATCTGCATGTCAAGCCAGTGTGAGCCTTTGTGATTACATCCTGCAGGACTCTGACGGAGGCGGAGCTCAGCTGTGGTTGGCTGCTGACCACCTTATTTATTCCGACAGCCAATAATATGCAAACACAAGACTATTAATAGATCGCAGACTAAAGATAATACAGTTATCAAATTTTCCAGGGGCCACACCACGGACACTGAATCTGCCAAGCCACTAAGTTTATTTCAGGCATCTGTCAGACACCCCACTGAATTTTAAAGCTTTACTTATAAATTTCTATTATAAAATAAAGGTGGCCCGTGTGTGTTAATATGGGAGTGTGTGTGTTTACAGGGTCACCGGGGCCATTTGAGGTCAGAGTGTTAAAACAGGCAGACAGAAAGTTTGTGATCTTTGACCCTGGCTTGTGCCTAGGTCAAAAAGTGTAGATCCTTCCTTCGTAACACACACACACACACACACACACACACACACACACACACACACACACCTCCTTTCTTAATGGTTAAGTCGTGTGGTCTATTCTGGGTTATGTCTCTGGTATAAATAGATTCACCTTTGCCCCATGCCATGAAAAAATACAAGCATTCACAATACTCACATGCACACAAAAACACACACACACACACACACACACACACACACACACACACACACACACACACACACACACACACACACACACACACACACACACTTTAGAATTAAGTGGACTCATAGCATATACTTTTCTGAAGATGTCTTACCACTCCACTGAGTGGGTTCATCAGTCCTGCAGAGCTGATAAAATAATATAACATGGCATAGATTTTACCTCAGTTTTGTGAATCCTTAAAACAGCCCAGGAAATGATGAGAAAATGTCTTTGCTACACTATCTTGATACATGATATAATGCATCATATGATATTTAACATAATCATTTGAAGTGAACTGTTTCTACACACATAGAGGAAGACATTTTGTTTTTGTGCTTTATGGGTACATTTTCTCTGTAAGCCTCTTACCTGTGGGCACAATTTGTGTGAGTGTTCTTTGTGGGATGGTGTCTGTGTCTGACTGGTTATAACTCGTTGCCTTCATCGGTTGGGTTAATCAGGTTGAGATGACTGTGATTTCTGACGGATAGTTAGCACTAGTATGTCTTTGTAATCATTTAGGGGCAGTACAGGGTCAGGGGCAGTACAGGATCAATTAAACAATGCAAATACATGCACAGTAAGGAATCTAACTTCATATAAAATTACCACAGAGAATAATGCTGATACTGCCACAAGCTAAACGATAGCGATGTCCAGCTGGTGACCTTACCTATACTAACAACACAATTGCCCATGTTATATTTACCTAGTTATTAAACAGTTAACAATACAGCTAATCACATTTCTCCCAGTTCAGATTAACAACAAGTATTTCATGACAATTTCTTTGTACAGTTTTACCATCTTACTGCTAAATTAAAGCTGCAGGGCCCAACTTGCTGTCTGCGGGAGCCACTGCAGTCTCCTCTCTGGGTTTCTGTAAAGCACCCAGGGACTATTTTGCTTGTAAACGTTGCTATATGAATTTAATTGAATTGAATTTCACTCTTAGGTCAAATCCACCAAAATTAGGAGCTAGCATTTGGCCTAATTGAAATAGCCCAGCCTTTTTTAGAGTGCTGTCTCACTCTAGTTTGTGGGGTCAAGCATCGCTTCTGTGGCTAATGTTAATTAGCAACCAAAGTTAAAAGTCAATCATCACAAGTAGTAATGGCCTAACTCGTGGTTTATTTTTGGGTAGACGTAAATATACATGCAGGTTATTTATCCTAAGCAAGATGGGCCATTATCAAAGTAAACGTAAAAAAAAAAAAAAAACAACAAGCAAGCGGTCCATACAGAAAGTTGACAGGAGACTTGTATTCTTGGGTTTTGTTGATTTGCACATATGTCCTTAAAATGAATTGAACTCTCTAAGAAGAAGAAGAAGAAGATAAACTAATGAGAAGCAGTATCAGGGCAACAGAGGCTGGAGATGAGGAAGGGTGGGAGCAGATTAGCAGACAGGAGGGGGCCTGTTTGTTAAATGACAGCAGATTGAGAGATTACATCAGCTGCAACTTCATTAGTGTAGGCATCACCTGCAGTAGCCTGAGGTGCACACACAACACACTCACAGATGACTATCTCAAATAGCTTGTGGCTAAAGCAATTTCACTTCACTGGTGTACTCACAGTTTTTTGTTTCTAAAAACCTAAATGTCCATTTGATTTCTTTTTTTTAATTTACATTTGTATTTCATTCATTTTCATTTCAGCAGTGACTGACTGGTGAACCATCCCGGGCTCTTCTACCACATGCAGAGTGCTTTTTTTATCTAAATGAGATGGTCACATCTGGAGGGCCTTGAGCACACACTCTGGTGTGTGTGTGTTATCAGTGGGTGAACACGGCTGGTGCCAGTGATAAATGATAATGCTTACACACATTGTGTAGTCTTCTTTCATGTCCAACTTTTGGGTACAAAAACAGAGCTTAAAAAAGCTTCCAGCTACCAGATAACTAATGCTGTTATCAAACTGATACGTACTGCATGTACCAACCTCCAGACTGGCAGCAGACACAAGCTCCTTTTTCCAGTAAGACTACAATGTTAACATTCTTAAAATCTAAAACCTTTCTATACTTTTGGTAAAAAATCTACATTTTTATTTATTTAAACAAAACATAATTTAGTACACTGTCTTTTTTATTTCATTTTATTTATTTGTGTTTGTTTTTAAAGTACCGTACAATACAGAATCATCGAAGTGGTGTAGTAGGTAGTGTATATATATATACATATACAACCTCAGTTGGTCAACAGCGTAGGTGTTTTCACATTTTGTTTTATTTATTTTTTGTATTTTGCAAAATTGAATCCAAAGAAAAAACAAAAACAAACACAAATACTGATGCAATACTAATTTTGTTTGATTTTGATAATGATAATTTGACATCTGTCCAGAGACTGCATATGAAAAATAGCCTTCTTGCTAACTTGGATATTTATTGAAATGTTGATTAATATGCATGGTCCCTGACAATAAATAAATAATTCACCAGCAATAACTTGAAGTAAGGGTTTTATGTACCATTGTGCAGGAATTTTGTTTGTTTGTAGTTCATTGAGGTTTTTGGTCATTCTCTTATGCACAGCCCTCTTAAAGTCCCACCACAGCATTTCAGTTGTGTTGATGTCTGGACTTTAACTAGACCATTCCAAGACCTTGATTCTTTTATTTTTGTCATTGTTTTTGTCGTTGTCCTTCTGATGGAGATTAGCTGCTGTACTTTGGATCATTGTTCTGTTGTATGACCCGGTTTCCACCAAGCATTAACTGTAATACTCTGGTATACAGAGAAGTTCATGGTGGACTCAGTGGCCCTCATGCAACAACATTCTCTTAAATTTCTCATATTTTCTCTAACTTTTTGTTAAGGGACAAAAGGATAACATTAGTGAATCCCATATGTCTATGGGTATGAACAAAATACAAGAAACGAACAAAACGAACAAAAATAAGAGAAAATGTGTTTTTATATGGTTCCTTGTATGGGGCCCATTGACTGCAAGGTGTCCTGGTCCTGTGTCTGCAAAACAAGTCCAAACCATCAGCCCTCCACCACCATGTTTGACAGTGTGTATGAGGAGTTTCAGCTGAAATGCTGTTTGGTTTTCAGCAGACATGGTGGTGAGTATTTCAAGACCACATTTGGACACACCTACCTTTGTTCCATTCAATAAGAGCCACCAAAAATGTGTGTATGTATAAAAATGTACATGAAGCTAGTAATTGAGTAGACAGAGAGATCCTGTCAGTGTGTCATAGTCAAAGCAAACGCTCACTGCTGTCACTCAGGAATAGTGTTTCTTCTGATTTGCTTCCATGCTGACACACAGTTACAAGTTTTTCACCTGGAAACAGTGAAATGTTAAGTGTAACTGAAATAACAACTGACCTGCAACCACGAAACCAGATTCTGAATGTTCATATGTCTCTATTTCTCACTCTGTCTTTCAGCTGCCTTTCTGATGTTTCAGCAAGTAATAAAGCTGCTTTCCTCTCCACAAAATATGCCACTCACTTTGTGTGTGTGTGTGTGTGTGTGCGTGTGATAAATTACCACCTGGATTTGGTATCCAGAGTAGTCAGACTCCCTTATGACAAAGACTTCCTGCTACTACAGCAACACTGATACACTGCCTAACACACACGCACACACACACCAATTCTCATTTAGACTCCCATATGGTAAGTCCATACACACTCAATCATATACCTATACATGTAAATACACACTCAACTGTAGAAAGCACAAATTGTAGTAGTATGAAACATGTGCACTCTCTCTGTCACACACACACACACACTTTAAGCTATAAAGACACACATTTAGATGAAAGCAGTGTAATGTAGTGTTTTTATCTCCGTGCCTCAGTAGGAGGGGGGGGGGGGGGGACTAGCTAGGATTGGCTATTGCTTACACACACTCCACAGTGCAGTTGACGAGTTGTGTGGCAGATATATGGGCTGGAATGTGGCCATAAAAAATAGTGCGGAATCACCCTGAGCTTTTCCACGCACAGAAAGGAGCTGTGGAGGGGGAAATGGACAGCATGGGGCGAGTAGGGTGAGCAGAAATGGCCAGAGAGGTGGTGTTGAAGAGCTGTTAGGGTGGTCTGTGTGCATCTGTGAAAAGCAAACTGTAATTGAAGCTTGATAGAGAAGGGGTGTTTTTGTCATGAGATATTTGTGTTACAGCCACAGTTTTTGTTTGCATTTATTCCATTAAAAGTCACACAGTAGAATAGAAAATACAATGTTTTTTTGTGTATCCACAAAGGAAGACTTGCAACACATACAAGTGCCTTGAGCATACTTTCACCAACCATATAAAATCCTCTACTAAACACCAAAGTGTTGGAACGAATAAAGCTGCTTGGAGGAGCGGTGAAATGTCTTCTGAAAATCTCGTAAATCCAGTAGCCTCTTGAATTTCCTGTAAATTGTTTGTCTTCGAAAAGAAACTGGCTGCTGCAGACAGTGACTCCACCAGCTGTCCCTGCCTGCTACCAGGCAGCTGTGCACCGCTCACCTCACTGACTGGCAGTGCATGATTGTGCTATCAGCCATGGAGACCAAATGGATGATCAAATATGTAAGTACAGTAGTTTTTGCTAAAGCAGCAGTCCACCAAATACAAAACACGGAATTCTGCTATTCGTTTTCTCATGCTAACAATTTTTTAATGATACAAAACTCCTTTAAAATGAACCATCATCCATGGCCCTAAGGAGAATCCTCTTGTTTTAGCCTGTGATTCTCAGTACTGGCCTGGTTTAAATAAAGACATGATATGCATAACCACACTGCACATGTGCAAATAGAATGGACGGCTAAATGGATTTCTTACCAAAATAACAATGTAACCAATACAGGAAGAAGATGTGTTGGTCATCATCATGCGGTTCAGAATGCTTCCTGTATGTCATCGTTATGCTGCACAGTTTAGCACAGCCCCCACCTTTATGTGCCTATGTATATCTGAGTGTGTGTGTGTGTGTGCTCTTCTAGGTTGATTATCCAGACAGGACATAAAAGCTGGGTGGCCTTCTATTGGCCTGGTGTCTCCTCCACTCAAGATCAGGGGCCTCGGTCACCTGATTCTCATAAAAACAACTTTATTAGCTACTCTGTGGACAACTAGGTGTGTGTGTATGTGTGTGTGCACTTTGGTGTAGGACCATGCCAGTCTTTATTTTATTGTTGTAGCCCTTTATTATGAGCATTTTCTAAAGCGTGCTGTTTTTCATTGGACGTGTGTTTCCAGACAGTAATAAAGCAAGTGTCATCTGAAGGTAAAAATGTCTTTACCTAGTGGACACACTCCAAAGTGGGCCCAAACCTGTCATCATGGAGAGGGCCACAGGAGATAATTGCACACTCTTTCAGGTAGGTTCTTCTTGCAAGCATTTATAGTCTTGCATATTACCCATAAAGGCTGACAGAATCAGCTGTGTACCCCTGTGGGTATAAAGACCAGTCAGGCACACATTTTGTTCTAGGTCTCTGTTCGGACCAATGTCCCGGCCTCTGCTACACAGTAGTGTGATGCTACCACCACAATGCTACATATAGGAATGGTATTAGCAGTGAGGAGAGTACTGATTGGAGTTCTACTTAAAAGGCATCAGTTTTTTTTTGTCCTTTACATGCAATTTTGAAAATGATAAAGAGGTTGTAGAGTGGCCCTTTTTCTTCTGGTCTATCAGACCAGACCCCAATATATGTTCTGCTGAGGTGCTTGTCTAACTGGCAGGTTCACTTCTGCGGCTTTGTAGGTACTACTATGCTGAAAACTATGATGGTAGTGTGTAATTGCATTACATCATTGTGTTACCTACAGTTCATGTAGTTCATGTAGTTCATGTTCAAAAGTTATACCCCCTCTCGTGTAAAAACAGAAATCATCTGGGTCTCAGGATTAGGCAAACACAACCTCTGACGAAGAGCGACATGTAACTTTTTTCACTGTGCCATTATTAATTTAGCAAAAATGAAAACAAAGACAGGATAATTCGGCTTATAGTCAAACCTCAGATTCAGTAGAGACAATGCGGTTTTCATTCTGGCTGCTGAACACTAGCAGCTCTATACCCTCCACAGGGTACTAGAAGGTTCACTGGAGTTAGCCCAACCAGTGCAGTACATGTGGTTTGTGGATTTGGAGATGGCGTTCAGTAGTAACAAACTGGACAATCAATAGCTTCCACCTTTAGCAGCAATAACTTGAAGTAATGGTTTCCTGTATGATAACGTCTCATTCTTCTGCACAACTTTGCTTCTATTAATTGAGGTTTTTGGGCATTCCCAGGGTGCCCAGGTCCCAAGGCTGAACAAACAAAAACCACGAGAGAAATAAAAGCAACAAGTACCAAATAAAAGGTAAATTAAAGCAATACATAAACAAACCATGCCATAAATGCCATAGAAGTGAACACAGGTATTAATGCAGATGAACTGACAAAGACAAAGCACAGCACAAGACTTAAATACAAAGAGGGCAACAAGGTCCAGCTGAGAACAACGAGGGCGAGGCAAGCAATCAAGAAGGCGGGAAACACCAAAGTAAAACACACACAGATACACAAGGACAACAGACTTTCAAAATAAAACAGAAAAATACAAATACAAACAACCAGGACAACCAAAGATTTAAACTAAAACTAAATAAACACAGGATCATGACAGTACCCTTCAAACAAACTGTACTTGTTCAGTCTTTTTCTGGGACGTCCACTCCTGTGAAGACTGACAGCTGTCTTGAATGTTTCCACTTGTGATTAATCTTTCTCTCTGTAGAACGTTGAACTCTAAATAGTTTGAAATGGTTTTATAAGTCTCTCCAGATTGATGTGCAGCAACAGCTGCTTCTCTAACACCATTTTTTATGTCTTTCTCTCTTGTCATTGTGTTAACACACACCTGAATGTTCCAGAGCAGCAAACTGACAAAACCTCTGTTTTTATAGAGGTCTGTACACCTGCTGATCAGTTCATCAAGGACTGCAAAACACTGCATGTTGTTCTTCTTCATTGTACCAATACCCACTATGATATCAGAGGGGGTACTAACGTTTGATCACAGCTGTACTTTTAAGGTAAGGGGATTTATTGTAGTTGGTGGCTAGCTTTGTTTTACTAGTTACGTTTAGTCATAGAAACCTTTGGTCGTTTTAAAGTTCATATATGAGCCTCTTTTCACGTTCTCCTGGTGATGATGAGCCTGAAAGAGAAAAGCATTATTGTTCCTGTTCTTGCATTTTGAGAATTCAACGAGCTGATACCATGGCTGAGATACTTCCATTTCACTGGATTATGAACCTTTGTAAGCATACAAGACCACTTGACTGCTGCAACCTTAGCCTGTTTGTCTTTGCCTTGGCAAGCCTCTTGATAATGTGTGCATGCACTTCCAAAAACATCTGTAGCAGCCTTCTATGCTTCAAGAGTGAGAATGTAGCGATCAGCTGTGGATGGTCAGTGTAAAGAATGAGCCACAAGTGATGATTTAAATAAAGGAAAGATTGGACCTACAGTGCCAAGTCATACATTTTAACTAACAAGTATGGTGCAACAGGATTTCTCACATTTATCTTTTCCTCCTGTATCTCTTCTGATCTCAGCAGTCAGCGAGAGGTCAGTGTGAGGATGACTCAGTCCTGCCAGAAGACAAAAGTTCTATGTGAACGTGTGAACAAGGATTAGATTATTAGATTAGAACGAGTACAGAGATTAAATAATTTATGTTGGAAGCTGTGATTCTGTGTTTGATAAATAAGCTATTTAAAATATAGGTGGCTATAATAGCTTAGCATTGACAAATTCAAATACTATAAAACATAGTGTAAATGTGAAATTACATCAATGTCAGCAGTGTTATCTTTTCTCACAGAGACATTTGGGAGGAGAATGAGGACAGTAGGAGTAAAGGCGTATAGTATTAATCATACAAATGAATGTCCTTCCTCCTACACACAGATGCCAAAAGAGAATTAGGAAACATGGGAAATAAAATGGTCTGAGTTACAGATAAAATATTTGTGATGCAATGTGTGATTTGGATGAATTCCTGGGAAAGCTGACAAAAACAAACAAAAAAAATGTTTTTTTCTTTTTTTCTCCCTAAAATATTTCAAATCCTCTGTCAGCAGAAAGAGGAGCACATAGCACATTGTGTGGGAAGACAAACTGCACTTTCATTCTACACACATGGGTAGCTATGATAGCAATCACTGCCATGCAGCACAGACCTGTCAGTTTGCTGCATGCACAGTGGAAATCACGAAGGCAACTGCAGCAGCTACTGTCCTGGTAGCAAGGAATGGCTTGAATTATGCTCAGATTTATCTCCATGTGCAAAATATGGCCGCTCTTTGAGGCTACAGAGCTGAGAAAGGAATGCACAGGAGAACCATGGGAACACATTCTACAGTGTTCCTAAAAAACAACAACAAATCTTATGCTTGTAACAAGCAGATATGATGTGAAGTTATATTACACTGTAAGGGAATTTTTCTTTTCCCAAAAACAATATAGTGTGTAATAAAATGCACACTCCAAATGGGATCAAAAAATCCATGTGCTTAAAATGTTGCAGAATGTTCCAGCTTTAAGGCATGTTACCTTGAAGTGCAAAAAAAATGTTTCTAGCACCAAGCTTAGCATTGTTGCAGAACATGTCCACACTTATGAAGAAACAGTATTCCCTGTACTCTCTCAGCAGGATAATGCTTCAGGAATTGTTTGAGGAACACCACAAGCAGTTCAAGGAGCTGGCCTAGTCTCCAAAATCCCCAGATAAAGTTCCCTATGGCATTTTAAATTAACAGTGGAAATGTGACTAAAAAAGGTGGATCAAAGTTTAGCTTCATTTTTGAATGCGGTGTTGATGGACCACACTGTTCCCCGATGCAACACAGAAACGGAGGAGCAGCTCAGCTGGAAAAAATTACAACAAATTGCGGACAGGGGTGAGAGTTTCAGGAACATCTCAGGAAACATAAAATTGGCTTTCTCTGTTTCCAAATTGGAAAGTGGCTTTCATAGTTTCTGACCATGGGCACATCTTGTGTCCTCTGCTGTTAGAACGAAAACCACCAAAGTGCGTTAATGCCAGGGGTGCATAGTGTCTTTTTTGTGAGGGACACAGCTGTAGTTCAACTCTTGTTTTTTAATAAAATGAAGCTAATCTTAGGTGTGACTATTCTATTATTGATATGAGGAAATGGCAGTGTGATTTACAAAGGTGACCTCTACCTAACCCAGTCACTAATACCAGCTGACACTAACTCTGGCTATTTCTCTGTCCTAATTGGCTATTCAAACACTTTGTTGTCCAGTCAGATTTAGGGGCGGGATGATGGTGACACACAGACAAACTGGCAGCACAATTACAATAATAACACTACTACTACCACAACTACTACCACTTCTTGTGTGTGTGTGTGTGTGTGTGTGACACAGAGACAGAGAGCAGCTTTAAGCTATTACCAGGCTTTTGGAGATCTATTTTTCTCCCACTCCAAGACCCTGACCCTGAGTGGTGTCTCCACACTGACACACACATCCTGTGTTCTTGCAGCACTGAGAAAACGGCACTCACTTTTTAATTGCATATGAAATGTAAGAAAGCACAACACCATCTAACTTTATCCATAAATCAGACATAATTGCTAGTCATAAAAACTCAGCCAAGTGCTCTGGGTTCGTGTTAGCTAACATTTTATTTATATTTGTATATGCTTAGAAAGAACACTTGGATTTTTGAATTGAAAGCAGTGTGTGGTATAAAGCTGGATCCATACTCCACGAGAACAGAGGAAAAAATGACGTCATTTTTCTCTCGGACCGCCCGTTGTGCAGCTCTCTCGGACACATGGCCCGGGCAGAACTTTTTCTCTCAAGGCTGTGCGTCAACCATGCTGTGATTGGTCGGAATTTATTGTGGGCGTGATGAATGTGGAGAAGGAGTACAGCGACGATGGACAACTTAGATGAGCAGCTGGCAAACAGCTCCTGGAAGGAGAAACACGTGTATTATTGCACAGTCATCCACACGTTCACAGAATTAAATTCACACAGACCAGAGGTCTGCTACAGTCAGCTACACTGATCTTCTATCTATTGTCATGCTGTACGCCCTCTTCCCTGAACATTATCAGCTCGTTAGGCCAGGTAACCACGACAGTGCTCACAGTCGTGGTTTGCCAGTTTGCTATATACTGACTATTTTTTTGTACTCTTACCACCCGTGTAGCGAGGAGCAAGTTCTCTGTTCTTGTGGAGTATGGAACAGCATTAAAGGTAGGATAGTAGATTTCATTTTGATGCACTTTTTGTTAAATTAGTGTAACTTCTCTTTACAATCCGATAGCAACCAATTAGTTCAGCAGTTTCACTTTAAAACGAAGAATACGAATCATCTGTGGAATCTATAAAACACTAAAAACATCAGCCAATCCCACGAGGCGCCCCTGCACGTAGAGTTGGCTGGTTGTCACTCTCTTCCTGCTCTGCGCGCACCAGAGAGGTACGTGCATGACGGCCGAAGTCACAGACTGGTTGGGAGGTGTGGCTTCGGGGTGAGCTCCGAGAGAACGGGACGTGTGTTTACTTTCAAAATCTGGCTGACTCTCACTGAGTTTTCAAAATCTCCTACCCTACCTTTAGGAGTCACTGAGGTCATTGGTGGAGACAGGGCCCTAACACCATAATGACCTGCTAAGCCTCATGCTCGCTGCCCATCATCCCTCTATCTTACTATGAAGAGGATTTTGGTGTGTGAGTTACTGAGTGAGTGATCTGTGTAACTGACACATGTTTCCAAGACCATCTCCAAGATGAAGATAGAGCTGAGAAATGAAGGAGGGCTCTGTTCCACTGCAACCACACTGCTTAGCTTCTAAGCATTAGTTTTTTGTGAGATTATCAGAGAGTTGAGCATAATACACTTCACACTTAACGATGGTTGACTTAGATCACTCAGTCCAGAATGGGACTGTTTTTCCTATTGTTCTCATTGGTTGCCTCATAGCACTGCTCTGACTGGGTGGTTCATATCCCTGCCATCATTGGTTGTTTCTTAGCCTGGCTCTTCTGGGGTTGCTTTAATAGCCTTGCTTTAAATGGTTGGTACATAGTTCTAAGTGGTTGTTTCTTACTCCTTTTTCGATTGGTTGTCTCTTAACCTTGCTCTGATTGGTTTGTTCATAGCCCTGCTCTGATTGGTTGGTTCCTAAACCCGCTGTGACTAGTGTTTTCTTAGTCCTTGGTTGGTTGCTTGTCCTGCTCTAATTGGTTTGTCTGTTTCCTTGTTCTAATCCAGCTGCAACGTCGAAGAGTTAAAGAACTGATTTCCTCATCTTGTGGTAATGATACTTTCTTTACTTTGCTCTGATTTGTTAGTTTGATTGCGCGTTATGTTTTTTTTAGCCTGCTCTGAGTGGTTGTTTCTTAGATCTGGTTTGATTAGTTAGTTTGTAAACCTGTAAACCAAGTGATGTCCAAGCTTATTGTGGTTAATTGTGGCTTTTGCATATTTTGCAATGGTCAGAACCACCCTATCTAGTCTGTCCCTATATAGCTCCAAAGTAACACTGTGTACTGTTAGGCTTGGTTACAGCTGGCATGGAGTTTTGGGAAGCATGGCCTTTCCTGTTTCCTAGTTTTGACATCCATTGATAGGATATCAATGTATAACCATGAGCTGGGCAGTATCTACTGTATGTTGATAACTATAGGATGGCATGTCTGCTGTTTGAAGAAGATGAAGCTTGTATTGAAGCATTTTTTTCAAACAGAAGCGGGTCTGCACCTCCTGGGATTTAGAAAACATATCAATATTTCATGGGCACAGGATGTATCTGGTGCCCACTTGTGGCCTTGTCTATGCTGTGCAGTTCAGATGTGTTGTTTGTGGTAGGAAATAGACCTCATACAACCACTTCTTACCTAACCACATAGTTTTAATGACTAAGGCAGGGATCCCACTTGTTTAGGTTTACCCCTGAGTCCAACATAGGCGATATTACCATGGTGCTGTATTTTTGTTATGTCCCCAGCTTGAACTCAGACACAATTGGAGCATTTCCAATGCACTTTGGGAATGGAAAGCACTTTAGAGCACCAAGGATCATAGACTTCATGTAAAAATCATTTATGTACAGTACAGTATGTGTGTGTGATGAACTCGAGCCTCTACATAAGTTTTAAACATTCTATCAAAAACCCTTCGCAAAGGTTTTATCCCTCTCTTTGTGTACACATATAATATTTAATGCATACTATAATGCAGATGAATCCCTAATAAAACTATATTGCTCTGCTTCCATTGTTGGAGCAGTCACTTTTATAAAGATGACTGAAATGCAGACTGACTGCTCTGACAACACACACACACACACACTAGTTAATGACAGATATGTACAGTACATTTGCCATTAAATGTTTTTTGTTTCATGGTTTCAGTTGTGGTATTTTATTTTGAAAATCATCTGGAATCTCTGTTTCCGTGTCTAACTTCCTGCCTGCTCCATCTGGTTAGTGCAGATTGATCCAACTTGGCCATGTCTGAGCTCCAAAATAGACTTAGGGTGTATCTTCAGTGGAGCAGAGCAGAGGGCTGTTTCTGGGACACGTTTGTAGCACGCCACAGTGCATCTGGTGCGACATGCCTTGAATAGCACGGCAGCGAAAATGAACTGTGCCTGGCACGGTGCAACACATGGTGCAAACACATACAATGGAACTCAGCAGTAAACCTATAAGGACTAGTTTAGAAGACAGTGGACACAATGTGTGTCTAATGAGACACCATTTCCCCTTAAAGTAATAGCATTACTTTTGGTGATTTTTATGTCAACCTCAGGGTCAGATTATGTCATCCACACAAATGATGTTTTTCCCTGGTGATCCAAAAACAACTATCTATGATAAAAGTCTATGTGACAGTATGTGTTATATTAACAAATGAGAGACATGGACAAGTGTTTGCTCGTGTTCCTATTTTCTAGTAGAGGAAGCTATATTCTTCTTGAAAGTTTGAATTCAACAAAATACTCATGTGGAAATCCGTAGAATCATGTGCTGTGTGTGTCCCTCTATTGGTCTACATGGCAGGTGGAGCGCTAACTTGCTGTAATGCACTGATATATTCTCCCAGGGGACAAGGCCACGTTCAGCAAGTACTTGTGTGTCTTTCAGTGTCTGCAGGCTACATGTTAATAACGAACACTAACGAAGAGAAATGATCCTTTTAGCTTCAAGCTCTCTGTATGGGCAACACAAAGACACACACACTTGACATGTTGCTTGTCAGCATGAATGGCTTCTCAGTGACATTTAAGGTCTCTCTCTGTCAAAGACATAAGAGACTTGGACACTAATCACTGAGGGAGTACTGCTCCACAGCACAATAGGCTGCAGTGTGTGCATGTGTGTGTGTGTGATGGTGGTCTGGCGATTCTTTCATGGCTTAATGAGGTAAGCAACAACAGGCCTGAGGCCATGCTGGAGACAGGACACACACACACACAGTCTCGGAGGCTGGTGGGCTAAACATAGTTGCTATTTGAGTTGTCAAACTTCTTGGAGTGAATCATAGGGTCAAACAGAGTTAACCTCACTGGCTCAGGGAGGACAGCCCTGATCAGTCTTTTTACTTCTTTTATCATCTTTACATATCATGCTATGTTATCACATTAGAAATCACCACAGTACTACCAAAGCTAAAGAGTAAAACTTGTGGCAACCTTGAAGCAACAGTGAAGTGATGTTCACAATAGGTCATGAAGCACTTCATTGAAGGAGAGCATAACAGGGGACACAATATCCAGGGTGAAAGTCTGGAATAAGGTTGTTGCTGTGTTTTAACTCTAAGGACCAGTGCAGCCATTGCACATATAACTGTGAGTCTTGTTAACCCATATTTAATTGCAATTAATGCTAGCCATGGACAAAAATGTATATAGTTGACTTTGTCCAGGAAAAGTTGAAAAATGTAAAATGAATTTCTTTCTATATTTTTTTTTAACATATAATTAAGCATTAAAAATTGCAGTTTGTGCCACCACTGTTTTGTCCACAAAAGAAGAAAAACTGAAAAAAAACCAGTGACATTAAAATGAACTTTTAGTGTCAACTTAATGTGTGTTAACTTCACAAGTCTCTCTTCTGATTGTCATGACTGCTTTACGCTGCAAATACAACCAAATCATTTTCCTAGTCATGTGCCAATAAAATGGCTTTATAGCCTGTGCTAGTACAGGTGTCATTAGGTGCAGCCCTCCAAGCTAAAGACATTCTAAGAGTCTGGTAACGAAGTCATAGTTTGGCTAACCACGGAAACTTCACTTATTGTACTAAAACAGAATATTTAGCATGAGGGCATGAGTTAACTGAAATATGAAAGTAATCATTTCAGTGTCGAAACTGACAATAGGATAAACTTTCTATATATCTATTAGATTTAAGATCACTTGCCTTTCTGCGGACAGAAGCTGTGGAGGCTGTACTGGTCATCCACACACATACACACATTTTCATGCTGCTGTATGGGGTCATTAGAGGTCATTAGCAGCACTGGCGCTGTCCTGTGCCACGAGGTCAGACTGCTAATTACATTGCCCTTAAGATGAGACAGTACAACACACACACACAGGCCCCATACAGTAGCCCTATACAGCAGGGCAGAATGGATAATGTGATTGTGCTAATGGCTGGACATCAAACATGAAACATGACTCATAAATGGATAAGACCACCAAGGAAGGGGCAAAGAAAGAAAGACAGAACAGGGAAAAGGCGAGTGTAGCTGATCAGGCAAGGATGTAGTAATATGTGCTAATGTTTTACATGTTTCTGCTTGGTGAAGCCATATGATGTTATATAGACTGAGGATCGAAATATGAACCACACATGGATACCTGCATGTGTCTGTCCTTCCTCCCCTTGCCTCACTGAATATGAAAGTGCATTTGTTGTAGATAAATAAATATTCGTCACAAGTATTGAGCTACACAGTGTAATCACACCCCTGGCCTGCTGAGACATGGACTCCTTGAACCCTCTCAAGGTGTTCTGTGGTATCTTGGATCAAAATGCTGGCATCAGACACCCCATTTATTAGAAACAATTTAATAGTACCATAGGTCACAATGCACACCAATGTATGAAAAAAACATATTCTAAATTAAGATACCACTGTTTTATTATTTAACAGTGGAACAGTGATGTTTTATGGAACCAATTCCCTGCTTGTGGTACCTCCAAGTGTGTATGAGACATAGAAGTAGTTCTACCCAAAGATAGAGAGGGAGAGAAGAGCCATGTTAACTAACTGTGGTGGACTGCAGCAATTTATCAGCGTGTCAGGCTGTTTATTGAAAAGACTGCTGCTGGAACAAGAATTATAAACACTGTCTGTACTGTGTGTTAACCACAAGGATATTAATCTATTCTTTTCTGTTCTTCTCCATAGGCAGGCAATATAAGTGGTATGGTTTTACAAAAAACAAACATATAACAGGAAAAGTTGAACCCTTGTTTTCTGGCAGTATGCCCAAGTAAAGTCATGACCTGGTACTAAATAATGTAATCCAGCTTCAGGGACATCTACACACACATTTTTATCACTTCACTTTTCTCTTGGATAAAGCTGTACATACAAGAATAAGACTGTGTTCCTTCTATTTTGGGAGCCATCCATCCTGAAAATGCTTATTCCAGTCACAGTAGCAACAGGGGTATAGCGGTGATGCCCTCCCTGACTCACGTAATGTCCCTCCCTTCCTCCTAGAGGGCTCTCTATGCAAGATGGGGGATGTAATCCCTCCAAGGCGTCCTAGGGCGGCCTCTGGGTCTTCATCCATACAGCTGGTAAACCTCCTAAAGGAGGTACACAAAGGTGCATCAGTTTGAAAGCCAGGTGCTTTCAGTCCATAGGTGATCTAGGGATGTAGAACAGGGCATCTTTGGGGAAAATAGTTCATTTAACAACATTACATTACAGTTGGCTGGAAGAGCACACTACACATTATGCTTAGCTTTTTAAATTCATGCAACATTGATATAACAGTTACAAATTACTTAATTTGTGGCATTTTGGGGTCTGTTTTTTTGTTGTTTTTTTGTCCTATGGATGCAGTTTAACCTCAGCTCTGTAGACCAAACCGGGTTCTGTGTAAGTGGGCACACCATAGCCTTTGGCACGCTGATCTGGTAGACACTACTTTCAAAACTTATTTACCAGCAAAATAAATAACAAACAAAGAAATCCTCCATTGAAAATGTCCATAAGCATCACCTGAATGTTCTTCTTGCTGCTAATGTCACATGTTGCTTACACAGTTTATGGATGAACTCTCTGTGGTGTCAACCACAGGTTTTTGAAAACTTTGACAAGGTATATGTGGATATATGTAGAGTTCACCTACATTCAGTTCATGCAGTTACTCTTAATACAGGCGTCTTAATTCATCGTAATAACGATTCCTAAATTAAAAACACAATTTGTTCTGATGTGTAAGAATGATTTCAGATTCAAAGTGGAACAAATGAATGTTATTGACCCTATTAACGATTTGTACAAAAGGTCAGATTTACTTGTCCTCTCGCCATACTTTTATAGTAAGTATAGTAGAGTAAGACCATACAGAGGAACGACAACAACAGAAAGACATCTGACAATTCCCCTCAATAAAGGTAACAGTGGAAGCAGTAGAATCTGTTCCCAGTCGCTCCATTTCCTCTCTCTCCATTTCTATTTTTTCTAAACTTTGTTTATGGTGAACAGGCCCTGTGCCAGAATATCCAGCAATCAGTCACCTACCTACCCACACATGCTTCTCTAGCTGTGGCATGGCTTTAAAAATGGCTTCCTGCAGTTGGAGGAGAATGTAAACAGAGAGAGGCAGACAGACAGTCAGAGAGAGAAAGAGGGAGATAAGGAGCTCAGGCTGGTTGATTCATTTAGTTTATAATCACTTCATCTCTCTTTGTATTGTTGTCATTTCACTTACATTAATTCTGTATTGTTATATATACTGTAAGTATCAAAGGCAAAGTTCTATGTCCTGTGAATGTAAGTGACACATAATCCTAAACAGTATGCAATGAAAATTTTGAAAGACATAACATGTAATGTGAGCAGAGAAAATTAAAGACAAACCTGAGAATACAACAGGCCCTGCCTCTGTTTTATTTTTTCTGTCTTTCTTTATTAGCTCACCATCACAACACTACATTAGTTCCTCCCCGCAGCATTAACCACTAGTGATGAGCATTCCGACTCAAAGATTCAGCTCTTTCGGCTCGCCTGCCTTAGAAGAGCTGGCTCATGTGGCTCCCAAATGGCTCCTCATATAGTATCACTGTGAGCCCTCTATTTTAGCCCGATTTATCATTTCAACATAGATGGACTGTGTGTTGGTAAGCAATTTTTATTCACTGTTTTTATAAAAGTAAATAACACAGAGAAAATACACATAGCTACTATTACTATTGTTTAACTGATGGGTGGGTGGTTCTGGAAACACTTTTTGTTCCACATTGTCATGACAGCGTCTCAATTTTTTTGTTTGTGGACTGCACATCCACTGGGAGGAGTGCAGTGAACTCATTGTCATATTTGTCTGAACTGCTGAAACAAGGCAGGATGGATCCATGTTTTCATGTTATTTACACCGAATTCTGAGCCAACTGTCTGAATGTGGTGGCATGAATGAGACTCATCAGACCAGTTTTTCTTTGGGATGACTATAAGGCAAGAATGGGCCCCCATTTCCATATGGCTAAAAATGCATGCAGTCTATTTGGGCATGCCCAAAATATCCATCCATGTTCCAAACTATTTAATCCAACTGTGTCAGAGTAGCAACTGTGGGAGCAGCAATTCTTTCAGTCGCTCCCAGCTTTACCTCGAGTTTATTTTCAACATGGCTACAAAGAAATAAACTGCCTTTTGAACCGAAAAAACAACTAAAGAACAAACGACAGAGGGGAAAAAAAACACACATTGCATGTGCGCACACTGTCCTACCATGGCCTGAATGGACTCTGAACTTTCTGAGGTGCCACCTAGCGGTTTGGAGGACACATGGAAGCCCAGTTAATCTGGATTGAGCGCAGACACGTGTGTGTGATTTGAAGATATATCTGAACATATTCAGATTAAAGGCTATGCGGATTCAGTCCCACTCTAGCTGGATTAACTTTCTCCAGTGTGAACGGGGCCAAACAGCAATATTTGGCCGACCTTCTTAATGACACCAAAAGGACTACATCCTGTCCATAACAACTTAAAAACAGGATTGCAGAGATTCTGTGGGAGCACCAATCTCTTATGAAAAGAATTCCACAAGACAAAGGGTGTCTTACTCTGAAAAAAAGGCTGCTTAAAAATAGGTAAAAGAAACAGTAGCACTATTTTTTTAGAATTTGTCATTTCTTACTCTTGGCATGAACATGCATTCTTGGTAACCTAATAGGAATGTTTTTTACAGAAAACAGCACCAGGCGATGATGACACATTGCATTGTCTTTATGTTCTTTAATGTCCATCCTTTTTTGTTTTCTCTCTAATTTAGAAGCCATTAGCAATAGTGAAGTCCTCACTTTTAATAAATTAAACACTTGAGTGAGCTTTCCTGCATGGCACTGTTGTCTGTCTGAATGCAGCCTCTGTTCACAAGTGTTTGCAGAGAGTTTCTGGCTCTCTCTTTGGAAAATCTGCCGTGAAACATAAACAGTTGAAGTGTTTTAGATAGAGCTTTAGGTCAAACTCTCCACGAAATTGAGAAACATCAAATAACCACAGTTTATTTAATTCTGTGTTGGAATATAGACAATTTACAAAGCCCAGAAATGATTAGTGGCGCTGTGGGGCTGATCGGGAAGATTATTCACTGCAATCCCCTCTTCAAACCTAATTAGCAGTCAGTATGCATACAGCATATAAATCAGTGTAGATTAGTGGTGTTTGAATCTTTATACTGTACAGAGTTAGAGTGAATGGAGCATGTACATCATGTTCAGAAGGGTCTGACTTTAGATAATAATGATATCATTTATGAGCAAGGAGAAAATACAAGTCTTTCACACGCACACATAAACTACCTTCACTTGTTAGGTTACTAAAAAAAACAATTTTGTAAGTGTTTGACAAATGATTTGCACAAATATGAAATGTACAGTCCTGTTTCAATAGCTATGTTATTGTGCTTTGTGTCCTACACCAGCCACCAGTTTAACAGTTTAATAACGTTATGTAATTTTTTTTAAATCTAAACCTAACCAAGAAGTTTTACATTTAAATCCAATCAATTTGCCTAAACATGTAGTTTATATGTCAATGCTCAAGCATTTTTCCTGGGACTTTTACACTCCATCTTTATTATAAAAAGCGTCTAACTGTATTGTGAATATGAGAACTACACATGGACATACTGTGTATAAGCAGCATGGCTGAGAGCAGTGCATCCATATGTACATGACGTCACAGACTAAGCCTATAGCTGCATTTTCCAACCAGTGCCAGGAAGTGGTTTGTGTCAACTTACCATATGAGAGCAGAGGCACAGCACTACTGAAATCAACACACACCACTGAACCAGGAATGGCATGCCGTTGGAGACTTTGGTGGTCATAGTGTCACTGCTTTTTTAGTTCTATTTCTGTCTTCACTTATGTATGAGAAAAATGTCTCTGTTTAGCTGCAGGAATCTGATGAGAATAGAGATGATTGGATGATCCTGTACACTTACAGGTGCTTGTATGAACAACTGTGTATAAGGTGAATGGAAACATTCTTGCTCAAGATTAGTGTGGAAACTATGTAAGAGTTTTGCCATCAGGACAGATGACCGCAGAGGATGTTAGGAGCACACTGTCAAATACTGGATGTGTAATTTTCCTGTCCTGCTGCCAAATACCCACTAAAGTCTGCTCATCAATTTCACCTTGTAAAACAGACACAAAGACAGAATGGAGTTGAGGCTCGCAGTGCAGTGCGAGTTGAAGTGATGTTTCACTGGGGTTCATGAGGTGATTTACAAGCTTTTCTTCTGATGATGGGAGAGCTACTGATTACACAGACTCTGAAACAGAGTCCATATGTGAGAGTAAGTAATGTGTTTTTAGTACCTATTGCAACCACCTTCTCCAATGAATCTTATCTTACATCTTGCCTCCCTAACCTAATTCACCCGCCACACCTGCCTCGTTATAGAAATTGCTTTATCTCATCTTGCTGCTTCCTCCTGCCAGCTGATGGTTTCAGAGTCTTAGTTTACAGGTGCTTAGCTCTGAAATATGACACTGGATCCAGATAAGAGAAATTGGGTTAAGAGAACTGATCCAAAAAGAGACCACACCTCATTGTTTGAGCTAGCCCCAAGTGGCTACTTGAGGAAGTGCAGTTTTAGCCCTATGCTGCTTGGAAGGAACAAACTGGTAATTATGTGAAAAGGGCATGTTTAAATATGTGTGAACGTGTTTATTCAGTCACCAAGACATCTGCCGACACCATGTCTCAGAGTAAATGTCTTGGGAGTCCACATTCATGCAAACAAATTAATTATGCACCCAGACTTTCTTCTTTTTCTGCATCCCATTAACCCTTTCATGCATGAATTATGACAGCCTTTTTCAGGAATTTATTTCCTATGTGTTTTTATTACTTTTAGGACATAAAAAACATAGATACAATTGCAAAACTGAAACTGCAACTGGTTGCTTTTGACACAAATGTGCAAAAATCTATTTTACCCCCAATCATGAAATTGACATCTCATAGCCTCTTGTTACCATGGCTGAGAATGGACGCACAAAAACAAAACCCACAGCATGTGCAAAATAAATGCAAAAGCATCACAATGTAGGTTAGTTACACAATAGATGTGGGGGAAATTGGTGGAGTACAATTATTGCTGTTACACACAAAATCTCTCCCCCTCATTTACTTTTTCGGTAGAAGATTGCGGAGTCCATCAATTTAATCAACATCCATGGTTGGGCTAATTACCCTTTTAAATAAGCATTGTCAGGCTTCTGTCTATTAAATTGCAGCTTCTTGCATTCCTGTTGTGGGGTTTGCATTTGTGTGGCTCCTGTCAGCCACCTTACATTGTGGACTTGAAATGTATAAATCTAGCCTTACCGTTAGGTTTCAACTAAACAGGGCAACTACATTCATTGTTATTGCTGTTAGGTCTGTGTTTGTCTTTTAAATGTTCATTATTTTATGTGAATGGTTTTCCGTTAGGTTGTCAATGTTACCACCCCCACACACACGCACATAGGTGAAGGTGACTGTGGGAGTTTATAAATGCTGCCATATGTAGACCAAAAACTCACTGATGACTTCCTGAAGCATATGCTCTAACTCGCACACATTACACACATATATGTGCGTATGTGTGTAGGCCATAATGATGTGAAGATGGTATGACTTGTAATGATCAAATAAACCTGAATCCATGCAGGTGTGTAGACGACATGACTGACGAGTTGTTTTTAGGTAAATGTGGAAAAATGACAGTGTGTGTGTGTGTGTGTGGGCGAGGACAGATCAACTTATGGAAACTGAAAGCTTAGTTTGGACTACTTCTTAATGAGCACCTAATTACCTACACACACACACATACACACAGCCGATGTGATCCATTAATCATAGTGTTGTGGAGATTTGTCTTAATGGCGGCTGTGTTTGAGCTGTGGTGATTTCAGCGTGTCTGTCTGACTGTTATTGTTGGGAAACTCCAATATTCGACTATCGTAAGAATAATAACTGGAATATATGGAACCATCTCAGGTTTATGACTAAGTACATGACTGGGAAAGAGTGTTTTGTCTCAAACTATACACTATACTATAAATGGATGACAAGCACAAATATAAAATACTATTTAAATAGACACAAAAGAGATCTGCTCCAAAGTTGCTTCTTCTTCTTCTAAGGATGGAAAAAAGAAAGACAGTAAGTAAAAAAAAGAAGACCCTAACCCTAACCCTGAAGAAAAGAAGAATAGTAAGATATCAATATCAACAACAACAAAGGGGTTCTTTGATTACACAGATTTTTTTTTTTGCAACAGCAATATAACATGTATAACACAGAATCACAAAAAAACTTTGTCTTTCACTCATCCATCTTAAAATATACTGCTTTTTGCAACAGTAATATAACAAACATACTTATGATTTGTTTTAAATTGTTGTAAATCAATCTATCAATACAGAAAGATGAGTCCCCATCAGCTGTCTAATGAGTGCATTCACACTTTGAGCCTGTGGGGTTTAAAAATGGACAATTCTTCCAGACCACAACAGGGAGATTTCCCTCAAAAAAATCCCCTACAGACAGACAGATGTCATATGAGCAGAGGCAGGATGGTCCAAAATACATTCCCACGCCATTTTCACAATATCTTAATGATTATTCAAAATAATATTATTAATATTAATATTAAAAACAGAAGTAACACACACGCAGTGACCTTCATCTGTTGATGCACCGATTAGCTTCTTTAGCCACTTATGAAACAAAACTGTGAAGTGTGTGTTTTGACCATGTGAGAGTGCCTTTTGGTGTATACAGTGTTTCTTTGTCACACGGTGTGAGTGTCCCCTCTCTGCTTTCACAGCTCTCCGGTTTCAACCTCAGTCCTTCTCAGCGTTTCAGTCCGAGCTCTCAGTTTTACAATGACACTAATCCCTCAGATTAACCGTCTCTTTGGTGTCCAAGGACGAATACCTCTGACCATATGGAGAGGACCTGGGGAAAGTAGAGACACCTCTCTCTGTTAGAAACATGATTCTGCACTGACATGGGAACGACCATCTAAACTAAGTGATCTCATGCTTGAGTGGTTGAGCTGGGTGAGTTATCTTTTTCATTCATCTAAAACAGATATGATACTTACAGTAGCCTACTTACTAACTGGGCTGATCTGTGTTACGGGGAGGTCCGCTGGTGAACCACTACACACTTGTAGTTGATATAAGAAAAACATAATTAACCCACCATTAAGAGGAAAAAACAAACAAGACAGACTGTCCTATCAGCATCGTTTGAAAACTGATTCATTGATGTGGGACCACATTCAGTAAAAGCATCACCACTTGTTGTAAGTCAGGTACTCTTGATTCCCAGTAAAGAAACCAATGATGTCACTGGTTGCCCCAAGGATTGAACGTTAATGAAAGCGCCTCTGGACTGTAATATTGGTTAAGTTATATTAAATAATGACTCAGGCAATGGGTGGTCTAGATCAATCTGAGTCCTGTAGGAAGCACTAGCTGTTTTAGATGTCACAACAGCCTAGAAGTGACGTTTTATGCAGAACTCTCCTTAAAAAGACAACAGAAATCTACATACAAGCTAATTGCTACATAGTAGCTATCAAAAAAGATCCTCATAAAGTGGTTGTTATCTCGTGATCAATGGTTACTGATAGGGTCCAACTAGCACTGGAGTTTTGGGATGGTTAGTAAAATATGTCAGTCATCAACCAGGTGTTGACTTGGCCTTTTGTGATGCACAAAGAAGTCCAGTTCATGGAGGCACCACCTCACTAAACCATTCTAATTCTGTAGTCTATGAAAATAATCAGTCTGGTCTCTGTTAGTTCAAATTGGATTTTCAGGGGGCGGTACCAAGAATAAACTGCCTCTGGACGCAAATACAACCAATCAGAGAATCAAAGCATGTGACAGAACAAATAACACAGGCATGCTTTTTGACGACTGTTGTCAATTTAACTATAATTATAATATTGAAAATCCAAGGTGTTCTAATCTGATTAATGGTTACAATCAGTGTGATAGGGTTTGTACCAAGTAGAACTGGGGAGGGTTCCAGATCCATTTCACTGAGATCATTTTTGCATGTTCACTTGGAATGGCTACCTCACAACGCCCAGGACTTAACGGATCTGTTGATAACGTCTTGATGCCAGATAGCACAGCACACTTAGAACGGTCTCATTAAGCCCATGCATTGATGAGTCAGAGAGTGGGACCTTCACCATGGTAGGCAAGTTATGATAATATCATGGTGTAAAAAGATGGGATACGTCTGTCATTGGGTGATATGTGTCAGGTTCCAGTATCTGACAGTTGGCTCATCCAATCAGCTCAAGCAATCTTTTAAAAGGGGGCATTTCAAAATAGTTTCCGATGATTGTGCTCAGTATTAGCTATGTATAAGTCACTAGGTTTAAATATTTCACAACAACCACTAGATTGTGTGGTCGCAGTTGTGAATTATCATCTTTGGAAACACATAATGTTTACCAGCATTGTGCAATTTCAAAATAAATCTATAAATCTTTTGTATCCTTTCTGTAGCAGTTGGAGTATGATTGTACACAATAGACTAAATAATGATAGCATTAATAGGAAGTGAACATTTTTAGAAATGTTTGTCGTCACATTATTTTGTCATCCTGTTTTATCATGATCAACATTAAGGGCGCATGCTTTGTGGTTCCTTTATTTACGCTTCCAGAACATAATGATTGCAACCCATAGGGTCAGCTGAGCTCAACACATGATGACTATATAGAGCTGTGCTATAGTTGTAATTGAGTCCAGGCAGCAACTACGGCACTTCACTGAAAAGAAACTTCCGCTACTCTGGAATGTACCTGCACGTCATCACACAGTCTGACACACATGCACACACACACACACATGCACGCATAGCTTTACTTTCTCCCTCTCTCTCTATCACATACACACACACATCCCTGCTACTCTGTCAGGTTTATTTATACAGAGAAGGAATGGCCAAGATCAGAGGAGAGGGCACATGGGGGGATACGTTTGTGTGTGTGTGTGTGTGTGTGTGTGTGAAAGAGAAGGAGAGAGGGAACGAGGGAGAAAGAGAGAGAGAGAGATCAGGAGTCTGACCGACTGACCTACAGTCTAATTATGTATCATTATCAGGAGACACAAACCGATCTAAATTACTGCAACAGCTCCCATTCACATAGATGGATTACACAGAGCAAGCCGAACACACACACAACCCCCCCACCCCATTCAACACTTAAACAAATATAAATCATATGCCTTCCTCACAGAGAATTCCTCCACACATTCTACATCCCCCATTCTCTCCTTGGGCCTGTCTCCCAGTAGACTCACAACCTTTAGAATCTTTCACCTTTATGTATATCCAATCAGAGCTTAGAAGCACACTTACACTACACCTCACACCGTTAACCATTTAGAAGATTTTTGGGCCCTTATTTAACTTAAGTATAATTTACACTCTTTAACATGACCGGAGCAACAATTTATTCAGGCAGCACATAAGCAGTATTTACCTGACCAGGAAAAAAAAAATGGCACCATTTTTAAGGATTTCCCTGAGTATTTTACATATTTAATTATTTGAATTTGCCACAGCATGACCCCTCCACCACTCCTCTGCTCTGACAGTGCAGCCCGATTTGTGCACCATTCTATCTGTCATGGTCCATTCAATATCCCCATCTCTATCACAGTGCTGTGGAGGACATACTGTATGTCCCATGGGATGTCGGAGCTGCTCTGTTCTAATAGCATTTCCCCACCCTGTTTCAGAAGCTCATGATAATTAGCATGACACAGAAGACACCATGATGGAAATGCGAGTATAAATTAACTGGACTTTTTTGAATATCACACATGTCACACATATTACACTATTAAATCATTGATCAATACCAAAACAAAATCCTCTAATCCTCAGCATTATCCTGACATGCTGCTAAAAACTGTAACAACCGTTGGCTTAGTGCATTGAGAATTCCCAGTGTATCTCCTGATGATGTATAATGACTTCACTGCTGCTTTCCTGCCAACCCAGCAATTCTCTATTTCAAGTAGTAATAGGCAGATCTGGTGGGGAGCTATTTTTGGCAAAATTGCCCTTGTAGAACCCAAAACAGTGCTAAAAGGACAGCAGATACATTCACTTTTATATAGCTACATGCCTTTGTGTCTGCTACACAGATGAATGTATTGTTGATGGATCCTCTTACAACTAGAAAAAAGAAAGACATAGATGTTTATCAATATATTAACGAGCTCAAGGAAATGACAACATAATTGAAAAATCTGGGTTATTGTAGCTTTTGCTACCATTAGGCTTTATGTATTCGACATAGGCTGCCTGGAATCAGTGGCTCTCTGCACCCATTACTGCAATCCAAAGAGCTGTATTTGTTTTAATGCCTGCACTACATAAATAAAATAAATAAAGTGTGTCTATATGACCAATGCCATTATGTTGGAGTGTTGACTTGTTTAGTAGAGGTCTTTCTCTGGATGCCCATTACCATGCACTGCTGCCTGCATCCTGGCTGCTGACTTCTCTTATTGTGGGAAGCTTGGCGACCGTGTTTTGCTTCAGATACATTTACAACAGCCAACATTAACAGAAAACCAAACCCAGAAGCCATTACCTCTGCTTAGCTCTGTATAATCAAGGAGTGGTGTTGTGGAGCTAAATTGTTGTGCATGTAAGCACACATTAAGTTCTTCCAGTTGTATCCATACAGGAGTTGTGATTTTTTTAGGGGTCCTTCCTAATATGTCAGGGATGTCCTCGGGTATATTTAGTTTGTGTGCAGTTGTCTCCTATGGGATTTTATTGATTCTACTAAAACTGTTTCAAATAAAGTAATCCTTGTATTTAGTGGAGTGAGGCAGAATACAAAACATTATATAATACTTATATAATATCATTTACTTGCTGGGAATACACTTTCAGGATCTATTTTTATTAATAACATGTCATGATTAAAAAAAAGTCTATCTTTGAATTATACCGTCAACAATTTATAAAAAAAAATGTATTTATGTTTTTATGTATGTATTTAACGCATTCTTCTCTTCGCGTCTTCCTCAGATATGAAGACAGGACTCCATTATGTTGACATTTGTTTTTATTCCACCATATTTGTTGCATGTTGATCTATATAAAAAACTGTAGCCTAATTATTTTCCTAATTTGCTACAAACAAACGACAGCATATCGAAATCGGAGTTTCACCGCTCCGCAGCGGACTGAATGGTCTTGCAGAAGCTCCGGGAATGCGATCAGGCTGTCGGTCACAGAGTCAGCTCTCAACCGGGTCCTGATATTTACGAACATAAAGGTTTATTCAGATTAAGTCAAATAATAATAATAATAATAATAATAATAATAATAATAATAATAAAGTGTGCAGTTTTTTTGCCTTTTAATTCATTTAATAAATTCTACTATATTTGACAACGCAATTATACATATACACATACCAACAGCTATAGCTATTTTGTACGCAAAGCTGGCAATAAAATATAAACAAAAACAAGCAACAAACAAGTGTGTACGCGCGCGCGTGTATTTAGAGCGCCTGATCTTAGTAGCTATGAAAAATAAATGCATTGATTAGTCCAGGACATATAACATATAGAATAAAATACATGGCTCACGTCCTTCACGGTGCGTGTTTAAAACTGGAAACATTAAGACCGCCGTTACTAAATTATCACCGCTCCATCCAGATAAAACAGAGAACACACAGCCCGAATCAGGCCTTCCTAAGCTTCGTCTCAGGTATAATGAATACACTTCAAGTGAAATAAAAAGAAGTACAATACAGCAGCACAGCTTTCAGAGTGCAGAAAACGAGAGGTATTTGTATTTAAATATATTTTAAAATTGTAGCTTGCAAATGATCATTTTGATCATCGTTGTGGTGACAGCATACACACATAGAAACAAGTCTCCTCATTTTATTATTGACCTTGTAGTGTGTGTGTGTGTGTGTGTGTGTGTGTGTGTGTGTGTGTGTGTGTGACAGAGAGAGAGAGAGAGAGAGGGAGCCCACAGGTCTACTTAGCAGGCCCATTGACATTAAAGACGGGTAAACAGAGCCTGCACACGGGACCGGAGCAGGGGCGGGGGCTCGCCATTGGCTGATGGAGGCTGTGAGGTCAGTTCCTCCTCCCCGGTAGTAAAGATGACGTAGTAAATCAAACTTTCTCTCTCGCTCTCTCTCTTTCTTACCAACAAGCTGGCTTTACAATACTATCAACTAGCCAGTAGAGACCCAGTACCTGCCCAGACTGGTCCTGCCTTGCCAAACGGCACCGAGGCTGACGGCTGCTGGTGGAGAGGGATGAGGTGACGAGCGGAGGAGAGCAGACGGACACACAGTGAGTTTCCAAAAGAAGAAGAAGAGGAGGAGGTTAATGAGTTCTGCTCTCTTTAATTTAGAAGAAGGAAAACAATGTCTTAGGAGGAGTGTGTGGACAGAGCTGAGCGGGCTTCAGGACTGCAGACGGCTCTGCTGCACGGTCGGGAGCCGCTGGCTTCCCCGGAGATCCCTCAGGATGCAAACATCTGCCCCGAGCAGCGTGTAACCAGCGCGGGCGAGTTCAGTGCTGAGAAGGACCCGTGCGCCCGTGAGTGTGTGTGTGTGAGTGTTTGTGTGTGTGCGCGCGCCTGAGTGCGTGTTTGTGTGTGTCATCATGAGTCTGGTCTCGGGCTTCCCTCACCACCCGGTCATGCACCACCACGACAGCCACTACTCCCTGCATGCGGCGGCGGCGGCCGGTCGGTGTCACGAGGACACCGGAGCCCCTCCGTACTTCACGAGCTGGCTGATAAGCCACGCGGATATGTCTCCCACCGAGTACAGCCTCGCGCCCGGCTACAGCCCAGAGTACCATGGCAACAGCAGCGGCGGGTCCGCCGGTGGCCTGGACCCCCACCATCACCATCACCACCACTACGGACCAGGCGGCTTAGTTCCGGGGCCCGGCACTCTGTCTGTAAACGGGACCACGGTCGGTATGCACCACCATCACCACACACATACTCGGACCGTGAAGCGGAGACCTACAGCCAACCGTAAGGAGAGGCGGCGGACCCAGAGCATCAACTCGGCCTTCGCGGAGCTCAGGGAGTGTATCCCTAACGTCCCGGCCGACACCAAGCTGTCTAAAATCAAGACGCTGCGGCTAGCGACTAGCTACATCTCCTATCTGATGGACATCCTGGACAAGGACGGACAGCACGGAGACACGCAGGCTTTCAAGGCCGAACTAAAGAAGACGGAGGCTCGGGAGGAGCGCAGGAAGAGAGAGGCGGTAAGATGGAAGGAAGGGGCTTTTAATAGACACACGGCCCGGGCTTCTTCACGATAAATACAACCCTTTAGAGCTGAGACGACCATTCTGATCCAAACTGTTACATAATAACATATATGTTTAGAAAAAATAAAACTGCTGCTATTTGCAGCTCGGCAGCCATGTTCCATCATGGGTGTTTGTTGAGAGTTCAGTGAATAAGAAGCTAGCTTTTAATGAAGGGATAAATTACAGTCTATATGTGCAACTACTGCACTCTAAAAACCTTTAAAGAAATCATTTATTATACAGTTGGTCTCACTGAAATGTAGCCTAATTATTCCCTGTTCCTTGAATGGTTTATCTCAGAGATTAATGACTGAAGTCCACATGTTAAACACATTCTCCTCGAAAGGTAGCAGAGGTTGAACAGTTCGTTATCTTATGGAGTAAATTATCCTGACGACATTCACTATGAAAGTAAAAGAAAGTTAATTTTAAGCAGTTTAGTGACCTATATATACAAATGTCTCGAATCCAAAGGCAGAGTTTATAGACACGCTGCTGCTGTAGCCGAACACACGCACACACACTGAGGTGAGCTTTATTTTAATTTAATTCGAATTTTACTTTAGAACTTCCACGTGGCCCACGGAGACCTAAGACCCTGTAAATAAATAAATAAATAAATAAATAAATAAATAGTTGCTTTCGTGCAAACAGCTGAGTCTTAACTAATAACGATGAATTAAACTGTAGATGTTTTCACTGAGAGTCTGGGTCTATAGCACACAAAGTAGCGGTAACTCCGATCCGATTTCTTGATAGGCCTGAAATGACTATAATCGTGCTCACAGACAACACTAGGATGTAAATTAGGAAGCTGTTATTTGGAAGTGTCACGATTATCTAACATGATGCACGCGCAGATCACTTCAGGCCTCCACAAGCAGCTGTATGAAGAGATGTAGAAAGGGAGAGGAGGAAAGGGGGATCAGTCCAGCAGAAATAGGGCAATCTTATACCCCGTGTATTCTGGGGAGGAATTCAAAAAGCCAGCGGAGAGTGAGCAAACACTACATCATAAGTGTGTTTGCGTATATCTCGTAATGTCCACTTGACTCTATAGCCACTCGTCGCTAAAGGAAAAAGAAAAAACTTTCTGAATTAGAGCGGAGCCAGAAAATTGGTTGCCATTCTCAGACAGCTTGGAGCCAGGAGGGGCCAGGTTCAGCCATCCAGGCCCACCACCATTATTCCCTGCAACACTTTTCTTTTTGATGGTTTCATCCTCACAGCCTGCTTTATTATGCACATAGTTCTGGTCAGGGCCCTGCTCATATGTCTTACAGGGGTTTGTTTTCTTGGAATATCCACGTGATTTAAACCCATTTCAACAAAAGCTCAGCTGATGGACAGACGCGCACTCCGTGGACAGCAGTATCAGCCAGCCTCTGTTTTATTTGCGGTGTATCCTCTCTGTGATCAGCAGCTAAAGGTCATAATTGATGGTATTTTTTACAAATAGCACGTCACAAAGCTACTTGCATGTTGTTTTGACACGGACTTAGCTAACATCATTGTCTTACCTTACCTTACCTTAGCAAAGGAATGATGTGAGTGAACAAACAATGATACAGAGCAGGCCAGCAGAGAATGGAGAATAATTATTTCCTGTCTGTTGTCTAACGTGCTGCCTATAGGAAGTGTGGCGCATAATTGAAGCCAGAAAGCATTTTCTCCTCTCAAACTGCAGCCACTAATAGGAGAATGCAGCCCTGTTCATAATTCATGTCTTCATGTCTTCTCTGCTGCAACAGATATGTTACAGGTGGATACAACTATATTTCAAAAACACTTTTAAATGAAACATGGATCTCATGATCCTCGAAGACTTGAGGACTGGAGAGTCACAGAGTGTATGCAAAGAGGTAGATTTAATGCTGCACGGAAGAGTTTGTTTTTGTAAGTCAAGCTGTGCATAGTTTGTTGTACTTCAGTATTCAGAGAAAAGGGGGGTCTCCAGGGTCAGCCTACAGGTTTAACTGTTTCAGGCTCCACTTTGAACGCATACATAACAAGAACATGATATTTTATTATTATTTTATCTCTGCCCCTAAACTTATAGACCAATATTTTGATTAGCAAGAAAAAACTGCTCCATAGTACATCTTAACATTTGGCTGCATTGTTTTATTTTTGAGTGCAATTGAAATTTTAGGTATGCCATAAACAGCCTGCAGTGACGAGGGCCTGCTGCCATTACTGCGAGAAATTAAGCAATTAATCATGCAGTCTATATTTATAACAAAATAATCCCATCGCCTCACAATAGACATCCAATATAAGATCCAGAAGGCCATATGACTATTTGTTTTACATGAACTATTTTTGTGTAAAAGATTACATAGCAAAAACGCATCTTTGCCCCAGCGAATGATATAGGATGATTTTATGTGCTTAGTAAATAATTATGCATGCTGTAAATATTGGTGCTTGTATGCTCGGTGCTGCAGTGACGTTCACTGGAACATAAAGCAATGGAAGCCCATCAAACTCGAATAAGCGGGTGTATTTTATCCAAGCAAGATTTTTAGTGATATGTTCTGTTATTGTTATTATTATTACCATTGTTAATACAATACAAATACTAAAATACTAATATTAGCAAATAGGCCGAATAATATTATATATATATATATATATATATAATATTATTTATATATATATATATATGTATATATTGAATTGAAAGATTTGGATCTTTTGACGCACAGAACCTTTTATTTATGTATTTTTGGCAGTGAAGTGCCGAGCTCTCCTTCCTCTCCTTTTAGTCCCTCTGATTTGGTAATAAAAATAGCACGGCCATTTGACAGCTGAAAGGACTAAATAAATAAGACATTTCGTGAGTGGTACAAAAATAAGCTCAAATTATATTTACGCACAAAAAATCATTCAACAGTAACTTCTGTCTACAGTGAACACAGTGCTCTTCAAATCCAGACACTCTCCCTGTGGATGGAAGGACGGCTGCTGCTTGTTGGTGTGTGAGTCAGGCGACGTACCGACGTTACGTTTTTAGGACTGATGGAAGAGTCACATTAAATATAGTGTCATGGTGTCATCCCAGTACAGCTCACAGTGACCGTCCAAAATCCATTCAAAATGTGTAGCAGGCCTGCGGTCCCTCTGACACTCTCTGCATTATACATTTCATTGAACATCTGTCCTGCGCCTCGCTGTTTGTGCATAAATAGGCCTAAATAAAATACAAGTGAAATACAGAATGTACACTACCTAATATAACAATTATATATAATAATATAATAATAATATGTTTGGAACACATGGCGCACAGATACTACTACTAATAATAAAGCAGACGTCGCCTATATTCAGTGCAATCATTACCAAGTCCTGAAGTAGTCTGCGTAAAGAAGTATTCCAGAAATGTCCTGGAGTATGAACTAATAGCTGCAGTACGCCTGCAGGGGAAATGATAAGAGATTTAATCTGCAGCTCTCAGAGCAGCCTGCTGCACTGCGGGTATCCCAGGTATCCAGCCTCAGCACGGTTCAGGGGCCCTGTACCAAACCATGCTGCGTATTTGTGTAGTTATCTGTTTTCGTTTAAGTAAGAACAATTGTCTTTTCTCCGCAGGTGGAGATCCCAAAGACAACCTCCTCGTCCTCCTCTTCGTCGTCCTCCTCGTCAGCGGGCGATAAGAAGAGTAAAGGCCGGACGGGTTGGCCTCAGCATGTCTGGGCCCTGGAACTCAAACAGTAGCGCCTCCCCTCCCTCCCTTCCTTCTGCAGGTTGACAGCACTCCTTTCCTCCCCCGGCTCCGTCCTCCCATTAGAGACACAAGTTACGGGCTCTGATGAACTGTGCTTAATGGCAGTCATCGTCAATCTGTCTCTCTGGACCTCGAGGCTTCCCACAGCAGTGAACAGTGGACGCTGTGCGCGGTGAGACGGTCTGCTGACATGACTTTGGAATAATGATTGAATAATGAATTCTCCACCATACTCCACACTACATAGCTAATTACCGGTTTTAATTGGAGACACTATCATCTGATCAGTACTTGATGTCCGTGTGGCAGTGAATGTATATATGGCTTGACCTCTGTGGCTCTGTCTGCAGCCGGTGACGTCGCTAATAATTTCCGTTTCATTTGAAACCATTTTAAAGCCCTATTGTAGTGTGAGCAAGATGTATTAAAGAGTGGCCCATATAAGCCCTGATTAATCTTTTTATGAGATATGTTCCTGCCAGATGTTGTCACTAAGCGAAGCTCTTCATACCACTGCGAGGTTGGGAACGGAGTCCGGCTAAGACTTCCTGTCCAGGGAAGGAGTTTTGGGGATAGGCGGAACCATTTTCAGTGTTTCTACTTCATACACAAACACACACACACATACGGGGTGTTTTCTGCTTTATTTAACGGAATATATTTATGTGCAATGTGGGCCGTTAGAAGGATCCAAACGCCACTCTTAACTGACTGACAGCGGACATTTTGCGTATAGCAACAGGACACGGTGTGTGAAGAACTCTCTCTCTCTCTCTCTCTCTCTTTCAATTTTAAGTTGTAAATGTAGTGATGTCACGGCGATGACGCAGTGTCCTTGTGGTGTGAGCCTAAATGATGCTTTATGTGGGATGTAAACAGTGTCTTGATTTAAATAAAACCCCGCCATGGTTACATGGATGGTAAGTTCTGACTCCTGGTGAAAGTGCCTTGGTGTCAAAGACAGACATCACACAGATGTCAGACTTACAGACAAACAGAATATTTTAAAGAGAGTTTTACATTACTAGTGGTCTTTGAATGCATCATGAAGGAAAAAAAAATCTGTAAAAATAAAAATTAAAAAAACAAAATTCTGAAAAAAAGCTATCTAAGCTATTAATGGACCTAACCCTTTTTTGAGAGTTTTAACACCTCTAGGTATTTGGACATATGTAGTTCACAATGACACCAGTTTATTTCATTTATAAAAAACATTATTATTATTTTTTTTAACCATTTCTAACAGTGGTATTCTCCATAATGACGTGCTGGATTTCTCTCTGCTAGTAGCGATACATGTGCCATAGAAGTGCAGGACTTTATATTGCACTGAAACATTTATTTTTTGATTTCAATTGAATTTAACATATTTACAAAAAACAAACACAAAACAATTTGCTTTAAGAGCCAAAAATGACTTTAGAATATAATTATTTGTATCAAATATATTAGATGGCTTTAAGCCACTTTCCTGGTTTGTGTTAAAGCTGGATATTTCTGAAGAACTGTTTGACCTTCTGGTTTCTCTCTCACTCGTAAAGCTGCTGTTATAGTACAGTGTAGTAGTACATATTGTTGCATGTTTGGAGCTCGTCCCATGTTGCTTGGAGGGGTTATTGTGTATCTAGAAATACACAAGTGGCAGGAAGTGATCACATAGAAAACAAGATTATGTCATAATCATTGTGTAAGAACAACATTAGAACGCTAACCCTACCATTGGAATGTAAATGTTGGATGAGACGGAGCAGGCGACAGACCGTGTGTTTAGTAATGTTTGAGGGCACACTGCAGCATGTGTGGTTAGCGTAGGAAATGCTATCATGGTCATGGAATGATGGAAAAACACCTAATCAGTTTTCAGCCACACGTTCCAATTAGGTCAATATAGCTCTCACTTTGTGTGACGGGCACTTAACTTTAGACAGTAGGGAGAGATTCTGCCTGTAGTGAAAACACTTTATGATTCATGACACCAGCAATACAAAATTGGAACCACACACTCTTACCCACTTCAATAAAGCACCAGAGGCACAGTCACTTCAGGGTGACAATTTTATAATGACACTTCTATCTAAAATGATATTTTCAGACCTGTAGTAATGACCCGATGTGCTCTATGTCCTATATTGCTCTGTAATGTAATATTATAGAGAGTTGACAAAATTATGGGCCTAAAAACTTTTTAGATTTTTTTTAAGGATAAGGATCTATTATTATTATTATATTATTATTATTATTATTATTATTATTATTATTATTATTATGTCTTATCTTTGTAAAGACAGATTAAAGGAGGTGTAAATGACAGATAAAGTTGTAAACAGCGGCAAACAGGTCCTTAGTCTTGATTTAAAAGGGTTTCAAGAGGCAGTTTTCTCCATGTTTGTTTCAGATTTTTGGTGTAGAGAAACTAAATGCTTCTGGACCATATCTATTTCTGACTGGCAACAGTCAGTAGACCTGTCCCAGATGATTTGAGAGGTCTAGACGGTTCATCAGTAAACCAGTGTAAAGACCTGGAAACAGAAGGGATGTGATCCACTTTCTTGGCATCTGTGTATTTTTGGTAGTATTTTGTTATTTTTCATAATCTGAGCATGTAGATGTTAAACAGTAGAGGGCCTAGAGTGGAGCCATGTGGAACTACACCTGGTAATCGTGTTGCTGTGCAGAAGGCAGCATTAAACGTTAATGTTTAAATTCAGTCACAAACAGTTACAAACATGCTGCTAATTGCACACTGATTTCCAAATGTGTGGGGGAAAATAGTTCCTACATAAAATTCTTTAAAGTTGCTTCTTCTAAATTGCAGAGATTTTCTTCAATAATGTTTTCTGGCCATTTGCACCATAAGCTATTTATTTCAATTTTATATCAACAAAGAAGTTACATGGAATTAATTAAAAAAATGTGGTTTAAGGTGTTTAAGATTGCAACTTTTTTTAGCTTGGTTTCATGCCATCTGCTGGCACACAAGCAATATTCTGTCAGTCAAGTGAACCGAATGCACTCTTCCCTGCAAAGGCCTGATCACCCTTCCTTTGCAGCCTCTTGTGGTGCCTTTACTGTGGCACACTGTGCATTCTGCTGTGGCTAATGTGCGTGTCCTCAAACATGTCATGTCAGCCAAAATCTTATGTCTTCTGTAACATTCCTCAGGGTCAACATATAATATATGAACATTTCTGGCTTTATTTTTTAACTTCAGCTCACCCCAAATGTCTTTTATTGACATGTTTCCCGGTCTTCATATTGTCATTGCATCTGATGCAGCTGTCAGTCAGCTGTCCATTGATAAGACCTTATCTGGCATCCCAGTCGGTATGTTGATGGAGGGAGACAACAAAAAAAAAAAGAAGAAAGGGGCTTGAGAGGATTTTCTCGTCCTGACAAAGACTAACGCGAGATGTAATGGCCTGGCCTGGGGTGAAGACAGGAGAGCAGATAATTAGTGAGAGAGCTGGCGTCAGACGAAGATGACCCCACTATGACCGGGACACGCAACCACACACACACAGACACACACACACACACACTCCTACATGAGGAAGCTGTATTTCTCTTGCGCAGCTGTAGAGAAGAATAAAGCAAATGATAGCTAAGGCCTAGAGTCTAAAACCTAACCTAAACCTAAAATACCACCTCTGGTAATACTGTTGACGTAGCATTATTTTTAAAGGTCTGTAATTAACTGTTTATAAGTTCAGCAATCAGCTATTTATACACTTTTTGGGTTGCCAGGTTTGAAAAATCTTCCTACAGCGTTTCTTTTTAATTCAATTGAATTGAAATTGTCTCAAGGCACTTTACAGAAACCCAGAGCCTAATCGAGCAAGCAGGGAAGGAGGCGGAGAGGAGGTAGAGGAGGCGAGGAACAAACATGCAGCAAACATCACACATTACAGAGGACAAACCTTATTCACAGAAGTAACTTGCCCAATTGTCATTCAGATAAAATGTCCTGCAGTTCTAAATGTAAATAAATCATTAAACATTTTCTCCAAAATCCATGCAATTATAATGGATCTTGGTTCAGTGGCCTGGGCCATTTGAAGGGTATAGCAATTTTTTGAGTTAATTATTAGTAACATAGCCTTGGGTCATTCTGGGTCTCATTCCATATATATGTGATCAAGATCACTTATATACCAAAGATGGCATTTTGGCATCAACATTCATATTTGTGTTACCTGAAAGTTTCTAAGTACCTGTAAGTCAGTGTCAATTTTAGGATGCCAAGCAGAAATCTCAGTCAGGGAGAGAAATCATCTGATTCTCTATCATCCAGTGTCAACCTGAAGCAGAGGTGTCTGATGGTACAGTGTCCTCTTGAGGCTGGCTCTGAAACCGAGTCGATCCTCATAGACATCCACGTTAAAATTTCCAACTTTACAGCAGACCAGACAGTTCTTTAATTACATGCATATTAAAGGATATTTTTGAGTGACAGGTGGAGGTTATTTGCTTCCTCTCCTCAGCTCTACCCATGTTCTCACCTGATTCAAGAGCTGACAGTGGATCCAGGTTCTGTCAAGGAGAAGACAGACTACTGAGCTTTAAAAACCACTCTGCAAAAAACCAGTGAGTCATGGAAGGTTCATATAAATTTGTTTCCTGTACAGGGAATATCCTGGATAGGTCACTAGTAAAGTACAGGGCTAACACAGAGAAACAACCATTCACTAACAGGAGTGGTCGCATAAGAAAGTGCAAGCTCCACACAGAAAGGTCTAAGACAGGTTTGAACCATAGCCTGTAAAGACATATGTACAAACCTTCTGTGATTGCAGGTCTCTGAGGGGGATTTTGTGTCGGAGGTTCTGACAATTGCTATGTTGAATGTATCCAAACCAATAATTTAGGTCTGCAATTAATTATGCAAAATCTTAAAAAAAAGTTTTCAATAGAAAAACCAGGCAATAGAAAAACTAGGCTGTAAACGTTATGCTAACACGGAGCTCTGTTGGGATGGTCTCTCTTTTGTAGTCTGCCCTCAGAGGCCACATGGGGAACTGCAGTTTTTATGCATGACCTTCATTTGTCAGGCCTAGAGTGGATCAGGCCACCTGTGCCTGTCACATCCATTAAAAATGAATTCAAACTACAGCATAAAGAACAAAAAAAAACCAACAAATTAGTATGAATGTTTGCGAGTAGAAATAAACTAAATGTGTTTAAAGGAACTCCTGGGTCAATGTAGCATGCCTCACACATAATACCAACAATAACAAAAGTGTACAAATAAAAATCAAATGAAACCCAACAGAAGCAACACAAAGATCAGCCTGACAAAGGAAGAAGAGACAGAAGGGAAAAGGTGAAAACACTCCAGTGACGGCTTCGACATGAGAGATGTTTATTCACAAAGCACTGCACTACATTATATAGCAGTACATGTCTTTCTAAAAGAAAGTTACATTTCAGGTTTCATTCATAAACGTAAGGAACCATTTCAAACTATTCTATGCAACACAAGCTAACTGCACATTTCCTGAACTACACTCAAAACACAGTGAGGCATTACATAAAGTATTTAACAGCACATGCCAGTTTCTAGGTTTATAACAACCCCCATCACACACACACACACACACACAGACACTAGCATCACAGAAGCACACACTTATCTTTCTCCTTGTCTCCTGTCTGTCTCTCGGCCGGCCTCTAAGTGCAGTGGACTGGCGAACATGATAGATGACCAGGCTGGAATAGAATTTTTCCCTGTGATAATACAAAAACATCTGGCAGCCATTACTTCATGCAGACCCCTCCCTTCACCCCCACTCACTCCTCCTTCTTCCTCTTCCACCTCCCTACCATCTTGTGCCATTTTTTTTCTACTGCCTCCACCAGGGGGCTCCAGTTTTACCAAGTGAACTGGATTTCCTTTCTTGTACTTTATGGGTTCACTTCACCCTTGAAAAACAAGACAAAACTTGAAGATTGTCCAGATATTTTGACTCACAAGAAGGCGATGGGTGTGATTGTGACAGACAATAATTAGAAAAGTGTGTGATTGTGTTGGGTTGGGAGTGGAAAGGAAAGGACCAGGAGGTATATATGGAGAAGAAAGGAGAGGTGAAGGGAGATGAAAGCAGAGAAGAGGTTGGGCCCTTGGCAGCATTTGAAACAAACCCCCAGGTCACCCTCTTCAACTATGATACAATGCTTTACACACACGCAGGCACACCAACAGACAGATAGGCCTATCCATCAAAAGAAACTATGACAAAATGTGCTTTTTTCTTTAATCAGCCCTTGCAATAAGAGGGAAATGCTGGATTCATTAGCAGCCAAACCAAAGACAGCCTGCCCATTGTTCACTTTTTATAGATGGCAGAAAAAACTGGTGAAAAGGGGAAAAAAGAAAGAAAGAAAGAAAGAAGCAGGAAACAGAGAAAAAAATGGATGTGGAGAATTTATAGCTTCTTACCATATGGGGCTTTCTTTCAATTAGGCTTGCAGAGAGCAATCAGCAGCACAGCAGGTCTTCAGCCTATGGCCTGGGACATGATGTAGGTCATACTGCTTTCTGCCAACACAATTAACACAAGAATCCAGCAGTGATTCTTGTTTTTCATTATTTCTATTCTATATGCAAACAAAAAGATCAGTACTGAATGACTATACAAGAGAACACGATCAGATAAATAAGATTGTATGATTGGTATATACATTTATTCAGAGAAATGATCCAATATGCCACCTCTGTCAGTGGTAAATTGTGTGTTAGGCCTCAGTGTCCATCCACTCAGGTTTTTTTAATCAGTGGGATGATGATGATGGTCATGTGTCACTAAGTATTTAAACAACAGGCATCTGTCAAAGTCTGACCTTCACAACATGTCTTCGTGTCATGTGTGTCATGGTACATCAAAAGATGATTTTAGAAGAACACTAAAGGACACTGCTGCCCATCTGCAGGTGACTAAAGATCATGTGGAAAAGCCAGAGGGGATGATGGGAAAATATTGGATAAATATTGGATAATAATAATTGGATAATAAAAGGAAAATTACATTCCAGTATCTGTGGAGCATGGTTGTGGTAGAATCATAGTTTGGGCCCGTTTTGTTGCATCTGGATCAGGACGGCTTGCCATCATGGTGGAATGATGAATTTTGACTTATACCTGAAAATTCTAAAGGACAATGTGAGCACATCTGTCCATGAGCTGTGTATCTTCCCGTACAATAGCAATGACATTGGCCATGCCAGTGTTCAAATCCAAAGCATGCATCCACTATTGTCCTGCGTGTGACTTAACATGCAGTGTCCAGGTTTAGAACCATATGGTTAAGCTTACATCATCACAGTGTTACTTAGCCTGGTCTCCACGGGGAAGAATTCCATTAACTCACTTTGGGTCATGGACGGGAAAGCAGCGAACCCATTTCAAAGCTCGCTCTTGTTTTCAGGCTTTGAATGAACAGGTCAGCAGGAGCGAATGGTTGTACGATGACCAGTTTCTCAAGGGCTCACGCTACAAACTGCAAGAACACAGATACAAGCAGCTGATTTAACAAACAGAAAACATCATTGTCCACTGACTTTCTACTGGAAATCAGAAGAATGCAACTTACAAACCGCTCTAACATGATGAGACAAAACACAAATGCATCAACCCTGGTGACTTCAGACTTTAGACCTCAGTTAACGTCACTGAATGAAAAATGCAATCCACCCAAGGAAATCCTGTATAAATATTTTTAATAAATTGTATTTAAAACATTTTGTCTGCATTCGACAGAATTACCAGAGAAGAATGAACCACATACCTGAAGTCTTTATAGTGTTTCATCTCCACCTCAATCTCCAATGTGATCATGAAAGCAAGTCCCCCCCCCCCCCATTTTTGATTCCCAGCTTTTTTTCCCCTGCTTATATGAAACGGTTCAACAGGTTTCTTTTTATGTGTCATTTTGCCTTGATGTTCTTAGCACAGCAAGAAGGTTCTTGGTTTGAATCTGGCTGGGGTCTTTCCGTGTGGAGTTCGCATGTTCTACTCAAGCCCGCTTGGATTTTCTCAGGGAACTCCTGCTTCCTCCCACATAACTAATTAATGCATGTTAGGTTAACTGGGGACTTTAAAGTGGACATGGATGTGAGTGGTTGTCTGTCTCTATATTAGCCCTGCGACCTGTTCAGCAGGTAACACGCCTCTCACCCATTGACAGCTGGGGAAGGCTCCAGCCCCGTGGTGACCCAGCAGCACAGGACAAAGCAGGATGCGACATGTTACTACCATGTATCTTGTGACTTCATGCTGTGATGACAAGAAAGGATCACCTACACTCTTATTTAAGCTTGTTATTTGGTACTGCTACTACACAATTTCACAGTATGATCGATTTGTTAGTGTGTACATTTCAGTAGTTAATATATATATTGTATTTTAAACATTTAGTCACTTTTTTAAATGTGAACATTTACCACAGTTCTCTACTGCATCCTCCACGTGAGACACCCTGCAGCAAATGACTGTGTCACTGTGAGTGGTAGCTGCAACAGAATTCATCAATGAACGCAATTCACAATGTGACCAAAAGACACAACGGTTTGTCTGCTGTATATGACTTTTAGAATCATTTTAACTATGAAGTGAGTGGAACCAAACTAAAAATATATATTTGAGCACATTTGGGCCAGTAATTCAGCTTCTACTGAAAGCAATTAATTATAAAAATTAATTTTATATTTTTAAATTTTCAATTTATTACTTCTGATATTTATAATTGACACATTAATTTGCATGTTTGGTGAACATGATCAAATGCAAATGCTATAGAATAATATATATCTGCAGTAGAACTGTTTAAGTACTACACATTTATTAAGCTGAAAATGTCTCGTTTATCTCATCTCATCTATAAACTGCTATAAACAATATATTAATAATTAATTAATAATAATATTATTTTAAATCACTTATTACTGTTAGTCTTAAACAACGTCCTATAAGAGTTTATAATCATGCTAAGCTTCCTGTTTTAAAACCACCAACAATGAACAATAATATTATAAGCAAATTCTAAATGATCTGTGAACATCATCTTTTGCATGTTTAAACTTCAGTTTCCTAAGCGATATTAATTTGTGGTGGTCAAGATAAATACAGTAAAGTGACTGAGCTGAAGTCAAGGTGACTTGGTCCTTTTTAATCCCTAAAACAAACCGCTGAATTAAACGCGATGCTAAAACGGCACAGTGTCTCCAGGAAATTAAATCAGGCATGTTATCACATCTGATGTTTACCAGACAGTGGGCACTACCCTAGGAAAGACTGACTGATAAGGCGTGTGCCTTCCATAACTACAATATGAATTTATAGTGTGGCTAACTATAACATGGTTATTCTGTGGATTATTATAGAAATATCTTTTACACAATAAGAACTACATCAGTCATGGCTGTGTTCTCTCTGATTTACTGCAGTGTGAGCCTGTCGGTCTCCCGGCGATTTATTGGTCGTTAGTTGCCATGTTGGCAGGTCTCACACCTTTATCCTGGGTGGCCCTCTCAAGAGGCACGCTCAAGACTTTGACCAGGAGGCCCATTTACACATCTAACATCTTTGTTTCAATCTTTTTTGAAAGAAATCCACTTTAAAGAGTGTTTATATTGTGTGTATGGTTATTGTTTAGTTAACGTTCTTTTTGTTTCAATGCACTTTAGCACCTTGGGGTCTGTGAAAGGTGCTATACAATAAAGTTTACTTACATGTCTGTTAAATGTTTGCAAAAATAATGCAAAAATATGAACTCTAATTTCTGTGACATTACTGCATTTGTCATCGCTGCATGATGCAACCTTTTCTTTATAAAATCTTACATACCCAAAAATTTTCAAAATAATTGGAGAAAATACTCATTTTCTGGCATCTGCTCATACATTCACTGCAAATATGGAGATTAGTATGCTTCATAATATGCCAAATGTATTTGCTGAAATCGGAAGGAGCATTGCTATATTTTTATTTTATCAAGCATATACATACACCACTGCAGATAAGTTATGGTTATGGTTAACATAAACAACATCATATCATATCATCACAGACATTAACATCATATCATATCATCACATCATACAGAAATTAGTTGAAGTTCAGATTAACATTCTTAACCACAATTTTAAGTTCAGTCCATAAAAAACAGATAATAATAAGTAAGAATTCATGATATCCAAATTTACATTTGACCTACATTTGATTTTAAGCAGGTGAAAAACAGAATACTAACTGGTTCCACAGCCTGGATATCCTGGATGTGAGAACAGCAAAAGGTTCCTGTTTGGCAGCCAGATGAAATAAATCCAGGTATAACTCGGTGTAACAGTGTGCTAGAGGCAACAGAGGTGCACTTAATGTCACTGTGAGGAAACAACAGCTCTCCTGGTCATTTAATTCAAAGGAAATGTGGTCATCTGCAACACCGTGGGTCTGTGACACCCATCCAGCACACTTTATCTGGAAATGAGACTGCTGTAAAGAGATACAAATTATCCAACAACACTGCAAACTAACAACCCCCCCCCCTCCCAGAACACACACACCTTGCAGTAAATCCGGAGACCACCCGGGTCTGGGCAGACCACCAGGCCAACAGGTCCACTGATGCATGTTTTTGATCAGCAGGTCTGGAAACACACATAAAACCTGGTTAAAGGTGGACACACACAAGTATGTCGCCATAACACTGTCACATACACAGCTACACACAGGCAGACACATGGACAATAATGGAGCCCTGGGTTTTATGGTTTCAGATATATCCGGCTAGTGTGTGTGTGTATGTTTGTGTGTGCGAGCCTAACACCATTAGGACTGTGTGTGACATGATGAGAGCTAATGGGCTGACTGATAGAGTGGGGGTGAGCATGTAGATGGGGTTTAGCATGGAGGACATCAGAAAAACTCCCTGGAATAATTCATTAGAGCTCAGCCGCTGCCAGATGCAGACCGCTGACATACTTTTGTACCTCTAAATGGTAAATTAAGTATTATAATATTATTTAAATATTACAATATTATAAATATAATATTTGTAATTAATGTAATACAATGGCATGAATGAGCAGGTGGTGATGCTATAGGCATAAAAGCTTAGCTGCCAAAATCTAAACCATTCTTGAGTGATATATTTTTTTCAAGCCTGTGAACACAGTCATGACAGAATTGGTTTGTTTTGGTAAAGTGCTCCATGACTTCTATATCATTGTCCACTTCCTGCTAGTGTTATGAATTAAAACACAACTAATTAAGGTTAGAAAAAAAACAGGGTGCATGTTATGAGATGAAACTGGAGAAACACAGCTTGTACATTTTGTTGATTGCTTTGTGACAACTCTCTTCAACTTTGTCATAGTTATAACGTATTACTAAAACAAAACAGACTGTAATAATGTAGTAACAGTCCAAGGAAATAGTGCATTGTATTTAATGTATGATGTTCGCTGCATGTTTGTTCCTTCCTCTTTCTTTCTTTCATCCAGCCATTAGCAGGAGGGTTCTTGCCACTGTTACTCTTAAGGGGGTTCCGGCTCTGGTTCTCTGTAAAACACGTTGAGAGATTTTGAAAAATTGAATGAAATTGCATTGAACTGAATTGAATATTGAAGAGAATATGGGTAATTAAAAAACAACTAAGCAAACAAATAAATATATAATTTTATTCACAGTATATTAAAATGACACAAATCATCTTCCACAGGGCAACAGCACTAAACCTAAGAAGCAAAATCAAATTTATAATCAATAAAAAAAAGAACCAATCAATTAACTCAAAAGATTATAGAGAATTCCATAGTTGCATTAATTGTTTTATTTCTTTATGTCCACTAAACTATCAAAATCCTTCTGCACTTATTACAGTATATGCTCTCTGTATGTACAGTGTAGAGTGTCACTGAACCCAACTCAGCCCATGGGATGTAACCGACTTGGAGGTTATTCTGTAGCACAGTAGTCTGTGTTTTGGAAGGTCAGTGAAGTGGTGTGTGGAACAACACTGACACTCAGAGGTGTTGTAGTGCTACTGCAGTGAAGGGATGACATGAATTTGTGGGGGGCTTACACTCAGCATCTCCTCATTTTGTGACTGCTCCTATAGGAGGAAAAAGAAACAGAGGTTATCAATTCACTCAGTTCAATACATTTATTTAATTTAAATAATAAATAAATCAAAATACCTTTTAAAAATCAAACAACTTCTCCGCTGTGTGTCACATCACAATTAAATTGTGTTTAGGTGACAGTGAAACTATTCAATATAGGAAACCTTGAAAAAGAGGGGCCCTATGGCTGGCAGAGTGAAAGACGATTTCCGTCCAGTGGCATTGACTTCATGAAGTGTCATGTAGTGCTTTGAGAGATTTGTAGTCTCATTGTTACAAACTGAAGTACATTGCCACAAGGCTGTGTGTCTTCTTCTTTTTGCTTTGTACACAAATGACTGCACAAGAACAAACCTCAATACCCAGAAATACACAGAGGACATTGAACCTTTTAATCTGTCTGCCAGACTGAAATATACTCAAATGGTGGGACAGGAACTGCCTTATTTAAATGTCACAAAAATGTGAAATGAAGACATTTGTGTTGAGTGAAGTAATGAATGCATATTTCAGCACCTAATTAGTCCTGCTGCCACTACCTGTTGCATTGCAATTAAGAGGTTAATTGAGTTACATTTACAGTTAAGACCCCTTAAATATATGTTAGAAGAGTCAAGTTAAGTGTATTGTTTTGCACTGTGTTACTACATGGAAAGAACATTATTACTACATAAAATTACACCACAAGTTTTTTTTCAAGTCACTAAACTCAAAACTGATCATTCTAAACGCATCAAATGGTGATTTTAAAAGCATCTTGAAACTTAATATATGTTTTATTGGACCCCCTACTGTTTGGGGATTGTGCATTGGTTCCCATTAACGTGCTTAATTTCAAATAGGCCAATCATCTGTCTCCCGCCTGTTAACCTCTAACCTCGCGTCACCAGGCTCTTCGTTAACTTTGGACCGGTTTGGTTGCATTCAGCCATTTAAGTCCAGCTGTTTTGGCTGTTTTGGTGGTATGTGCTGCTCTATGGCTCACATGTCTCTGTTTTAAGCAGCATGCCACTGCAACTGAGAAAAGTAATCTAGGGCATCAGTTAGATGAACAAACTAGAATATAGTGTTATTAAATGATTTGGTTGGATTTATGAAGATTACCACAATTTGTTCATGTTTGTTTGAAATACTAAAAGAAAAATCGGATCAATTACTGTCATTAAAGTCAATTCAATGAGAATGAGAGGCTTCAAATCGACAACTCACGTGTCCGTGAACTCAGATCTCCTGCAATCTTTGAGGTTGAAGTAAGTAATTCAAAATAATCTGCACGAATGTAGTTGTTTATGTACAAGGGTGATAGATAACTAATATTGAGTGGTAAAGGACATATTACGACCTATTTCTGGGTTCAACCATTTACTTCGTTGCCACGTGTTTTGCCATGTGAGTTAGCTAACCCTTGCTATCGCTGCATTTTACACCATAGACCGTATCGAAGTTAGTTGCAGAGGTATGCTTTGGTGCTCCTGACTACCAGTAGTTCAAATTTGTCCTCTGTGATATGTTTTTTTCCAAATGAAAGAAAGGGAGCCATTCTCAGAAGCGGAGAGAATTTCACTGCAAATTGTTGCTGGAAACTCAGATATTGAGTTGTCTGATGAAGAAGATCAAGATGCCGTGTTTGAGCCAGAAGCAGCGGAAGATGATTTAAAGAACTCTGAGGATGAATCTCAGACAGGGCAAGCAGATGCAGAGGAGTCAGATGAGGCAGAACAGTCTACATCTATGGCTAATCGGCGTCCACTGTGGAGCAAGAATTCTAAGTACACCTTGACATTGTATTAAAAAAGAATGACTTTTCTCTAACAATTGAGACTCATTTTAATTCTGTTTTTCCCCCACTTTATTGTTTTTCTTTAGATTGAATTCCAACACAATGATCCTCCCATTATTCAGAGCAGACTACCTTCAGAGTTACAGAAGGAAAGGGCATTGGAGAGCAAGCTGTTCCTTATTTGACAGAATCTGTTCCCCAAGGAGCCCACCTGTACTTTGACAGGTTCTTTACAACAATCAACCTCCTCGACACCCTGATGGCAAAAGGGATGACAGGGACTGGAACCCTTATGAAAAACTGAATTCCAAGGAGTGCAAGATCATAGGGGACAAACCCTTCAAAAATAAAGAAAGAGGGGCATCAGAGATGGTTGTCAGACGAAACCTCCTGAACTTGCTGTCATGTGGTTGGACAACAAGCCAGTTGCCATGGCCTCCTCTGCCTATGGCATTGAACCTCAGGACGCATGAAGAAGATGGTCCAAGAAAGACAAAAGGTTTGTCCAGGTGTCAAGGCCACAGGCAGTTGCTGAGTACAACACCAACATGGGTGGTGTGGACTTGGTTGACCGAATGTTGAGTTTTTACAGGATGGCCTTGCGCACTCGGAAATGGACAGTGCATGCAGTTTTCCACTTTTTTGACCTGGCAATCACCAACTCATGGCTTCAGTACAAGAATGACTGTGAGTTTCTGGGGAAGAAACCACTGAAGTTCCTTGACTTTAAACTGTTCCTTTGGTGAAGACTTGATAACTCGGATCAGGAGTCAAAAGTGACAGCGAAGATGACTACACTCCCCCACGTCAAACTAGACAAGACAAGACACTACAGCGCCATCCATCTTCCAGAGATGATGGACGAAAACACATGCATCAAGGTGTTACAGATCCAGCTGCACGAGCACAACATATGTGATGTGCACAAAGTGCATGGTTTTCCTTTGTGTTTCCAAAAAAGGGAATTGCTTTTTGAAATATCATGCCGAATCAGCACAACAAAACAAAGCAAAAGTGACAATGGACAGTTATATGGATGTTAAACTCCATCTCATGTTGACTTTTGGGGGTTTTCATCGGGACTGACTAGTTGCCATCAAGGTTCTGTTTCAAATGTATAGCGTTCCGATGTCGGCTGTAGTGGACACATGACATCTTAAAAATAAAATCTTATAAAAACAAAAAAATGTTTTCAGTATTTTAATTACCTTTTTGCCATTGCCGTTTATCCGGAGATTTTCTGGAACTGTAGCGCAACGTTTACAATATGAAAATAATCCTTGTGACGGGTTAAGCCTAGTATATACTTCTGTGTCGAATTGACGCTGTGTAGCTACACCATTGTCGTTTCCCCTGTTTAGTGCAATACGACAGTGCCCGGCACCATAAGCCGCATATGTGTGTGTGTGTGTGCGTGCGTGCGTGCGTGTCGAACCCAGGACCTGTTTTCTTGCCACTGTTGCTCTGGGTTTGGGGCTCTGGGGGTTCAGGCTCTGGGTCTCTGTAAAGCGCTTTGAGACAATTTCTGATTGTAAAATGCACTATATAAATACAACTGAATTGAATTGCCCACTGTATACAAACTTAGAGGTATACATGTGAGTTCATGCTCATATCAACTACGTCTGCTATCAACATTCCTTGCTGAGCTCGGCCGGCTCTCACTACGTCTGATGGAAATGTTGAGGATCAAAGGAGGGGTTGCTGGAAAAAAAGATAAGGCTTCTCATGGTGGACGTCTCCAAGGTTTGTATGAAAATTAGTAGAATTATGTTTGTAAAATACTTTAATAATTCTAATTCTCCTTGAATATTGTGGACATCTGCCACATTACATCACTTAGTCAGAACCCCATAGAATTAAAACACATTTGCTTTTCCTAGAATTCATGCAGTTGATGATTTTCTACCCTAAAACAAATCATCTCTCACTTGCTACACTAATTCCACCCATTGTTTCCCCCAGGATGACTGCATACACACAAGGTGAGCTTGCATCCTTCTCTTTTCCTCTTCCTTTTTCTCTGCTCCTCAGTCCTTCCCTCTCTCCTTCTGTTCCTCCTCCCTGATTACCTGCTCCTCCCTAATTGTGTTCACCTGTGTCGTCTCTCCTCTTTTTAAGCCCTGTGCTTTCCCTTTGTCTTTGTCAGTTCTTCCCTTGTGATCCCTTGTGAATCCCTTGTGAATCCTGCCTGCCACCGTCTCGTCGTCGTCGTCCTTCTTCCTCTGTGTTTCCTCATGTTTCTCCCATCATCCTCAGGTTTGGTTTTGTTTTTGACCTCCTTTCTTTTGTGTTTTTTGTATTTTGCATTTTGACTGGCACTGCTGTTCAGTAGCCCTCCTTTTGTTCTCCCGCTCCTCTGGTCATAGTTGTAGCTTAGCTTTAAATAAAGCTCCTTTTTGTTGAACTTTACTTTGTCTGCATCTGGGTCCTGTAAAAAACCTACACCTCACATAACACATGGGAGTGTTTCTGCCAGTGAGAATCATTCTCCGTGAGGGTGCGGAGCCTGGAGATGAGCCAGAAGACATTGGTGTACTAATAGGTGTGGAGGTGCTCAGTGAAGTGAGTGCACTTGCATGTGCTTTGTTGTTTGGACTTATAAATTGTCTGGACTTGAGAGCTACCCACCACAGCTGAAATGCACTTTTGAAGCTTATGGGTTAAGCTTCCTCTTTGGAGATTCTACCATTCTGTTCATACTCTTCAGGGTATAGTTCTGTAGTTCATCGTCTGCTTGTATTAATGCTTAAAGCAGGTCCTGTTCAGTAGACCTTTTCTCTAAGTCACACTTGTTTTAAAGAGTTGGGCTTTTAATTACATTGCCCTACAAGATGTTAACTGCACTTACATTGACATGTGATCTGTAGCATTAACTGCAGTTCTGTTAATTCACATTCAAAATGTAATTTTTGCTGCAAAATAAAAAAGTTAGAATTGCTTTGAATAATGGTTTTTATTATGCCTAAATTTCCATGTAAACGGATAACGTACAGTAAGAGTGTTGTGACTGTGTTATTTGAACACCTTCTATTATTAGAATAAGAAATTAATTTAGGTTGAATAAACTAGCTTGAACTTCATTAGTTGTACTTGTGTCAGTCTTGTTGAAACAACATGCAATGTTTTGTCAGCTTTACAAGTATCATTCTCATTGTTTCAAATGTGTAATTGTGTAAGTGTAATTTTTATCAGACTAATGAGACACGACTAATTGAATTTAATTGATTTGTTTAGATGAAATTAGGTGGCATGATGAAATTACGTTCATCCAACATCTTATTTTTTTTCAGTGTGTTTTTGATCATGTTTTGGTGGCATTTAATGCCCGTTTCGGACTTAATCACTTAGTGACGCGCTTTGTATCACTTATATAGTGTATGTACCGCTAAAATTCTAAAATTGGATTGTATGGATTTTCGAGTGGTACGCACTGATCTTAAAGTACCATCTGTTGCTGTATTAGTAACGTGTTGTTCCAGGCCACTGGTTAAATGTGGTGGTTGTACTGAACACGCCTATGTTAACTACAGTCACAACTTAACATGGGTAGATGACAGAAAAAAGCAGAAAAAATATTAATCTGTTAAGTTTTATTAGCAGTTAAAAAACTGCTAATAGTACACTAGAAGCGGATGTTTTTTGTCCACGAATGACACAAAAGGGTAGTAAATTTGTTTCACCATGTTCTGGTGATGTATTTGAAAATTTTGAATTTGAATTCTAAAATGTGTCTAGAGAGAGTCTTTGTTACAAAAAAATGTGCCATATGCACCAACACAGATAAAATGGTGGCCAAAGTAAAAATTACCCAAATGGACAAAAAATGTCAGCGAAACAACAAAATTTTCCATTGTACTGTTTTATTTATTATGTTTCTTTCACTCTATCTTTTTTTAATAGTATTTTTTTTAAATACAGACCAGAATCAAAGGTCTTTGCATGTTTACAGTTTTCAAATGAAATAATTTCCGCTTTAACATTTATCTACAGTTTTTGTCTGTTTTTAAACAAAGTATAAAATTTAAACCTTTCTAATGAGTTATCCACCTCCTAAAGAACACCTGCCAACAGTTATTTTGATCATGAACTGATACTTGTTTACACTCATCAGCCATACCATTACAAACACTGTTAAGTGTGAGTGAACTACATTGACTATCAGGTTATTAAAGTGGGATGGAAGCAGGAAAATTGAGTGTGTGAATCTGAGCTGCTTTGATATGAGTCAAATTGTGAATGTTGGATAACAGATCATCTCCAAAACAGCAGGTCTTGAGATGTGCAGTGGTTAGGGTCATTGATGTCATAAAGGCCCATTGATAAGCTCAGGGACCAGAAACCTAAACCCAGCCATCCTAAACACTGCTGCACCATTAAATGGGTGGTTTTTATTGTTGTCTGATCAGTACATACAATAAACTTACACTACACTGTACATAACTATATCCTATAATTATGCTGTTTTTTTCAGTTTTCTGTTTGTTTTCTACTTTTTTAGAGAAGGAACCCACAAACCATATCAAGAACATGTGCATGGCTGTGGAATAGTTGAGTTCAAATGAAGAGAAACGTAAAGTTCTGCTTCGTATATGGGGATCGATTCCAAACACCATGTCCAGCACCTGATCTGCCCAGTAGTGTGGAATCCAGCTGGAAGCTCACCAAAAGCTGGGGATCCTCAAAGTCAAAATTGATGCCCAGGAATGATGCCCACCTCATGCTAGAGATGAATAGCAATGAACTTACACCTCTTCAGTACAAAGAATGCACAAATGTGGGGTTTTCTTTCCTTAAAAGAGGGGTTCCTCTTCAGCAGCTCCACAGGACAACCCTCATCCCCTTGTTGGTTTCCACTGAATGTCCAGCTTCTTTGCCAGTATAGACCTGCAGTCTCCAGGCATGAGATGTTTTTACATCACAAGGAGTCCAAACCTTTATCCCATATTTGGCTGGCTTTTTTGGCATGTACTACTTGAATTTGCACCTGCCCCTGAATGGGATGAGCTGTTCATCCACACAGATGTCCTTGTCTGGGTTGAACAGCATCGGCAGACGCTGCACCCACATGTCCCAGACTTTGCAGAAGGCAGCCAGCTTGTCATCACGGCGTTGCGGTCGGGATAGCTTGTCGTCAAAGCGCAATATTCTGCTGATCTGATGAAACCTCTTGCAGGACATTGTAGCCGGGAAAATGCTTCGACCTGATTTTTCAATCCAGAGGCTGAGTGTAGACTCATGTTTTGATCTGTAGGCACCAGACAAAATAAGCAGCCCCACATATGCCTGTAGTTCTTCCATGTCCAAATCTCTCCAGTCTGCGTTTGAACGTCTCCCATTCAAATTTGTCATTTTCATGATGTGCTGCAAGATTTCTGGTGTCAGCAGCAGTGCAAAACTGGACAATGTGTCCCTGATTCTGGCGATGGCAAAGTGCGTGGGTCCAGGGACAAGTCCTGTGGCTGGTGGCACAGAGCGAAGTGTCTTATCATTTGTTGATGACCAAAATATTTTCCCATTTCTGGAAGTCCACCCTACCTCTGCATTACCCACTTCCGTTTCAGCTTCAGACTGGTCTTCTGATAAATCTTCAGAAGATCTGGTCTGCAACTGGTCAGTTTCCCACTCTGAAGTTTCGTCCGTGTCAGTGTCAGGGTCTTCAGAAGTTGTTGAGCTATCCTCGCACTCAGAGTGCATGATTATTCTAGAGCCTCCTGTGTGTTGTAGTGTCTTTCCATCTCGAATGCAAACTCCAAAATGACTCCTCCTGCTCTACTGCTACCTAGATGCAGTACACCTGCATAAACAACCTGAGTGACACCCAAAACAAAGCCTAGCTGTGTTTATTTTATTACTAACTATTCAAAGAGTAAAGACCCTTTGAAGTTGGCACACACACACACACAAAAAGAGGTGCTTACACACAGCACAGAAAAGCTCTTTCACATTCACACACACAACACAGAAGCTCTGTCCCTGTCACACACACACACACACACACCATTATTCAACATTAAAAGTGATGCAAATGTACAAATTCAGGAGCAAGACACCATGGCAGAAAATAGTAAAAATTGTGAATTTTTGCTACATGGTTTGAATGGGAAAAAATAGCGCCAACTAGTGGACAAATATAAAAATTAAAAATTGGAAGCCTGTAGTTTAAAATGATATATCAACATAAAGGACTGCATTATTTTATGTTAAGATAAATGGAGGGTCAAAATGGCAGTTTCAATGGTTTTCAATGGGGCACCTTTTGTCCCGAGGGACGAATGTGTGAGTTTTTGCATAGCACAGCCATTATAGGCTAATTTAAGTAACCAAGGCTAAATTCAAAAATTTGTTAAAAATATATATCCTTTGGCAATTTTGAGCTATGTACCTTCAACACACCTAACATGGCTTGAAAATTAAAAATAAAATAGCACAAAATGTCCCGAGGGTCTCCTGAGGGTTAAGTATGCTTGAGTGCCTGTATTTTGCTGCTGCAATAGTGAAATTTCCCAGCTTGGGATGAATGAAGTATATTCTATTCTATTCTATTCTATTCTATTCTAATCTATTCTATTCTAACTTTATAGTTAGACACAGAGTATTCATTCACCTGCAAATACTAGAATTCTTCAACACATTTCATGTGTGTGCAGCAATGAAAAACGTCCCGTGAAACAATTTTGCACGGAGTTCCAGACATTTTTAGGCTATTTAAACAGGTGTTGCTAAAAATGTGTATCATAACACAAATAAAGACCGGTTTTTGGTGCGAACCAGTATACCTCCAAGCATTAGGGGAAGAGTTTACCTTTGGGGCTGCATCCATCCATCCATCCATCCATCCATCCATCCATCCATCCATCCATCCAACATATTTAGGGCAGCAGTCTAAGCAGAGACGCCCAGACTTTCTTCTCACCGGATACTTCTTCTATCTCTTCCCAGGGCTCTAGACTAACTTTTAGCACTGGCCTAACTGTTTTCCTTAGGTGCACCAGCAGAAACGTTAGGTTCACCACATCACGTTTTGTTTGTTTCTTATTTGCCATACATTTTTGGGCGAGTCAGGCCTTAACTTCACAACTATTTATACAAAAAAAGTTCTTTTCACCTTCTCTCCTCATCTGCAGCTACATTGACTGTGTTTATCTGCCGGGCCTAGCAGGGCCGTAGCCAGAGTTTTAAAAATGCTGAGGTCCAAAAATTGATCTCCGTTTCAGAAAATATGAACAGGCTAAAATAATATATAACCATGTTTAAACAATACTGTCAGACCTTTTGTTCAATCTATTATCATGCTACGAGCAAGTATGTGCCCACCTCTCTGAACATTACCGGCCTGTTATCATTACTCAAAAGAAATATGAGCTGTATAGGCTTTCATTCAACTTTGATTTATTTTCACTATATTGATTTGTTTGCCACTCATACTGAGCTACTCCATGATAGATGTCCGTGAAAGTGGTGTTCTCCCTTTTAACAATTGTCTAAAGTCTTCATAACAGTGGTGTCCAGATGTCACAGTTCTTACATGTTTCAATAAATGTATCTAACAAACTACAAACTGCATGATCCTCATTTCAATCATGAGAGACTCAGCGAACTGAATGAGAAAGATTTATTAAGTACAAAGTTTGAATGTGCATTGGCGTCCTAGACCCCATCGTGAAGACCACATCCGGAAAGGGGGGAAAACGCAAGAGGAGAGGCTGCTGGATCATAAGATCCCCCCCGGGGTCTAGACCTGGTGGTGGTGGAGAGCTGGAGGGCAGGAAAATAGGAGACCTTACTGGCGTGGATCTGGTGGTGCTTGGGGTGGAGGAGGGTTGCCGGGTTCAATCAGAAGACAGCTGGAGAAGAGACGAAGACTTTTAAATTTCGTGCTAAGCTGTGATTGGTCAGGAGAGGGATAGAAAGCGACAGCTCATTGGTGAGGGAGGTGCTTTCTATTAAGCACCTGACTAAGTGAGCGGAAGAGAGGGGGAGCAGAGGAGTGAGGGATAGAGGGAGAAAGATTAGGAAGCGGATAGGGATAAATGGTGAATGATGGGAAATAGAGTCTTCCTGATTGAACTTACGCTGAGAGCTACATTTCAATCAAGTGAAAAACTCTTTCACTTTTTGAGTCAGGGTAAAGTTGCGTAATTACGCACAGCTCTCTGTTACTGTAGAGACTTTGTTGATATAAATACCAGTTGTCTGATGCTGCAAGAAAGGAACAGCGATTACATGACAATAGAAAGCAGCCATGACCTATCACTACTGTATGTAACATGACAACATGACCGAAGTAGAGTTTTACACTGTTCATAAAACAGTCTTCTGCTTCATTTAAAGTAATCCCCCTGTTTAAATTATAATTAACTGTGATACTAACAGAACAGTGCTGGACTTTACTCAAACAGGTCAGCGAGAGAAGCAGCGAACAGTTCCGATAGAAGTCCGTCTGCAGCGTCATCAGTGTGTTTGATGCAGCCACAACAACGTGACTTTGTGACACAGTGACGGTCAGCAGATGTCTGTTTTTCCTCTGAGTCTCTGAACAAACATGTGTTTCAGCTGGAAAACAGCTTTTGATGGAGCTCTGATGCATCTGAGATCATTTATGAGAGGAAGAAGAGGGAAAAGGCGCTGCGCAGCGCGCGGACTCTGTGAGCTTTGGAGGCTCCAGCAACAAAGTGCAGCGATGATCAGAGCTGAACATGAGCTGGACATGAAGAGACACTGTCCGCTATCAGCTCCTCCACTGTCAGCCTGCAGCGCTGCTCCCACACTCAGTTTTACTCTTTTATCCACGCACAGAAAACACAAGTGGAAACATTCAGCCTGTACGGAGGAGGCAGGCTTGGATTGAGTCTCCACGGTTCTCATGATGTGTTCAAGTACCGCCTCCTGCGCTCACTACACCATAACTATACTCTGACTCTGGTTGCGCTGCAATACGAACTGGTCAAACATGGCAGAAGTAGCTCCAGCTCCAGCCGCCGCTCCGGCTAAAGCTCCCAAGAAGAAGGCCTCCAAGCCGAAGAAGTCCGGCCCCAGCCTCGGCGAGCTCATCGTGAAAGCTGTGGCCGCTTCCAAGGAGCGGAGCGGCGTGTCTGCAGCCGCCCTCAAGAAGGCTCTGGCTGCCGGAGGATACGATGTGGAGAAGAACAAGTCCCGCGTCAAGGTCGCCATCAAGAGCCTGGTGGCTAAAGGGACCCTGGTCCAGACCAAGGGGACCGGGGCCTCCGGCTCCTTCAAGATGAACAAGAAGGCTGAGCCCAAGGCCAAGCCCGCAAAGAAAGCCGCTCCCAAAGCCAAGAAGCCCGCAGCCGCTAAGAAACCCGCAGCAGCCAAGAAGGCGGCAGCAAAGAAACCAGCAGCTGCTAAGAAGTCCCCCAAGAAGGCCAAGAAGCCCGCAGCGGCCAAGAAAGTGGCCAAGAGCCCCAAGAAGGCCACCAAGAGCCCCAAAAAACCCGCCAAGAGCCCCAAGAAGGTGGCTCCCAAAAAGGCCCCCGCTGCCAAGAAGAAGGCCCCTACAAAGAAGGCAGCCAAGCCCAAAGCCAAGAAGGCAGCACCCAAGAAGAAGTGAGCTGTGATCACTGCAAACACACAAAGGCTCTTTTAAGAGCCACCACAACATCCACAAAGAGCACATCCTTACTTTAAATGAGTGTAAACACCATATTTTATTTACAGTTTTATTTTTGCATTTTATTGCAGGGTGTTGCATCTAGTGTATAATCGCTGCAATTTGCAGTTTTAATATTGACCACGCTACTTATCCCAATCTATAAAGCAGCATAACTGAGGACCTGCCTTAACTAGCAGCACTTTCATGTGAGAAGCACACTTTACTATATTTCTGTATAAATCAGTTACCTACTGCATGGTAACACTGAGGATGTTGCAACTAATCATTTCATTCAATTACTCAACACCTGCCTGTTATTCATCTATACTGATATTAAAATGAAACTGCAAAGTAGCTACAATATACAAAACAACAACATGTACACAAATATTAATACATAAATAAAATACATAAATATTGTGAAGTATGCTAAAAATCTAAATTTCTTAAATTAAAAAACAGTTGTTCTTATGCTTTATATAGGTTTAATACCCATCAGGAATCCAGGACAGAGCTCTTTATGTGAGTGTGTGTATGTTACTCCAGCACAGCCGCCAGGTAGACGGGAGCGCCGGCACCCACACGCTCTCCATAGTTACCTTTACGCAGCAGCCTGTGGACACGACCCACGGGGAACTGCAGCCCTGCACGGGAGGAGCGGGTCTTGGCCTTAGCTCTGGCTTTGCCACCGGTCTTTCCACGTCCACTCATTTTCAGATCGTGTTTTCTGGTGCGTTAACTCAGAGAAACTGTGTCTGAGGAGGCTGAGCCTCTCCTTTATATGTCTCAGAGCGCGGGGCCCTTCCTCACAGCCAACCAGAGGACTGGTTTCAGCGGAGCAGCAGCAGGGGGGCCGCTCTCCATTTCAGCGGGCGATTTGAACAGACTGTTCTCCAATAAGCAGCGCAGCTTCAGGCGCGAGGCCGCTCCTCTAGGCGGGCTGAGCTCCACGAGGAGCCGCTGACCAATCAGGATCCGGAGGTCTGAAGCAGCGTCACAGCTTCACAGCCGGTCCCACACTTTAAGAGGCGCGCGTCTTCTCTTTCTTTGTACATTTTTCTGTTGCTTAGAGAAAGAAGAAATGGCAAGAACCAAGCAGACCGCCCGTAAATCCACCGGAGGCAAAGCCCCCAGAAAGCAGCTGGCCACCAAGGCTGCCCGTAAGAGCGCCCCAGCCACCGGCGGCGTCAAGAAGCCTCACCGTTACAGGCCCGGTACCGTGGCTCTGAGAGAGATCCGTCGCTACCAGAAATCCACCGAGCTGCTGATCCGCAAGCTGCCCTTCCAGCGCCTGGTCAGAGAGATCGCTCAGGACTTCAAGACCGACCTGCGCTTCCAGAGCTCCGCTGTCATGGCTCTGCAGGAGGCCAGCGAGGCTTACCTGGTCGGCCTGTTCGAGGACACCAATCTGTGCGCCATCCACGCCAAGAGGGTCACCATCATGCCCAAAGACATCCAGCTGGCCCGCCGCATCCGCGGAGAGAGAGCTTAAAGCGTCTGCGGCTCCACAAACAACAACAACGGCTCTTTTAAGAGCCACCTCACTCTGTTTAGGAGCGTGATCCTTATTCTCTGAATGTATTTTTACGTGATTAACACAGTGAGCAAAAATTAGTATACTTTTAGTTCTGCTCGCTGTCAGTTATGATTACTAAATCAACACAAGCATAATCCTTGTTTCTCCTCCACAGTAATTTATATGTACAAAATAATAAGCAGTTTATCTTAGCTTAAAAGTGATTTTAGAACATTCTCAGAGTGACTGAGGAAGGAGCAGACATTTGATCTTAGTGAAGAGTGGGTTTGACCCCGTTGCTAAGTGTGACACATTGTTTTATGAGATGTGATTGGTTGACAGAACAACATGAGAATATGTTCCTAGGAACATATATTAGGGAACATATATTAGGTAATATATAAGCAGCATTGATTGGACAGTGACAGGGGCCGTATGCCCCTATGAAATTCTAAGAACATTCTTTGAATTATGAAGTTTCTAAGAATTCACTCTTATATTTAAGTTTAAGAGGTCTTAATGCGAGAAACTGTCAGGAGCAGAGAGGAGGATTTCTAAGAGGCTTAAGAGTTCCTCAGAGGACAGAGAGGAGAAACCTCCAGACTATGAATGAGTGAGGTTTAAAACGCTGCGGATGCTTTGTTTATTTATATTATACAACATCAGTGATATGCTTTCTATGCTTAGAAAACATGTACAACTGACCTATATGCTTAATGCGGATTGCTCAAGTGCATTACTTGGGACAGCTGTTTAGGGGGTGGTGCACCTCCTGAAAATAATCCATTAGGCTTTAATATGTCGTTATGCTTCATGTAAACTTTGCTCAAAATACGTGCATACAGCCATCACCTGTACGAGCAGATCCCTGTGTATGTGCAGAATCACTGAACGTTGGTGACAGCTGCGCCAGTCGTCCCGCGTTGATATCCTACAGGCTGAATTCCATCCAAACAATTTGTGTTTAGGGTCACATCATCGTTCTTATGTTTTTTTTTTTTCTGTCAACCCACCACGTCTCCTAAACAATGCGTCACGCTTAGCAACGGGGTCAAACACGCCTCCTCACTAAGATGAAACTTTCAGTCTGCTCCATCCGATACTTTAAAGATAAGAGTCCTTACTAAGATTCATATCTTCATATTCAACCACAAACATTGTTCCTGCTCGTTCTACTCTGTAGCGTTTATGAGTTCAGCGTCATTCATAGCTTGGAGAACGTTTCTCTCTGTCGCTCCGTCATGTTCTCCCTGTTCAAGGAACGATTAAACCTCTTAAAAGTCCTCCTCTCCACTCTCAACAGTTTTTTTACCTGAAGACTTAGTCCTAAGTATGAGAGAAAATTCTTAGAAAACGTCATAATTCTTTGAATTTTCTTAGAATTTCACCACTAAGGGAAACTCCTAGTGCTAAGAATCTTTGTGAATACGGCCCCAGCTCACAGAGGCCGCAGAGGAGGATGAAACAGCTTGGGACAAGACAGAACTGGAGAATACACACACATCCTACATGACTTCCATCATCTTCCATGAAGATCAAAATCATGAATGTGTACATATACATACACTGATTACACATGATATTCTGAGCATCCACAGGTGATGTGAATAAGAGCGATCATCTAGTTACCACAGTTATAGTGACAACCAGTGGCCAACTGATGCCATTGCAGCCTTTGAAGACCATGACTGCAGCACTGACACTTTTACAAGTATAAAGAATATACTTAGTATATGTTCAGTAAAGATTAGTTGTAGATGTTCAGTAAAGATTGTGTGGTCATTTTAATGGTTTTTGTTCAATAGTCTACAAACAACATCATCCTTCCTGCTGCAGTTTGAAAGAACAATGCAGGAACATCTTTTAAAGATAGTGGTTCATCAGTCATTTGGGGTCTTCTATGGTCCTTCAGTAATGATTATTCACAGAGGTTTTGTTGTATTTATTCAGAATAATATTATCTGTACTGGCTGTGCCATTTATGAGATGTATTTTCTCTTTTTTCTGTCACTCCAAGTTCTGTTGTGTGTTGGACTTTGTTTTCTCTACTTTCAAAGAACCCTAACCCTAACCCTAACCCGACTATCTGCTAGGTCTGTATGTGGCAAATTCTTCCTGTTATAAATGTGATGCACAAGCTGTTAAACCCTCACAGCTCCTTTAGATGATTAAACACATGTTCTGTCATTACTCTATCTGACTGTACAAAACTCAGCAGTGTCTCCAGACCATAACAGTACAAGTCCAGCATAGAGCGGCTGAGTGAATGTGGTCTGCACTCTGTGGACGAGAGTCATGGTTTCAGAGACACTGTAGAAGGACAACACACCTGCTCTGTGATCCAGGTACACTCCTACCCTGGAGGAAGGAGGCCCTGAGACCACAGTTTTGATGTTGTTGTGCCAAAATAAATAACCATTTGTGTAACAATCTAACGACCAAGATTCATCATTCAGTCCAAATTTCTCTGCTCTGCTGACATTCTTGTATGCAACTGCTACGTAAACTCCTCTTCCTCTCCACTCCACCTCCCAGTAACAACATCCAGTCAGACTCTCTTTACTCAAGACCTGACAACATAAGTCGGAGAATCTGTCTGGATGACTTGGATAAGACTGTTGGTTTCTCATTAATGTTACTTTTCTGTCCCCCTCACATAATATCAGACGTCTGTTTGCTGTGTTTGGATCCAGTGTTAGTTCACGTGAATACTTTAAAAATCCAGCTCTGGTCTGTGGCTCTGGTCCTGACAGTAAAACATCCACTTCAGTCAGTGAGACGTCTGTCCACGTCTGTCTCAGAATGTCCTGTAGTTTGTCTCTGAGCTCTGACACAGCTGCTGTCACGTCCTCAAAGGACCTCAGAGGAGGGATGCTGATGCTGGATGAGTGTGTAGACTCACTGAGTGCTGACAGTGAGTGGTAGTTGTGTAGAAAGTGGTTGTGATCCTCTGTGTGTGAGAGCTGCTCCAGCTCAGCAGCTTTCCTCTTCATCTCAGTGATCTCCTGCTCCAGCTCCTCCTTCTGCTCTTTGACTCGACTCACTTCAGCTTCCTGCTGGGATCTGACCTGCTGCTTCACATCAGAGCTTCTTTTCTGGATCAGACGGATCAGCTCAGTGAAGATCTTCCCACTGTCCTCCACTGTTTTATCAGCAGAGAGACTGATGGCCTCCACCTGCTGTTGGAGCAGCTTCACATCTTTCTCTGCGTCCTGGATTCCCTGCAGGAGCTTTTGAAGACTCACCAGGAGCTGCTTCTGCTTCTCAGCCCTTTCTGCTGCAGCTGGGACTGTTTCATGGTCTTTATGTTCATCCATTGTGCAGAGATAACAGACAGACTGCTGATCAGTGCGACAGAAGATCTTCATCACCTCATCATGACGAGAGCAGATATTCTCCTGGAGCTTCTTGGAGGGCTCCGCCAGCTTGTGTTTCTTCAGTGGAGCTGCATCATAGTGAGGTTGGAGGTGTTTCTCACAGTAAGAAGCCAAACACTGCATGCAGGATTTGAAGGCTTTTCGTTTCCTGTCAGTGCAGATATCACAGGCCACATCTTCGAGTCCAGCATAGCAGGAGCGGACGTGGTAAAGGAGGAAAGGGACTCGGTAAGGGAGGCGCCAAGCGTCACCGTAAAGTCCTCCGTGATAACATCCAGGGAATCACCAAGCCCGCTATCCGCCGCCTGGCTCGCCGTGGTGGAGTGAAGCGTATCTCTGGTCTGATCTACGAGGAGACCCGCGGTGTGTTGAAGGTCTTCCTGGAGAACGTGATCCGTGACGCCGTCACCTACACCGAGCACGCCAAGAGGAAGACTGTGACCGCCATGGATGTGGTGTATGCTCTGAAGAGGCAGGGACGCACTCTGTACGGCTTCGGCGGCTAAACTGTGACAGATCCAACAACACAAAACAAAAGGTCCTTTTAAGGACCACACACTCTGTCAATGAAGAGCTGGGTTCTACAATATGTATTGTGTATATATTACTATTTATTTATACCCCCGACTAACGCTTCTGTCGCTCTCTGCCTTTGTTACATATGTGTGTGCGCGTGTTTTACAGTTAAGCACCTGTAAATATGGTATATATATCATATGATATATATATATAATATATAAATAAGTATATATACTACAGTTCAAAAGTTTTTTTTCAATAAAGATTACATTTACATTTGATTACACAAGTAATCAGACATACAGTCACATTGTTTGAACGGTGTAGTGTAGTGTATATAGGCCATATATTTATATGTATATATATATATATTTACTGTGTTGACACTTGAATAGTGTCACCCCAGTTGTAAACCTGTAATGACCGCCATATCAAACCCAAGTAATCTGCAGCATTAATTAAAATTAAGTAAAAAGTGTAGTGAAATTAAATAGTTTATATAATGATATATATTACTCTTAATTGTTTTATTTCACCTACATTATTCACAAAGCCATGGCTATCAGAGGAGTCACTGAGTCTGCGGTCTGTAGGTCTATTTGCACTTTTGTTTGCAGCTTGACCTAAATGTTTCTTGTGTATTACAGTTTTTTCTGATTGCTTAAGCACATTTCTGTAACTATTGGCTATTTGTGCAAAACTCTACACACAAATAAAAAAACCTTACACCAAATCAGCAAAACATTGTAGATCTCTTGCAAAAGCTAATACATCTTGCTTAACTCTTCAAACCTTTGTAAAAATGGTATTTTTGTACCACACAGTTAACACAAACCATCATATTACTAAGCACACAATGTGCCAACTACACACTGATGGTATTAACTGAAAACACATCTGACTTTTGCTTTCTCTGTGCACAAGGTCTGTCCATGTGAGGTCAAACTTTTGTCATAAATAGTTCTATAAACACACAGGGATTCAAATTTCAAGTATGAATGTTTATTCACACACATCAAAACAAACACAAGAAAACATACAATTTCACTGAAAGAGAGAGAGAGAGAAAATCAGTCTCATTGTCTCTCTGGGTCCGGCCACAGAATTTCATCAACGTTGCATGCAATGTCTTCTAGTCCAAGGCACCGGGGAACATGTCTCCTGGAGTGCCGTATCCAGGCCTGACATGATGCCTGGTCCATATCCTCGCCTGCCTCCTTCCAGATGCTGGATGTCTAGTAATTCTGTGGAGTAACAGTTTCAGTTTTACATGTACAGTATTGTTGTTTTTCTCATTAGAGTATGGTACACCTACAAAACTTAGTGTGAGGGAACTGTACTAACACATTCTCATCAATATGTCCTTATGATGCTTGCTACAGTGTAGCGGCTCAGGCTGAACCCGTCCAGCTTCCCTTAGGGTCATTCCATGGTTGATCACATGATCCACTATTGTAGCTCCGATGACATCAGTAATTCTATTTCTTCTTACCCTTCCTCCTTCCTCTTCACCTCCTCGTCCTCTTCCTCCTGCTTCCTCATGTCCTCATCCTCCTCTAATTCTCTCTCTTCTCAGTCTCCTTCTCCCTCCATTGTTCTCCACACTGAAGCTTACCTGTGGCTTATTTACAGATCTCATGCTGATTGCAAAGTGAACTAATGATGTAAAACAGTTCTCACATGTGACAGTGTAGCCAGACAGTTGGCAAAATAGTGTAAATACCAGCCATAAATGTGTGTAGTTTGACTAGGAGTGTGTTGATCATTTGGAAGTTGTGTGTAAAGCAGTGAGTTGTGTTTAAAGTTCAGCAAAAAGAGTTCTGTGAAGTGGATTATATTTATACATTTGCAAATTGTGTGTTACAAAAGTGCAAATTGAGTGTAAAGCAGTTTTTTTGCTTTTAGTTTTGCAAACTCAGTGAGTGATTTTGCTATAACTATTAATAGTTTTAGAAATTGTGCTATAGGAATCATTGATAGTGTTTAAGCAATCAGAAAAAACTGTATTATTCTCATAATCACGATCAACTAAAAAAGGAATCGTTCTATCATCGTGAAAGTATCGTATTGGCAATTACTTGGAATAGATACTAATTTTCAGTAGCCCTCCCTTATGTGTACAGTGTCCGGAATTGTGTGCAATTAAACAACCACTGATAATTACAAGTTTAACAACAGTGAGTAAGGATGAGCTCTTTGTGGATGTTGTGGTGGCTCTTAAAGAGCCTTTGTGTGTTTGCAGTGATCTCAGCTCACTTCTTCTTGGGTGCTGCCTTCTTGGCTTTGGGTTTAGCTGCGGGCTTGGCTGCCTTCTTTGCTGGGGCCTTCTTCTTGGCAGCAGGGGCCTTTTTGGGAGCCACCTTCTTGGGGCTCTTGGCGGGTTTTTTGGGGCTCTTGGCGGCCTTTTTGGGGCTTTTGGCCACTTTCTTGGCCGCTGCGGGCTTCTTGGCCTTCTTGGGGGACTTCTTAGCAGCTGCTGGTTTCTTTGCTGCCGCCTTCTTGGCTGCTGCGGGTTTCTTAGCGGCTGCGGGCTTCTTGGCTTTAGGAGCGGCTTTCTTTGCGGGCTTGGCCTTGGTCTCAGCCTTCTTGTTCATCTTGAAGGAGCCGGAGGCCCCGGTCCCCTTGGTCTGGACCAGAGTCCCTTTAGCCACCAGACTCTTGATGGCGATCTTGACGCGGGACTTGTTCTTCTCCACATCGTATCCTCCGGCAGCCAGAGCCTTCTTGAGGGCGGCTGCAGACACGCCGCTCCGCTCCTTGGAAGCGGCCACAGCTTTCACGATGAGCTCGCCGACGCTGGGGCCGGACTTCTTCGGCTTGGAGGCCTTCTTCTTGGGAGCTTTGGCCGGAGCGGCGGCTGGAGCTGGAGCTTCTTCTGCCATGTTTAATCAGTTCGTATTTGCAGCTCCACCAGAGTCAGAGTATAGTTATGGTGAAGTGAGCGCAGGAGGCGGTACTTGAACACATCATGAGAACCGTGGAGACTCAATCCAAGCCTGCCTCCTCCGTGCAGGCTGAATGTTTCCACTTGTGTTTTCTGTGCGTGGATAAAAGATTAAAACTGAGTGTGGGAGCAGCGCTGCAGGCTGACAGTGGAGGAGCTGATAGCGGACAGTGTCTCTTCATGTCCAGCTCATGTTCAGCTCTGATCATCGCTGCACTTTGTTGCTGGAGCCTCCAAAGCTCAGAGAGTCCGCGCGCTGCGCAGCGCCTTTTCCCTCTTCTTCCTCTCATAAATGATCTCAGATGCATCAGAGCTCCATCAAAAGCTGTTTTCCAGCTGAAACACATGTTTGTTCAGAGACTCAGAGAAAAAACAAACATCTGCTGACCGTCACTTTGTCACAAAGTCACGTTGTTGTGGCAGCATCAAACACACCGATGACGCTGCAGACGGACTTCTATCGGAGCTGCTTGCTGTCGTATGCCGCAACTGTTTGTCTTCTAATAATGTTAGAATGAACTTAAACTAACAGATGAATGACATGCGGTCACTTTAACTGTAAATGGAAACTATTTCATTACTTTGCTAAATATCGGAATACCCCTTATTCCTGATACACACTTTGCATCCTATAGCCTCGCATCAGTTATTATTTTACTATATTACTGTATACAGTTATCATTTTACTATATCACTGTATACAGTAAAATAATTCACTTCTTGTCTTATCATAAGGTCATGTAACCACTGCGCATTCAAACGGCAGCGGAATCCACAAAAAAGTCCCTAAAGAAGGAGTCGTGCGTAATTACGCACGACTCCATCCCGTGGAAGAAAAAGTGATCTGAGGACAAATTTGGAAATCACGCTGGTTTTATTTTAAAACAATAAATTATCATAATGCATTTGTGTATACTGTCTTTGTCTTTTGTTATTTTGTGACATAGCTCAAGAAAACAATCGATTGAAACATAAGAGTGAGAACAGAGGAATTCTTGTAATTGCTTCACTTGCAATTACAAGCATTGTAAGCTCAACGCTGACAGTTTTGTGATTTTTTTTATGGTGAATATTTATTAAACTACTATATGTACTTTTTGGAGCACAATTTGTTATATTATTTTACTTTTTCATCCCACTTATTGACTTTTATTGTTAATGTTCTTTGGTGTTTACACGGCCGGAGAAGCCGAGCTTGCTCCATACAACATCTGCCTGTTTGCACACTACATAGCGCAGAGTACCAGACACACCGGGTTACACATGTAAAGAAAAAAGAGAAACAAAGCAGCATTATATGGAATGACAGGCCATGTCGGACACTTCTATCTTGATGCACGTGTACCGTTTATTGACAGACAGAACTGTCGGTACCTAGAATTAATTTCGATTTAAAAAAAAAAAATAACACTTGAAAGGTATTATACAAGTACCTGGGAGTAACCACCGACAGTAGACTGAGCCGGCTGACAGCACAGCTGTGTACAAGGCCTGCAGCAGAAAACTGAGGTCCTTCAACGTGTGCAGCAAGAGGCTGGAGATCTTTGTGGCCACAGGCCAGGACTGTTTCTCTTTCCCGCCAGATTTTGCGCAATCCTTTTATTATATAATTGCACATTTATATTTAATGTTTCTATTTTCTGTAAATGTGTTTACAGCGAGGTATGATTAGTATGCCAAGTGCCTGTATATTGCTACTGCAACAGCGAGGAATAAGTAAAGTACTTCTGTACTATCCCATTTTTTTCCTACGGGCATCAATACAAACCACCCATAAAACAAGGTCCCTCTTAAAAACGGACTCGCTCTTTAGAAGAAGTGGGTGGCTCTTAAAAGAGCCGTTGGGTTGTTGTTGAAGTAGCAGCTGTTTACTTGGAGCTGGTGTACTTGGTGACGGCCTTGGTGCCCTCAGACACAGCGTGCTTAGCCAGCTCACCGGGCAGCAGCAGCCTGACGGCGGTCTGGATCTCCCTGGAAGTGATGGTGGAGCGCTTGTTGTAGTGAGCCAGACGAGAGGCCTCGGAGGCGATGCGCTCAAAGATGTCGTTCACGAAGGAGTTCATGATGCTCATGGCCTTGGAGGAGATACCGGTATCAGGGTGCACCTGCTTCAAGACTTTGTACACGTAGATGGCGTAGCTCTCCTTCCTGGTCTTTCTCTTCTTCTTGCCTCCTTTGCCGGCGGTCTTGGTCACGGCCTTCTTGGAGCCCTTCTTGGGCGCAGACTTGGCGGGTTCAGGCATGTTGACTATTCGGGATTTCTCAACAAGGAATGATTGTGAGAGTCGACAACGACTTTTCTTATACAGACTGCATGCAAATACTTCTGTGCAGTCCCCTGTCTGTGATTGGCTCAGCTTGTGACTGGTTGGATGTAGGGGGATGGGTGCGTTGCTCCGGCATCAGTTCTGCTGTAGTCAGGTTTCATTTTCCTCAGAAGAAAAAAGCTTCTGCAAGAAGCAAAGGTTCTTGTACTTTCACCACTAACGTATAATATTGAATCAGTTATCAAATATTTGTGTTTCATTTGTTTCATTGAGTTCTCCTTTTCTACTTGATGATGATTTATGCAGAAGGTGTTTGTGTGGACATGTCCTTGTCCAGTTTACTGGTGTCATTCAGAATGCATTGTTCCATCAATGCTGTAAGTCATCCTGGTTCAGGAGAGAGGTCTTCAACACAGCCAGAGGAAGACTCGTTTCTGTTACAGTCATCCTTCACAGCAGTGTTACTGCGTGAGTCAAAACCAGCCTGATGAAAACACAAGCTGGATGAACTCCTTCAAGATACGTCTGCATATCATTTATTAGTGGATTTATTCTTGGTGTTATTGGTGTTTCTACTAGTAGTGGACAAGTGAGGCTTTGGATGTTGCTCATGTGACTGCACACCTTGTTTCTGTGAATAATCATTACTGAAGGACCATACAAGACCCCAAATCACTATTCAAGTGAGGACATTTGGCTGGTTCTCATTTTATTTGTCAACAAATGTCTTTACAAAGATAGCTGAACATGCTGGTGTGTGTGTGTGTGTGTGTGTGAGAGAGTGTGAGAGAGAGAGAAAGAGATTTTTTTCCTTTGACGACCTTGTGAGGGTGTGTGAGAGTAAGAGAGACAGAGATGTTTTCCTCTTTGATGACCTGTGGAATTGGCACATCAAAAAAAAAAAAACACACATTTTTGTAAATGTTTATTTTAACCTGAAATGTGAATGCAGCAATGTATGCCTGCATACATGTCTCTATATTTCCAAGAGTTTGATTTGAGGCAACTGGACTCAAGAATTGTTTTTTGAAGACGTCTCGCCACTTTCCCGAGCGGCTTCTTCTGGACTAAAGAAGCTGCAGGGGCGGGGAATGAGTGAGTCTGTGTTGGTGTGAACTGTAGTAGGGGAAAAGGTGCAGAAAAGTGCTCAGTATGTTGAAGTTAAAATGAATGCAGTTCTGCCTCTTTTAATGACACCTACACCTTTTTTAATAACAAGGGATTTTTAGTGTTAAAGTACATGTACTGTTTGTGGCAACATGTGAATATTGAATCCTCGCCACCTATATTATTTTTTTTTCTGCAATACAGTATTCTACTGTTTGTAACTTGTTGTAAAAAGGCCACTTACATCCAGAAAACAAAACAAACAAAAAAATTAAATAAATCAAAATACCACCATTGACATACCAGCCTTAGCTAGTTTATTTATTCTGTGCATATGAAAGACAGATTGTGACCTTTACTCAGATCTTTAATCATATAACATAAACGCAGAGAATAAGGATCACATAAGAATTTCATTGTACAGGGAAACCAGTTTCCTCACTGTGCATATGACAATAAACGCTTTAAATCTTGAATCTAGAAAGGGAAAGGTAATGCAGTGTGTCCAGACTTAATTTTCTGTGTATTCTATGTATCCAGTCTCCTTCATCTAAAATACAGTGACCGTGGATAGATTAGAGCATGAAACCAACTGGTTAGCACATTCAGCTGTTAACTGAAAGGCTGGTGGTTTAAGCCCACCCAGGGATATTTAAAGATACATAGTACAGCTTTCATGCTCATTTTCATGTCGTTCATACTGCAGGTCAGAGGCAGGGTACACCCTGGACCGGTCACCATCACAGGGCTCCAAACAACTAAATTTGTAAATTATGCCAGACTTCACTTTTTTAAGTTGGAGTTAAGGAAAAACATCACTGTGGCCATATCATGGCACAGGTTATTGTTTATCATAGCCCTGTTTAAATCCTCTGAAATGATGAAGACGAAGTAGCGATCCATCTTCCTCCAAGCACAGGGAGACTGCGGTCTTTTGGAGTGAAAGGGGCACTCCTGAAGACCTTCTATGACTCTGTGGTGGCATCAGTCAGAGCAGCATCACTGAGAGGGAAAGGAAGAAGCTGGACAGAATCATCAGGAAGTCCAGCTCTGTCCTGGGCTGCTCTCTGGACTCAGTGCAGGAGGTGGGTGACAGGAGGGTCCTGGCAAAACTGACATCCATGCTGGACAATGAGTCCCACCCCCTGCAGGACACCCTGTCAGCCCTGCAGAGCAGCTTCAGTGGCAGACTGATCCACCCTCGGTGTGTGAAGGAGAGATACAGAAGGTCTTTCCTTCCTGCTGCTGTCAGACTGCATAATAAACACTTCTGATAGGTGCAACATTCACACACCACAGTGTACAATAAATTATTTATTTAGTTTTTGATGAACTATGTACAGTTTTCTTACAGTTGTTTTACTGTTTTTTGATTCTATTCTATTCTATATTTTATGATGTATATATCTTTTCTTAACTTATCCTTTGCTGTCTGTATCTGCTGTTGCAAAATTGCAATTTCCCCATTGTGGGACTAATAAAGGTATTCTTAATCTTAATCTACTGACGTGTCAGCGCTGCGGTTTAAAACGCTGCAATGGCGACTGTTGGCCATCGGATGTCACTGTTTTTAGTTAGAACCTACACACTGACAGTTGACATAGTAAAGATAATCACTCTTATTCACATTACCTGTGGATGCTCAGAATGTTATGTGTAATCAGTGTGTGTATTTATCAAGTAATATGTGTATGTATATGTACACGGTGTGTTGAACTTTATGGAAGATAGGGCACCATGCTGCCCAACATCCAGGCCGCGCTGCTGCCCAAGAAGACAGAGAAGCCTGTCAAAGCCAAGTAAACATAGAGACCCAGAACGTTGGAATTAAAGTTCAGAATCTCTTCAATAAGATATTTGGTAAACAATATGATCATTTGTTAATATGTTTACTTTAACCACGACAGGAAACTATTCCATCCATTAAATATGTTACAGGTAGAGGTGCTGCCTGCCAGCAGGGGAGTCAGGACACCATTTGGGGCCCTGTGTCAGTCAAGGGCCTCTGATGACTGACCTTAAACTCCAGCAGTGTTAATGTACAAAGTGTGTTCATGTTGAAGTTATATTATAGTTATATAGGTATTATATTATTTTGAAAATATTTCAAAGATTATTTTTAGTTTCAAAATATTCATTGTTGGTGTCAGATATGATGAACAGTGCTTGGAGCGGCCCCCAGCAGGCTCTAGAATCACCCCAAGTTACAAGACTATGATCATTGTCCTTCCTCATATGAACCAGTTATTTGGCATCATTTCCTCCCCTTCTTGTCATGGGTGTGTCCTTTTAGTTCACAGAGAGCGTTTCACTGCATTATGAACTTTTTTACTGGTGATACGTTGCACTTCTACATTGATTAATTCTTACTAAAAATCAATAACACAGTCAGAGGGCCTGACTTTGTTGGCATCTAAGATGGGTTTTGTGTTTCTTGTCCATCTGTTGGAGAAAACTGGCACAACTGTTATGTCATCTTAATTATGAATACTGTTAATACAAAAGGTTAATGCATTGAGGTTATTAAAAAGAGTCAACTCTGAAGGTTAATGGACTTTGACTTCATATATTCACCAGTTACCTTGCAGACCAATAATTTATATAATCTATTAATCAGATGTATTAAAAAGTATCAAATTCAGTCTTAATTAAATTAATATTTTAATAAAAAGGACTTAGTATGGCTGTGTCAAGGATACTATTTCACTGTGACTCTTTTTATGATTTTTTATGATTTTTTTATGACATTTAGATTTCAAGACATACACATACCATATTTTCTAAAATATAAAACATGTACAAATATGTAATGATATACGTGATATACTTAATATAGTTTAAAGTCAAAACAAGTTTTTAATTCCAAAGATGCGAATGAGTGGATGTCATGGTAACGGTGACTATATATGGCCTGCTGACCCTTCAGACTCCTCTTTGCACCTGACCTCTGAACTGAGCAGAGCTCAAAAAACCTTGTGGTAGCAAAAACCTGAGCTGAGAGCTGATCATCATCGACACCCGGAGGATTATCCACAGAGCACCGGACCTAATTGGAAGCGACTTCTGGACTGCTAACACCTTCAACTACACTTGGAGGATCGACAAAATCCTGTCATGCTAACAGTGAAGCTACAGATACCATTATGCTGCTGTAACATCAAATGTGTTTCTGTGGGAAACAGTGTTTGTGAAATGCATTATAATAATTAGTTTTTTGCAATATAGTGTGATCAGGCAGGGAATTTGTGCAAATTAAAGCAAGACTGTAGTGTAGAATGTGTTCCAGCTGTGTTTAATTAGATTAGTTTATTTTTTTAAAAATTGACCATTAATAGTGTGTGTTACATCTTTCTACTTTTTAGCAGCTGAAAAGATTTCCTTGAAAACAGAAGTCCAGCTGGAGAGGAGTGGTGACCTGTGTGTCAGTGGGCTCTGTAAGTAATCCCCTCAGTAGGACCTGCTAAAGCTAACAGCTCTGACTTTATGCTGATGATGTTTTTTCTTACAGCACCAAAGCAGTCCACTAATTGAGAGAAGTGAGAATACGCCTCCATCCCGTCCTCTCACACACAGGAGTGGAAATCGTCCATGGACAGCCAGTTGTGTGTTTAAACTTGTCAGAATATCAGTTCAAACATTAAAAGGATGCAAGTGGCATGTGACTTATTCCAGTCTTTTTTTGTTTTGTTTTATAAAATAAAAATCTACGGGCTGAATTCAATTGAATTCATTACAGTGTGTTTAGAGGGAGCCATTTAATTGATTAATGCAGTAACTAGTATTAGATGTGAAGACTTGGACATTACTGCTTGATGGAGATGTTAAAAATGTCAATGTCACAAATAAAAAGGTGCATAAAAAGACAACTCACTATTTGTCACTATTATGCTGAATTGGTGGGAGCCTTGAGCTTGTTTCTCATCAAAATCCGGTTTCACAAAGATGTTGGAAATGGAAGCAAACTGTTCAGTGCTTTTTTTTCAGCAATCTCAGGATATTCTGTCTCCAAGTGCCAAAGCAGTTTTGAAGGTTTCATTGCCTCATTTGCTAGCCTGTCACCACATATTACGCAGAGCGGGCTTGGTGTGAGAGTCACATGTTGCAATAAAACCAAATTTTAATTAATTTTCAAATTCAGCATTCTTCTTCTTGTAGGTTGTAGTTGTAGGCTCTTCTTCTGTCAGTATTACATAGGCCCAACCTTAATTGCATCACTATAACCAACAGGTGGTCTTCTAGTGTAAGTTTGTTGTGTGGTTCAGGTCTCCCTCTTTGGACCTGGGATGTCCTCTTCAGCTGCAGTTGAGCAGAGGACATTTTCAGGGACACTTGCCGCCCCACTCACTCTGCTCAGGCAGAAAAAAATCGACAGTTTTCTTGTAGTTCCCAGAAACATTTAGTGCTATTGTTTGTAAGTTTTTTAAAGTTTTACCCAGACCCACCCACTGAGGTCTGTAACCACATATAAACCATGTTTCCCCACCAAACAGTCAGAACTGATGAAGCTGCTTGGATGAGCAGCGAAACGTCTTCTAGAAAACTCTACAAGTCCAGACGCCTTGCTTCAACCTTCTCTACGTAGTTCCCAGAATTTAATAAAATGGGAGGACGAGCCTAGGTTATTAAGCACCTCCTCTGTGGAACCAGCTTCCTATTTCGGTTTGGGAGGCAGACACCGCTGCACCTTTAAGACTGGGCTTCAAAACTTTCTGTAGTATTGTCTCTAGGCTCTATATGCAGACTGTTAGTAGAGATACTGGTATAACCTTTGACATCCTGATGTCCATATTAAATAAACTTTACCATTTAGGAAGCAGCTGGAAGAAGATCATTATTCATCTGGCTGGATGTGTGACAGCTGAGACAATTGATAAACAAATAAAGCCACCAGCCATTGTTTTACTTCAACAATGAGCTGTTGATGGATACCCACTTTTGTCCCTTTGATAATCATTGAACAATGATTTTCAGAAGAAGACACAGCTACTCAACATTTAATTTCAGTTTTAGTCACTCACTAAAGTCTGGATTTAGTTAAAGTCACATTTTACTCTTTCAGTTTAGTTTAGTTTTAGTTAAAATTTAGTCAGTGGAAAATCTTTTAGTTTTAGTCCCAATTTAGTCTTTTTAAGCGATTTGACAGTTTGTTACACTGAAATAGATTTTCTAAATGATTTGGTAGTAAACCCTTCAATGTAAGCATACCTTTAACTGTGTGTAGTCATTTAAACTAAAAAATGAACCACATTAATGTTTGAAAGTAAATCTGAAAGTCTAAGACCTGATAGACAAAGTGCAATATATAACCATATTCCTCTCAAGTTCTTTGAGTGCTGCGGGATGTCTCTGATGTGCGGTGCGCCGCTGGGAACGAGCCCGTGTGTGTGTGTGTGTGTGTGTGTGTGTGTGTGTGTGTGTGTTTTCGGTGACCAGACTGAGAGTTTTCATCTGAATTAAGATGAGTAATTGGTTAGTTAGTAAGCAATCACGGCAGGGAGGATGGCTGGAACCCAGACTGTCCGGCTAGTGAGCGCCGTCTCTCTCGTCATGTTTTTACTCGTCAGTTCACAATGAGCAGAGATTTGGTTTTAATTTGCGTTGTCAGAGCTTCTTAAATTTACGCTCTCGTCACAAATTACTCACGGAATAAAAGGTCGTCAACGAAAAGGTTTCGTTAAAGTTATCGTTGACAAAATTAACACTGCTACTCAAGAATGACTGCAGTACTTTTGTGTTGGTTGCTATAACTGTGGCTAACCAGTAGGATGTCATAGAATTTTTTTACAGCCCGGACGTCTCAAAATCTCTTCTCAAATATTTTGCTTTCATACACATCAAGAGCCTGGTGGCCAGGCAATTTCGTTTAATATTTCAAAATGCTGAATTGCTTGCTTGGGGGTTCAGGCTCTAAACAATTTAACAAATTATATAAACATAAAACTCCAGGAGAACAGCTCTTAATGTTAAGGTGTGTGGCTCTTAAAAGAGCCTTTGGGGGGTTGGTTGCCAGCAGTCTGTGGGTCTCCATGTTTACTTGGCTTTGACGGGCTTCTCGGTCTTCTTGGGCAGCAGCACGGCCTGGATGTTGGGCAGCACGCCGCCCTGAGCGATGGTCACTCCGCCCAGCAGCTTGTTGAGCTCCTCGTCGTTGCGCACAGCCAGCTGCAGGTGACGGGGGATGATACGGGTCTTCTTGTTGTCGCGGGCAGCGTTTCCAGCCAGCTCCAGGATCTCAGCGGTCAGGTACTCCAGCACAGCCGCCAGGTAGACGGGAGCGCCGGCACCCACACGCTCTCCATAGTTACCTTTACGCAGCAGCCTGTGGACACGACCCACGGGGAACTGCAGCCCTGCACGGGAGGAGCGGGTCTTGGCCTTAGCTCTGGCTTTGCCACCGGTCTTTCCACGTCCACTCATTTTCAGATTGTCTTTTCTGGTGTCTTAACTCAAAGAAATTGTGTCTGAGGAAGCTGAGCCTCTCCTTTATATTTCTCAGAGCGCGCAGACGCTTCCTCACAGCCAACCAGAGGACTGGTTTCAGCGGAGCAGCAGCAGGGGGGCCGCTCTCCATTTCAGCGGGCGATTTGAACAGACTGTTCTCCAATAAGCAGCGCAGCTTCAGGCGCGAGGCCGCTCCTCTAGGCGGGCTGAGCTCCACGAGGAGCCGCTGACCAATCAGGATCCGGAGGTCTGAAGCAGCGTCACAGCTTCACAGCCGGTCCCACACTTTAAGAGGCGCGCGTCTTCTCTTTCATTTTACATTTTTCTGTTGCTCAGAGAAAGAAGAAATGGCAAGAACCAAGCAGACCGCCCGTAAATCCACCGGAGGCAAAGCCCCCAGAAAGCAGCTGGCCACCAAGGCTGCCCGTAAGAGCGCCCCGGCCACCGGCGGCGTCAAGAAGCCTCACCGTTACAGGCCCGGTACCGTGGCTCTGAGAGAGATCCGTCGTTACCAGAAATCCACCGAGCTGCTGATCCGCAAGCTGCCCTTCCAGCGCCTGGTCAGAGAGATCGCTCAGGACTTCAAGACCGACCTGCGCTTCCAGAGCTCCGCTGTCATGGCTCTGCAGGAGGCCAGCGAGGCTTACCTGGTCGGCCTGTTTGAGGACACCAACCTGTGCGCCATCCACGCCAAGAGGGTCACCATCATGCCCAAAGACATCCAGCTGGCCCGCCGCATCCGCGGAGAGAGAGCTTAAAGTGTCTGCGGCTCCACAAACAACAACGGCTCTTTTAAGAGCCACCTCACTGACCTATAAAGAGCGTGATCCTTATTTTCTGAATTTATTTTCATATGATTAATAACAGTGAGTGCAAAAATTAGTTTTACTTTTATTTTTAGTAAGTAGATGTAGTAAGTAGTAGATGTTCAATAAAGACTGTGTGTTTATGTTTTTGTTCAAAAGTCTACAAACATCAGCAGAGATCTTTCCTGCTGCAGCCATGTAACTTGATTATGCCGTTTGAAAGAACACTGCAGGAACACCTTTTGAAGATGGTGGTCATTTGGGGTCCTTCAGTAATGATTATTCACAGAAGGTGAAAGTTTTGTTCTATTTATCCAGAATAATGTTTGCTGTACCGTGACTGGCTGTACTGGTTGTGATCCTCTGTGTGAGAGCTGCTGCAGCTGGAATCTGACCTGCTGCTTTACATCAGAGCTTCTTTTCTGGATCAGATGGATCAGCTCAGTGAAGATCTTCTCACTGTCCTCCACTGTTTTATCAGCGAGACTGATGGCCTCCACCTACTGTTGGAGCAGCTTCACATCTCTCTCTGCCTTCTGGATTCCCTGTGGGAGTTGTAGTCTCCTCACCTGGAGCTCCTTCTGCTTCTCAGCCCATTTTGCTGCAGCTGGGACTGTTTCATGGCCATTTCATTCATCCATTGTGCAGAGATAACAGACTGCTGATCAGTGCAACAGCACATCTTCATCACCTCATCATGATGAGAGCAGATGTTCTCCTGGAGCTTCTTGGAGCTGCAGCAGTAAATGAAAGGTACAAAGGAAGGGAAAAGTCTTTTTTTTTGTTTTTTAAAAATACACGGCTATGTGTTAACAGGGTCTGAGCCTCAGGCTGGGGGTGGTACCACAGCTTTGTGTGATACCAGTGCCTAAAACACCACACCCCAAAGACCTCAGCAGCTACAAACCGGTGTTTCTGACATCCCACCTGATGAAGACACTGGAAAAACTATGACTGGGACACCCCCACTCCATGGTGATTTCCTGTGGTGTGGTGAGAGACATCATTGTCACCCTAGAGGCATTTCAGTTTTTTTTCTGTCTTCAATTGCCCCTCTTTCTGCCGTCAGCCGTTAAGCCTCTCACTCCTCATCATTCCTCGCCAGTTCTTCAGCTTACTTCATGTCGTAAAACTCCTGAATTCTCTCGCACTTCACAATTTACACTGACCTTGGACCCGGTGAGACCTAGCAGTTCTGCCTTCCCTTTCCCAGGCACCTGAACCCACTAGTGTATTTTTGTGTAATAAAGTACTTTTTGAGACCTGTGTTTTGGAACTTTTCCTGTTCCTCCATGGACCTGCTGCAGGTTGACTGTTCATTAAACAAGGTTATTTCTGTGGCCACCATTCTGATTGTAGATACAGAATTCGGTGGATGGTAGTGGTGGTCATGCAATGTTGTCGGAGTGTATGTCCACCTTACCTTTAAGATTCTTTTCATCAGCTTCATGATAATCCATGCAGATTATCCATAGCTCCGCAACTTTATGAAGATGAGCATAATGTGACTTGATGTCTTGTGTAAATGCATCCAAACATGTTTGAAACTGCTGTAATTGTTGTGAAATGTAGGCAGATTCAGAATTGTACCTTATTTCTTGCATGTTTTAGCCCCATATAGCACCAGCACCAGTTGGAAATAAAAACTCTAAAAATCTGTTCAAATCTAAAAACATGAATACTCCATGAATTCAGTTGAGAGGTGACAGTGAGGAATGAAGGGCTTCATGTGTAGGCTAATACTAGTTAATGCATTAATCAATCAAATGGCTCTCTTTGCTGGATGACAATCTAAATACACTGTAATGAATTCAATTGCGTTCAGCCCAGGGCTTTCTATTTTGCAAAACAAAAAAAATACTGAAATAAGTCACATGATGACTAAAATATCACACATTGTCTACTTGCATCCCTTCAGTGTTTGTACTGATATTCCCAAGTTTCAACACACACACAGCTGGCTGTTCAGTGAAGGTGTCCACCCCTGTAGCTTGCATATAACAGTGGGAGTGGGCCTGTGAAAAGATTGCCCTAGATTCCATATAAATACACTGTAAATGGTAAATAGTAAACGGTTTTACTATTACAAAACATACAAGTTATTCAACATGAAACATGCAAAGAAAATAAAACCATTTGGCACTGTGACCAACTAAAGTCTATTTTTGAAAGAAATTGTGTATTCGAACAAGCTTCTGTGTGCCTGTCCCAGTTTTAACTAACTCTTCCACCTACAGTGGATACAATTGATTAAACCCTTCAGCTCCCTCACTGGTCTGCTTGTTTCTTTCCTCTCCCATTTCTCAATCATGTTGTCGCTTCATTGTGTTTCTTCTTTCCTTCTCTCTCTCTCTGCCTTGCTCTGTTGTCTGGATGTTATGTATTTTGGTCCCTACGGATAACCGTAGTTACGTTGTACGTAAGCACGTAATTTTTTGAGTGAGGTGTGTTTTTGAGCTCTGCCAAGTTGCCAGGCAGAGGCTAATAAATTGCGTCATTCCTAAGAAATGTTTACTCATTTCCCTCACCTGAAATAACAATAGAAGATATAACACTGGACATTTCATTAATATTTTTTGTCTTCATATGCACACAGGTGCAGAGACCACAATCTCTCCCTGAATGCGGAGAAGACAAAGGAAATTGTTGTAGACTTCAGGAGAGCACACCCCTTTGACCCCACCTGGGTGTGCACATCCCTGAGGACCTCTCCTGGAGTGACAACATCCCTGACCAAGAAGGCACAGCAGCGCCTCTACTTCCTCTGCAAGCTCATAAGGGCCAGAGCCCCTCACTTCATCGTGTGCACCTTCTACAGAGGGGCTGTTTACAGCATCCTGTCCAGCTGCATCACTGTGAGGTATGGAGCCTGCACCACCACCTGCAGGAAGATGCTTCATCGCATAAAGGCCCTCTGCATCACAGGAGACCCACCCTTCACACTGCTTCTTTAGTCTGCTGCCATCAGGAAAGAGACTGCAAAGCCTCTGGGCCAGGACCTTACATTTATTCTTTATATGGAGTTGAAAGGCAATTTCAATTCTCTGTATGGTCAGCACATATAGCACCTACTGTTGTCCAGATGGTGGCGTTGAGTCATGGAAGACATCCCAGTGGAAAACTCCACCTCTGTCTCCCATCACGTCCTCACTAACACAGTAAATTCCGGTGATCGCGCATCTGCCCTCACTGTCGAGAAAACAACTCAACAACAAACATGAGTGGACGTGGTAAAGGAGGAAAGGGACTCGGTAAGGGAGGCGCCAAGCGTCACCGTAAAGTCCTCCGTGATAACATCCAGGGAATCACCAAGCCCGCTATCCGCCGCCTGGCTCGCCGTGGTGGAGTGAAGCGTATCTCTGGTCTGATCTACGAGGAGACCCGCGGTGTGTTGAAGGTCTTCCTGGAGAACGTGATCCGTGACGCCGTCACCTACACCGAGCACGCCAAGAGGAAGACTGTGACCGCCATGGATGTGGTGTATGCTCTGAAGAGGCAGGGACGCACTCTGTACGGCTTCGGCGGCTAAACTGTGACAGATCCAACAACACAAAACAAAAGGTCCTTTTAAGGACCACACACTCTGTCAATGAAGAGCTGGGTTCTACAGTATCGTTGTGTGTGTGTGTGTGTGTGTGTGTGTGTGTGTGTGTGTGTGTGCTTTGGTTCTAACCTCACGTGACCGAAGCAAACCTTGGCACTAGGGGTGGGCGATACTGAAGATTTCAGTATCGATCCGATACCAAGTAAATACAGGACCAGTATCGCCGATACCAATACCGATACCGATACTTTTACTTTGAAGTTTCATGATCATAAAAAAATATTTTTTTGCCTTCTTTTTTGCCTTTAAATAGTTGATCGTGATTAGCAGAATAATAATACACAAGAAGCATTTGTTAAGTAAATCAAGCTGCAAACAAAAGTGCAGAACTGTATAAGTTTTTTTAACCTCACAATCATGTCAGCAATGCTCCTTATGACAGCCATGGCTCTTTGTGAATCATGTAGGTGAAACAGCATGACTAATATACTTTTATAAAAGTCTAACACCTACCTGCATGTAGCCTAAATATGAAGAATAAAGATCCTTCAACAGTTATCACCAAAGCATAATTATATTAATCATACTGAAATACATATCATTATATAAACTTATTTTGGAATTTGAGAAAAACAAGATTTATTTCAGCTGGTGATATGATGACTGTTCAGTCATTCTGCTAAAATTGCATGTCTTATTACTGCACTCAGAAAGACACCATTAATTCATGCTGCAGATTACTGAATCTAAACCTTCACTTTTTAAAATCATCTACCTGGATATTCATGAGTGTTTTGCAGTAAAGCCTTTGTCAGTGACCACTGTCTCTGGTTCATGTTTGGGGATCTGCCTCTTCCTCCTCCCTCCGTTTACACTGCAGCTCGAGGTCTTTGGGCTCTGCTGCTTTATGTTTGTGTAAATGAGTTGTGTTTCCACAGTGGCAGGTCGCTTTCCTGCACACCTCACAGTAGCAGTTTCTTCTTCTCGTCTGTCGCTGTGAAATAACTCCAAACAGCGCTCCTCTTCCTCTCTGCCATCTCCATGACGCTAGCTGCACTTTACAGCCAATCAGGAGCTCCGTCTGCTCCGGTAGAGTGGAGAAGGAGGGGGAGGGGCGGAGTGTGCCTGCGCACTGAGTAGAGTGAGAGAGGAGCGCTGTCTGCACCGCGAGTAAATACGAGTAAAGCTGCTGAAGGTATTAAGAGAAACTTCAACAGAAATATCAATCTCATCATGCTAGTATCGAGTAATTACTGATCCTAACGTTGGTATCGATACTATCGATATTTAGATCGATTCGCCCACCCCTACTTGGCACAGCTATGTGTTATACGTATGTATTATATTATACACGTTAATATACATACATATACAATATACATATCCATGTCCATTTTTTATATACTTTATATTCATATATTGTTCATTGTCATTTATATTTTATTCATGCAATATTTATGATGTTCTTCGTGGATGTTGTGGTCAATATTAAAACTGCAAATTGCAACGCCCTGCAATAAAATGCAAAAATAAAACTGTAAATACAATATGGTGTTTACACTCATTTAAAGTAAGGATGAGCTCTTTGTGGATGTTGTGGTGGCTCTTAAAAGAGCCTTTGTGTGTTTGCAGTGATCACAGCTCACTTCTTCTTGGGTGCTGCCTTCTTGGCTTTGGGCTTAGCTGCGGGCTTGGCTGCCTTCTTTGTAGGGGCCTTCTTCTTGGCAGCGGGGGCCTTTTTGGGAGCCACCTTCTTGGGGCTCTTGGCGGGTTTTTTGGGGCTCTTGGCGGCCTTCTTGGGGCTCTTGGCCACTTTCTTGGCCGCTGCGGGCTTCTTGGCCTTCTTGGGGGACTTCTTAGCAGCTGCTGGTTTCTTTGCTGCCGCCTTCTTGGCTGCTGCGGGTTTCTTAGCGGCTGCGGGCTTCTTGGCTTTAGGAGCGGCTTTCTTTGCGGGCTTGGCCTTGGGCTCAGCCTTCTTGTTCATCTTGAAGGAGCCGGAGGCCCCGGTCCCCTTGGTCTGGACCAGAGTCCCTTTAGCCACCAGGCTCTTGATGGCGATCTTGACGCGGGACTTGTTCTTCTCCACATCGTATCCTCCGGCAGCCAGAGCCTTCTTGAGGGCGGCTGTAGACACGCCGCTCCGCTCCTTGGAAGCGGCCACAGCTTTGACGATGAGCTCGCCGACGCTGGGGCCGGACTTCTTCGGCTTGGAGGCCTTCTTCTTGGGAGCTTTGGCCGGAGCGGCGGCTGGAGCTGGAGCTTCTTCTGCCATGTTTGACCAGTTCGTATTGCAGCGCAACCAGAGTCAGAGTATAGTTATGGTGAAGTGAGCGCTGGAGGCGGTACTTGAACACATCATGAGAACCGTGGAGACTCAATCCAAGCCTGCCTCCTCCGTGCAGGCTGAATGTTTCCACTTGTGTTTTCTGTGCGTGGATAAAAGAGTAAAACTGAGTGTGGGAGCAGCGCTGCAGGCTGACAGTGGAGGAGCTGATAGCGGACAGTGTCTCTTCATGTCCAGCTCATGTTCAGCTCTGATCATCGCTGCACTTTGTTGCTGGAGCCTCCAAAGCTCACAGAGTCCGCGCGCTGCGCAGCGCCTTTTCCCTCTTCTTCCTCTCATAAATGATCTCAGATGCATCAGAGCTCCATCAAAAGCTGTTTTCCAGCTGAAACACATGTTTGTTCAGAGACTCAGAGGAAAAACAGACATCTGCTGACCGTCACTGTGTCACAAAGTCACGTTGTTGTGGCAGCATCAAACACACGCTGCAGACGGACTTCTATCGGAGCTGCTTGCTGTTGTCTTTTGATAAGATAATAAACAAACGGACAGATGAATGACATGCCGTCACTTTAAATGTAAACAGAAACTCTTTCATTATTGGATTTTAGCTAAATATTGGAAACGTCCGTTCTGTTGCACACTTTGCATCCTAGCCTCGCCACAACTATATCACTGTATGCATTAATATAATTGAATCACTTTCTAATTTAACAATTCTTTCTAAGGGCATGTAACTACTGCATCAACATCTACAAAAACATCCCAAAATGAAAGAGTTGTGCGTCATTACGCACAAAAGCGCTGCCTTCGTCTTGTACTTAGAAGGAAATGTGAGGACAAATCACACTGTTTTTATTTCAGAGCAATGAGCTGTCAGAGTGTATTCATAGTGTTTGCTTTAATTGCATGGAAAGAAAGTAACAATGATAATAATTTAACACCGTATGGAATTACATTCAAGCCATATATGTACTGTAAATGTGCACTTCAATTGTAGATTTGTTGTCCTCAATAAATACATGGTCTGATTGGTGACACACCTTCAAGGGCTTCATGAAAATTGGATAGGTACACTGACTTGATGCGGGGGAATCAACGTATTTCTCTTATATGGTGTTGTACTACCCCAGCCACAATGACTGCAGCATTCCTATTAAATAAGATGAAGTGGGTGGGTTGATGTATACTAATAATAATAATAATGCTTTCCCTCCTCAGCAAATAAGCAGCCCTAAAGTAGTGATGTGTCACAAAACAAAGATGTTAAAAAATAAACATAGGAGTAGGTGCACAGTCCTGAAGATATAAATATGGTCTATATACAGTAAGTATGAAAAATATTGCACATATGTTATGAAGTATAAATATATTGCACATGTTGTATATTGTCCATCTGGATATGGAATATTGCACATTACAATCTGTGCATGTAGGAGATCAAGGTGGTTACAGCTTTTGGAAAGAAGCTGTTTCTGACTTGATGCTACAGAGAGACACGATGGAAAGGCAGCTTGTAAGATGAACATCTCATGTCAAGCTGCTGCACTGACAGACTTGATAATTGGTTAATTTTTTTGTAGCACCAAGTTGTTTTGTAATAATTCAATATTGTCATTTTAGTATATAACTGGATTAATTGAGCAAACTGCCACTTGGGAGCAGTTCAGTTCAGCACCACAGACAGAGATTTTGTTAATATATTGTTATATTTCATATAAGTCATTCCCTCCTGTGGCCAACAAACTGTACAACTCTTCCCTCTGACATACGACAATCCAATCTAACACACTGTCTTGTTAATTATACCCACATTAGATATATTGTAGACACTGTCCCATTTTACTTCACACAGTATAGGTTGTATTCTATATGACTTGCTCGAATATAATTAATGTTATTATTGTTCTGGAGTTTTAAGCACCTGGAATGCAAGTAATTTCCCCCTGGGATTAATAAATGTTTTTCATTATACAAACTATACAATACAACTTAGATCAGGAACCGCTCTTTAGAAGATGTGGGTGGCTCTTAAAAGAGCCGTTGGGTTGTTGTTGAAGTAGCAGCTGTTTACTTGGAGCTGGTGTACTTGGTGACGGCCTTGGTGCCCTCAGACACGGCGTGCTTAGCCAGCTCACCGGGCAGCAGCAGCCTGACGGCGGTCTGGATCTCCCTGGAAGTGATGGTGGAGCGCTTGTTGTAGTGAGCCAGACGAGAGGCCTCGGAGGCGATGCGCTCAAAGATGTCGTTCACGAAGGAGTTCATGATGCTCATGGCCTTGGAGGAGATACCGGTATCAGGGTGCACCTGCTTCAAGACTTTGTACACGTAGATGGCGTAGCTCTCCTTCCTGGTCTTTCTCTTCTTCTTGCCTCCTTTGCCGGCGGTCTTGGTCACGGCTTTCTTGGAGCCCTTCTTGGGCGCAGACTTGGCGGGTTCAGGCATGTTGATTATTCGGGATTTCTCAACAAGGAATGATTGTGAGAGTCGACAACGACTTTTCTTATACAGACTGCATGCAAATACTTTTGTGCAGTCCCCTGTCTGTGATTGGCTCAGCTTGTGACTGGTTGGATGTAGGGGGATGGGTGCGTTGCTCCGGCATCAGTTCTGCTGTAGTCAGGTTTCATTTTCCTCAGAAGGAAAAAGCTTCTGCAAGAAGCAAAGGTTCATGTACTTTTACCACTAATGTATAATATTAAATCAGTTATCAAATATTTGTGTTTCATTTGTTTGATTGAGTTCCAATTTTATACTTTATATATATGATTTATACAGAAGGTGTTTGTGTGGACATGTCGTTGTCCAGTTTACTGGTGTCATTCAGAATGCATTGTTCCATCAATGCTGTAAGTCATCCTGGTTCAGGAGAGGACTTCAACACAGCCAGAGGAAGACTCGTTTCTGTTACAGTCATCCTTCACAGCAGTGTTACTGCGTGAGTCAAAACCAGCCTGATGAAAACACAAGCTGGATGAACTCCTTCAAGATACGTCTGCATATCAGTTATTAGTGGATTTATTCATGGTGTTATTGGTGTTTCTACTAGTAGTGGACAAGTGAGGCTTTGGATGTTGCTCATGTGACTGCACACCTTGTTTCTGTGAATAATCATTACTGAAGGACCATACAAGACCCCAAATCACTATTCAAGTGAGGACATTTGGCTGGTTCTCATTTTATTTGTCAACAAATGTCTTTACAAAGATAGCTGAACATGCTGGTGTGTGTGTGTGTGTGTGTGTGTGTGTGTGTGTGTGTGTGTGTGTGTGTGTGTGTGTGTGTGTGTGACGACCTGTGGAATTGGCACATCAAAAAACTTTTAACCTGGAATATGAATGCAGCAGTTCATGCCTGCATACATGTCTCTATATTTCCAAGAGTTTGAATCGAGGCAACTGGACTAGTTTTATATACTCACCACTCTCTCGAATGGACTGAAGAAGCTGCAGGGGCGGGGGATGAGTGAGTCTGTGTTGGTGTGAACTGTAGTAGGGAAAAGGCTCAGAATACTGTTCAGTATGTGTGAGCACCGTTATTATTAATCATATGAAAATAAACAAAACGAAAATAAGGATCACGTTCTTTATAGTTCAGTGAGGTGGCTCTTAAAAGAGCCGTTGTTGTTGTTTGTGGAGCCGCAGACGCTTTAAGCTCTCTCTCCGCGGATGCGGCGGGCCAGCTGGATGTCTTTGGGCATGATGGTGACCCTCTTGGCGTGGATGGCGCACAGGTTGGTGTCCTCGAACAGGCCGACCAGGTAAGCCTCGCTGGCCTCCTGCAGAGCCATGACAGCGGAGCTCTGGAAGCGCAGGTCGGTCTTGAAGTCCTGAGCGATCTCTCTGACCAGGCGCTGGAAGGGCAGCTTGCGGATCAGCAGCTCGGTGGATTTCTGGTAGCGACGGATCTCTCTCAGAGCCACGGTACCGGGCCTGTAACGGTGAGGCTTCTTGACGCCGCCGGTGGCCGGGGCGCTCTTACGGGCAGCCTTGGTGGCCAGCTGCTTTCTGGGGGCTTTGCCTCCGGTGGATTTACGGGCGGTCTGCTTGGTTCTTGCCATTTCTTCTTTCTCTGAGCAACAGAAAAATGTACAAAGAAAGAGAAGACATGCGCCTCTTAAAGTGTGGGCCCGGCTGTGAAGCTGTGACGCTGCTTCAGACCTCCGGATCCTGATTGGTCAGCGGCTCCTCGTGGAGCTCAGCCCGCCTAGAGGAGCGGCCTCGCGCCTGAAGCTGCGCTGCTTATTGGAGAACAGTCTGTTCAAATCGCCCGCTGAAATTGAGAGCGGCCCCCCTGCTGCTGCTCCGCTGAAACCAGTCCTCTGGTTGGCTGTGAGGAAGCGTCTGCGCGCTCTGAGACATATAAAGGAGAGGCTCAGCTTCCTCAGACACAGTTTCTCTGAGTTAACGCACCAGAAAACACGATCTGAAAATGAGTGGACGTGGAAAGACCGGTGGCAAAGCCAGAGCTAAGGCCAAGACCCGCTCCTCCCGTGCAGGGTTGCAGTTCCCCGTGGGTCGTGTCCACAGGCTGCTGCGTAAAGGTAACTATGGAGAGCGTGTGGGTGCCGGCGCTCCCGTCTACCTGGCGGCTGTGCTGGAGTACCTGACCGCTGAGATCCTGGAGCTGGCTGGAAACGCTGCCCGCGACAACAAGAAGACCCGTATCATCCCCCGTCACCTGCAGCTGGCTGTGCGCAACGACGAGGAGCTCAACAAGCTGCTGGGCGGAGTGACCATCGCTCAGGGCGGCGTGCTGCCCAACATCCAGGCCGTGCTGCTGCCCAAGAAGACCGAGAAGCCCGTCAAAGCCAAGTAAACACGGAGACCCACAAACCCCCAAAGGCTCTTTTAAGAGCCATACACTCTCACATAAAGAGCTGATGTCCTGGATTATTTACTTACTTATTGTAAGTAACTGATATGTAGTTAAATTTCTATTAGCAGTACATAAATGAATATTAATCATGTAAATTAACCACATAAAAATAAACATTTACATCTAATAATTTACTTGACCAGTAAGTGTCACACTTGGACCCGAGGTAGTAGGAGGACATCCCAAAGTGGACAGGTTCCAGGGATTCCCAGCAACAGGCGCCAAAACAGCGCGCGCGCACACAGTCATTAAACTCAGCACTGCTGAATGAATCTGACAGAAGACTGACAGAACAACGTTGGTTACTTATTGTAACCCCAGATTCTATGAGTATAGGCGCAGCCCTTTAAGGCTATCGCTAGTGGGTTTCATCCCTTAGCGCCTGTCTGGAGGGACAGCGTCAGATGACAGATATGCCTGTGAGATCGCCTCACACAGCCAGTGTGACAGGCGCTGAGCAGACAAAGGAAGACCCAAAGACTGAACTCTGTAATGCACAAACAGACGCTGCGTGCGGCGCACAGCAGCTGTGCGCGCCACATAACAGGACAACGCGCGCACCGGACAGAGAAGATGAGATGTCCTCTCCTCATCAGAACTGTGAGGAGGAGGGAAAAAACCATCCAACGTTATCACCCTGGATCTGAAAGAGCTAGTGATGCTCTTAGGTATAAAAGTCGGATTAGGACGCAATACAGCTGAACTGCCATCCCCCTGAATCCTGAGGCAGGAGGGGGCCACAGAGAGGGCAGATAAATCACTGACTCTCTTTGCAGATGTTAAAGCCAACAACAAAGCAGCTTTAAGAGACACAAACTTCAGTGAAACTGTATCCAGGGGCTCAAAGCGCGCCCTGGTTAGTGCGCGTAAAACTAACGCCAAATCCCACTGGGGAGCAAAGGAGCGGGACACAGGCCTGTGTCTCCGCACTCCCTTCAAAAAACGCTTTGTTAAAGGATGGCTAAAAACTGTTCTGTCACCAAAACCCTCTTGATAGGCAGACACCGCAGCCACGTAGGCTTTAATTGCACTAAAAGCCAAGCCTCTGTCCAGCAACAGCTGGAGAAAAGACAACACAAGAGGCAGGGGGCAGCTGGAGGAATCCACACTCCTGTCAATGCACCACTGCTGGAAAGCAGACCATTTAGCAGAGTGACTCTAGCACCCTGGATAGTTCCCACAACCTCGCGGGAGAGACCCAGTCTCTCTAGGCCAGACCTGGGCAAAGTATATGGAGCCAAATCGGGGTCATAAGTTTTGTTCACCTGAAAAAATACAATTCATTCAAACACTAAAATTTGATTTTTTTTGAATCAACTTTGAAATTCTTTTGAATAAATAGTTTATTTTCAGGTTTCATTTCAATAATTATTTTCATATTTACCATTTTATTTTTTCAGTTTCAGATTTTTTGTTTTCAGATTCAAATCTTAATTTTTTTACAGTTTCACATCTTGTTTCTTCAGGTTCAAATCTTTTTTTCGCTTTCGTCTCTCCTTTTTTCACCTTTGAGGTTTTGACCCTTTGCCTTCAGGGAACATCGGACGTGTGTCAGTTAAACTCAACATGCGCTATCTATCGTATTGACGTGACTGGCTGCAAAACACTGACACCAGGCAAAGTTGTAGACAGTGTTGCATCAAAAGGGAGAATATGAATAATTTGTGGAAGCGATAAGACGCTAAACACATCATGCAGGCCTCCTGGCGGACCCTGTAAGGAACTATCGGCTGGCTGTCAGTCTCCTCCTGCTCTGTGCACCAGAGAAGTAATGAGCGTCAGTGCTGAGTTACAGCGAGACTCAACTGGTGAAAACACCGAATACGGCGCAATATGGCAGAGAAATTACCAGTGAGTCGGAAAAGCCACAACCAGAAAATGGCTTGATGCAGAAAGATGTGAGACAAGAGTGGTTATCGGTACGACTTCACCTGGCGACGACTGACCGAGCAGCAGCGGCTACATGCTACGCTGCGGTGGCCACGGTACTTCCAAACAGGTAGGCTGATCATGTATGAGTTTTTTATTATTATTATTTTTCATCACTGCGTAGCCAGTTTACTCAGCATTCAGTTACTTGTTGTGCTGAATGTCTTGCCAGTAGGAGAAGAGCGGAGATGTGCGTGTCAGCTTTCACCAGGCTACGTTTGCTAACGTGATGCTAACGTGACGCTTACAGGCTCTGGTCAGCAGCTTTCTGCCTTTTATGCAGGTTTTATTCCATTTACCAGTTTTTCTGAGTTTCTGTTTAATCGGTAAGCAAACGAACTTGACGTGGATACTCTTGTTCTTGTCGATGGTCATTATCACGGTGCTGCTCAACATGCTAGGTGTCTCTGTGTTGTTGTAGCTGTGTCCTCAGCTCTGCTGAGGGAGAGCAGAGCAGCGTCTTCTGTCATAGACCTGCTGCTGTTGTCATTGTTCAGTTTACTGCTGCACTCTTTATGCTGTAATTACTGTACATTGTGTAATTGTGATATTCTCTCCACAGCTCTGTGATCTTATGACCAGACGCTGCACCAGACCAGTCTTCACCTGCCTGAGGACAACACACGATAATAATGATCTCTGATTTTGTTCATATATATGTAATGCATTTTATTTAAATCCAAATACAGTAAACTGTTGCCAACATATCTGGTTTTCATTATTTGTGCAGCTTTTTAAAATAACAAAGACTGAATATTTTCTGTAATAGACAAACACAGTTACAGTTTTCCAGTGAACAGATATTTACTCTCATGTATGATCAACAAAAAAGAACAGAAGCACCAAACATGTTAGAACCTGAAGAGATAACAGGCCAGTTCTAGGTGTGGGACACCTCCCTACTATACAGGACTGTGTGTGTCAGCATGAGGATGCACCAGTCACCAGGTTGTCCACAGCATCATCTGAGCCTGCAGCTCCCTCAGAAACAACAGCTGGCTGCACCTGCTGCAGGAGGACCATGGTGAGGAGGTCAGAGGTCAGACTTGGTTCAGACGGAGCTTCAGCAGCTGATGGGTCTGGTGATGTGAGGTAGCTGATATTCAGCTACCTCACATCACCAGAGGAAATGCACTGAAGATTCATAATAAAGATTCAGTGCTAACTGGCTGTGTAGCATCGCTGCCCTTGTTGGTTTTAGCAAATCTAACCTGCAGTAATTGCCATGTTTGATGATGTTATGTATTTATTCTTGCTGTAACTCAGTACTGTCTACAACTTTGCCTGGTGTCAGTGTTTTGCAGCCAGTCACGTCAATACGATAGATAGCGCATGTTGAGTTTAACTGACACACGTCCGATGTTCCCTGAAGGCACCATGGCCGAGCTAAGGCCTCAGCCCAGAGCGCGCTCTGCCTCAGCATTCATTGTCCTGCTGTCACTCAGCAGTCCACACCCATGCCCCCCCCCCCCCCCCCCCCCCGAAAAAAAGATTTGAACCTGAAAAGTAAATCTGAAGCTGAAAAAAAGATTTGAACCTGAAGAAACAAGATGTGAAACTGTAAAAAATTAAGATTTGAATCTGAAAACAAAAAATCTGAAACTAAAAAAATAAAATGGTAAATATGAAAATAATTATTGAAATGAAACCTGAAAATAAATAATTTATTCAAAAGAATTTCAAAGTTGATTCAGAAAAAAATTTAACTGAAAAAATCAACATCAAAACAAATTTTAGTGTTTGAATGAATTTTTTTTTCAGGTGAACAAAACTTATGACCCCGACTTAAAAGTATGGCCCGCGGGCCACATCCGGCCCGCTTGCACACAATAGAAGAAAAAAAAAGAAGGCATCAAAAGTCAGCTGTCAGCCGGCATTACCGGTAACGTCTTTCCAACCCTCCTTGTCTCTTCCACGCTGCAGTACTGCTTCATCCCATCTACTTTTTGGAGAGACACGGTCGCGCTGTGTACACTTTAAAAATGCTGCGAGACTATACTGAAATGTACGGTAAAGCGTGAAGAAACTCCACGGCGCATTCAGTCACCGCGGTGCTGCAGCCGACATCGTCATCTGCTCTTAAAAAGCTCGGATCTTGTCCAACTTTCAGAACTTTGGGATTTGATCGTTTTTAAAATTAGTTTTAACTCCAATGGTTTACTTCTGTAAAAATATCTTCACATCATCTGCTCTGCTCTGCACTGTGTGGGAGTGTTTTTCAACATACAACCAGCACACACTCAGTGGACCTGGACACACACAGAGGACAGAGGAGTGAGCAGTAAACACATAGACCAGTTCACATCATCAACTCCCTCCGCCACACATTGCTTCTGTGTTTTTTTTCGGCCAATGCGATTTTATAATATATCTATCTTTCCATTCATTCAACTCCGCGCAGCTCTCTCTCTCCCTCCCGTCCGCGTTCACACACACATAAGCGCACACGCACGCGCACACACCGAGAGCAGCTGATCCGCCCGCTCCTCCTTTCAATGCACCATGACTGTTGAAGGAAACCCCGGACCGGCGGATATGTTTACACACCCTAACTCAGCACAGACAGAGCTGGTAACGCAGCAAACATTAGGTGATTTAAGGTGAAACGCGGTTACCGTTGAGATAAACTACGTCATATGCCCATAGTCACATATGAATAATAACACCAAAAGCTGTTTTATTAATCAGTTAGTTGCCTTGTAACTTTAGTAGTTCCATATAGTATTTATGCTATTAATGTATTTATATCACATTATTTATTTTAACCTTTATTTTACCAGAAAATGTCATTTTACAAAACAAGAACAGGCTGATATATGAGGTCAGTGTTGAGTTCATATCGTGAAATAAAAACTTTCAGATTCAGATGTTTTTGTAATCCATTCCTTAGATGACACAGAATCTAAAGATTTCTAAACTAGGCACGAATTAAAGTAAGATTAAATTAAAGTAAGTAAATTTGGTGAGTCATCCAGGAAAAATGAAAAATACTCTGGTCTGTATGAGCAAACTCATTCTACACCCCTGTAATGTATGGAGTTGAGGTGGGGGAAGGTCCAGGCAGGGTTCAAGTAAGCATGTATTTATTCATCTTATCACTCAGAACTAACTGAGGTAATTAAGATTTGACTAACAACTCAAAATTCTTGTAGCTTTAAAACTGTCACAGCTAAGCATACAGGTGTATATTTAACCTTTATAAACCCCAATGACCAACTCTCCGACCGATGTGACACCGAGATGCCCCCTGGTCTGTGTGAAACACTGCTTACAGTGATGAAACAAGAGCATATTTATAAAGGTAGCTACTGTGCCAGTGATCTCCAATTCAATTCATATTATTATTTATGAAAGAAATGTGGCCCTTTGCTTTTCTAATGGAAGTCTATGTGGCCCTCGCAAAAAAAATAATTGCCCACCCCTGCTCTAGGCGCTCCCGTTCAAGCGGCCAGACCCACAGCCGCTGGCCTATTATGGGATAGCTCCTGATCGCTCCTCCTGTCTGTGAGAGCGCGTCCCCGCGCCAGGGCAGTTCCCACGGACTGCCTGATAACATCTGCTGTAGGCAGGGAAACCACGACGCCTTCGTGCGCACTGGCGCCACTAAAATGGCCGACAGCTGCTCCACTCTCACTCTGTCCAGAAACTGAGGGATAAGTGTGACTGGAGGAAACGCATATAGAAGCATCCTGGGCCACGGCCGGTGCGCAAAAGCATTCACTCCCAGTGGAGGATTGTCCCGTGCGCTCAGAGAAAACCACAGAGCGCACAGCGCATTCTCGCGTCTGGAAAACAGATCCACTTGCGCTCTTCCTAACCTGCTCCAGATCTGCCCGGCCAGATCGGGATGGAGACTCCAATCCCCGGAACGAGGACCTCCCCTCGACATCACATCCGCTCCTTTGTTCAGTACACCTGGGACGTACACCGCTCTGATAGAGAGAAGGTATGTGTGCGCCCAGCGCAGCAGCCGTCTGGCTATGTTTAACAACTGGGCGGAGCGCACTCCTCCCTGTCGATTTATATATGCCGCTGCTGCTCTGTTGTCTGTGAATCAGAACATGCTGATTCTGCAGTACATGGGCGAAATGCTGGATCACTTTCCACACGGTGAGAAGCTCCAGCGCATTTATGTGTCCTCCCACCACCAGAGACAGACACGTTCCTCCCCATCCTGACAGAGATGCGTCTGTGAACACTGAGATGTGTGACACTGCCCTTCCCAGAGGCACACCTTCCGACAGGACCTGTCGATTCCTCCAATAAGAAAGATCGGGACTTACGGAGGGAGGCACCGACACCATGCGTCTCCGTTGATGCACGGGATCGATGCGCAAACGGATGAACCATCTCTGCAGTCGTCTCATATGAAGCAGTCCCAGAGGAACTACGGCATGACCCGCTGACATCATGCCCAACAGCTGCATGAAAGCGGAGCGCGCAGTCAGCGCCTCCACTCCCTGCTGTGAGAGCCAAGCTCTCATCACGGCTGTGTTCAGCTCCACCCCCAGATAAATCACCGTCTGAGCAGGGACAGGGGAACTCTTTTCCCAGTTTATCATAAACCCCAGGTTCGACAGGTGGCTCACTAGCCGCTCTGTGTGTGACGCCGCTTCCTCTCTGGACCGAGCCAGCAGCAGCAGGTCGTCCAGGTAAAAAAGCACTCTCATCCCTGACATATGTAGCGGCCGCAGAGCCGCCTCGAGATGGGGAGGAGCGGCGTCAGAAAAGTCATTTATGTGCCGCTGTGCTGACAGACAGGGCTTATGACACAGAGAGGGAGCCTCATCCCCGCTCACTGGTAAGTGAGGAGGAGAGAGACTGTGCAAAGATGAGAGCGTCTGTCTGTGTGTGTGTGTGTGTGTGTGTGTGTGTGTGTGTGTGTGTGTGTGTGTGTGTGTGTGATATGAGCTCCTACTGTATCGTAACCGAAAGGTTAGAGACTGCAGGCTCACACTGTGTGGGAGACATGTGTGCGACAGCCTGAGCTGTAGGATTGCTCTCAACAGGATGTACGTGTTTTATTTCAAAACAGGGAGAAACACTCCCAACATCCTTACAAACAATATCACACATATCCCCCCCGCACCGTCACTGTTTCTTGGGCTGCTTCCTGGGAGGCTGCAGAGGAGGGTTAGACCAAGTGCATGCCGGCCGCCGCTGTCTGTTGCCTCGGGGTGCCGCCGCGGGCACCGGGTGAGACGGCGGTGGAACGCTGAAAGAAGCAGGTAGTGGTTGCTGTGGCTGAGACGCAGCCGTCATAGGTACTGGGGGGCGTCTCTGCCTGGGGCGCGGGTCCCGGCGGTCCCGCCAGTGACCAGAGGAGCGCTGGGCTCGAGCAACATGCTTCTTAATTTTCTCTGCGTCCTCAGAAGCTTTCTGCATGTGATCCACCAACAGTTGAAGGTGAGGACCGAACAGCCCGTCCGAGCTGATGGGACACTCCAATAACTCCTTCTTCACAGCATCGGGAATGGAGGATGACAGGTGCAGCCACATATTCCTCTGAATCAGCTGTTGCCACACTGCGATCCGGGCCGCGCAGACAGCAGTTGATGCACACAGATTCAGGATGGCGCTGGCAAGGTTGCCGAGCTCCAAGGCTTGCTCAGAAAGGTGATCGGAATCCTCCGTCAGCTTAGTGATAGCAAACGCCAGGAGAGAAATGTTGTTGGCTGCCGCTTTAATCTGAAAAGCACACTGATGAGAACGGTCAGTGAAACGTGCGATCAGCTGATCTCTGCCGGAGGGCAGGGCTGGCCGGCGTCCGCTCAGCACGTTGGCCCTGACTCCAAACAGAGATGTGAGGCTGGGGTCGAGGGGAGGGACGGGAGGAAAACCAGAGGCGGTGAGCCCATCTACCTTGGTGATGGGAGAATAGGTAGAGACCGGCGCCTTTATTTTCCCAGGTTCTGCCGCTGCCCCCGACAGATACGGCACAATAGCAGGAAAACGTGGCCAGACAGGGTCCCGTCTAGCCGCGTGTACTGAAGCATAACGCCCTCCCATCTCGTCCCGAGGAATTACTTCCTCGGCCGACGGCACCGTCAGGTTCCTGAGCGCTGCCGCACGCTGAATCATTTGAGGAAGATCCCTGACGAGAGCGCCTATTGCCGGCAAGGGAGAAAGGATTAAAGCGGGGACCTCGGGGACTCCCGAGTGAACCCCAGGCATCTCCTTATCATCATCCAACCCCTCCATCCGGAGAGGGGGATCGACCTGAGGAGAATGTGGTGAAGGTGGGGCAGAGTCGTCCGACTCCGACCCTTCTGCAAAAAGAGCAATAGCGTCCTCTAACGGGTAGTCATCTGCCACGGGAAAAGTTGCGTCCGCTGCAGCGGTGAAAGCATCTGCTCTCCGCCGCCTCTCGTCCTCGGGAAGGAGCTTGCAATAGGGGCACGCTGCCTGTGGAGTTAGCGCCAGGCCGGCGTGCTCCGGGCCAAGGCAGGATTCGCAACAGGCATGCAGATCAAAGCTCATGATGAAGCCGATCTGGCACACCGGGAAGATCCTGATGCCATCCGAGGACTTAGCGGACTCTCTTGCTCGTTCTTGCTGGCTATTGCTCGCCATTGCACGCTCTTAGCTCGCTCTCAGCTTGCTCTTAGTGCTGCAGCTTACGCTGAAGAAAAATAGGAGCCGATTGTCCGGTCTCAGTCCAATTTATACTCGAGGTGAGGCCCACGTAGTAGGTGGGCGGTGATTAAATCTTTCAGTGCTGCGCATGGGCGCGAAGGGATGAACCCACTAGCGATAGCCTTAAAGGGCGAAGCCTATACGAAATAGAACACTCGAGGTAGTAGGTGAGGACACCCCAAAGTGGACAACCCGAGTAAGTTCCAGGGAATCCCAGCAACAGGCGCCAAAATAGAGAACACACACACACACACACACACACACACACAAAGTCATTAAACTCAGCACTGCTGAATGAATATTCAGAGACTGACAGAACAACATGTGGACAACTCCTGTCCAAATGCTTCTGCCAACAACCAGCCACACTGCAAATCACAAAAGCCTGGAAATGAGAAACAACAACCTGCTGCTCAGCTTCTCTTCAGATACCACCAAACAGCTTCTTTCACAGCATTGGTGGTTCAGTGGTAGAATTCTCGCCTGCCACGCGGGAGGCCCGGGTTCGATTCCCGGCCAATGCAGAGATGCTTTTAACATACAATTCAAGACTTGCTCAAACCCCCAGCATAGCATGTATGAAGGAAATACTTTCCTAATTTTTTTTTTTTACACCTATTTTTTTAAAAACTTTTGAATGGTATGGTACATATGAAAATGCCATAATATGTCCTAACCAGCAGAGGGAGCAATGATCATAAAAGAGATAAGATAAGACAAGATAATCCTTTATTAGTCCCCCCCAGGGGAAATTCACAGTGTTACAGCAGCAACAGCACACGTAAGAAGAAAAAATAGAATAAATACAATGAACACAAGGTGAATGAATGTTTGATCAATTAACAGAATAAAGTGACTAACAGAATAATAACAGAACAAAGTGACTTCAGTACTGAACATTGTACAAAACTCTCTGTTGGATGCAAAAAAGTTTCAGTGGTTTGTATGTTATTTTTTATAGCTTGTTAAAACCTGATAACACCCAACTGTTCTGTATTCAGGACACTTCCGTTAGAAACCCTAGTCAAAAAGTCCTTTAGAGATTCCAGTAGTACATTCTAAATAAAACGTCTAATTGATTTTGGAACCGATCCTATTGGATTTTGTCCTATAGGGCCCGATCCTATTGGATTTTGAAAACAAGTCCTATAAGATTTTACGATGATCCTATTGGATTTTAAGAACACATCCTAAAAGAAAATTGAACCAAATCCAATAGGTTTTTCCTTTATTATAAAGTCTTTTAAAAATCCACGACAAATATGATCCTATAGGAAAATACAATTGAAATGATTATTTCTTGTTTCAATCCATTACAGGTAGCCAATCATTAATTGAGTTTATTAACTATATAAAAAGGAGGAGGAAATCTAAATGTTAAGCTTACCTTTACTACACTGGGTCAGGGTCAGGGCTCTTTTGTAGAGGGAAGGGGGAGAAAGTGGGGCACAGCAGGGAGAGAGTTCAGCTTCCTGACAGCCTGGTGGATGAAGCTGTCCTTTTATTTTGAAGTTCATTTTCTGTTTGTATTAGTTCTAGTGTTACTAGTCACTTCCTGTTTTATTTTGTATTTCACTAGTTCACTTGTGTTTCAGGTCTGATGACTTCCCTTTCCTCATGTGTGCACCCTTCCCCCTCCTGTGATTACCTGCTCCGCCCTAATGTGCTTCACCTGTGTCCTATTGTCTTCCCGCCCTCCTGTGTATAAAGCCTGTGTGTTTCCTTCCTCTTGTTGCCAGTTCGTTTTGTGAGTCTTCCATGCGACACAGCCGTCCAAGTAGCCTATCTGCTCTTGTGATTTTCCCTACATGTTTTCAAGTAAGTTTTGGATTTTCTTGTGCTTTGACTTCGCTTGGATTTTGACTACTGTTGCCTTTGCCTTTCTGGATACCTTTGCCTCATGGACTGATTTCTTGTGTACCGAACTCTGGCCTGAATTAAACACTGAGTTTGCTTTCACCTGGACTATGTCCATTTGTGTCTCCCATCTAACTATCCCCTGACAAATTGCAGATATAGACATCAAAGGATAAGTTAAGCAGGTCAGACACACAGTTCTGGGCTCTCACAAACTGTGGTCGGTTTGTGAGGTAGTCCCTGATCCACTCTGACAGCAGGTGATCCACCCCTGTCTGCTCAAGTTTGTCCTTCAGGATCACCGGCTGGATGGTGTTGAAAGCACTGGAAAAATCAAAGAAGGTGATTCTCAAAGTGCTGCCGGGCTTCTCCAGGTGAAAAAGAGCTTGGTGTAGCAGGAAGGTGACAGCATCCTCCACTCCAACATTAGGCCTGTAGGCAAACTGCAGCAGATCCATGGAGGAGCCCACTGTGGAGCGGAGGTGTCTCAGGACCAGTCTCTCCAGTGTCTTCATGAGGTGGGATGTCGAAGCCACTGGTCTGTAGCTGCTGAGGTCTTTGGGGTGCGGTGTTTTAGGCACTGGTACCACACAGGAGGTCTTCCAGAGCTGTGGTACCACCCCCAGCTTGAGGCAAAAAAGACATTTTAAATAAATTAAAGACATGCTCCATAACTCCACACAGCTGGTCTGCACAGGACTTGAGGAGCCTGGAGCTAATGGCATCGGGTCCAGCTGCCTTCCTTGTCTTTGTCTTCCTGAGTTCTCTTCTCACCTGGGCTGCTGTGAAGGACGGGTGGGGGGTGAGAAGGTTGAAGCAAGGCGTCTGGACTTGTAGAGTTTTCTAGAAGACGTTTCGCTGCTCATCCAAGCAGCTTCATCAGTTCTGTTTGGTGGGGAAGCATGGTTTATATGTGGTTACAGACCTATGTGGGTGGGTCTGGGTAAAACTTAAAAAACTTACAAACAATAGCACTAAATGTTTCCATACTTACCTGTGATGTTCTGGCTGACTGGGCCAGGTGTGTCTAACGACTGGCTAACGACTATGAAACTGCCGGAGGGGGACTGGTTGACAGCCCTTTGTTCTTACTGTGAGTATGTGCAAACTTCCTGGGAATGGATGGAATCACTGCATTGTATGTGGTGGAAAGATGATGTCTGAGGCCACCACCTCTGTTAAGGGAAGGTTTTTCCAGCTTAACATAGATGGCATCCTTGACTCCTCTTTCATACCACCTTTCCTCCCTGTCTAAAATGTGAACATTGTTGTCCTCAAAGGAGTGTCCTTTGTCTTTGAGGTGGAGGTGAACAGCTGAGTCTTGTCCTGAGGAGGTGGCTCTCCTGTGCTGAGCCATTCTTCTGTGGAGTGGTTGTTTAGTTTCTCCAATGTACAGATCAGAGCATTCCTCACTGCACTGGACTGCATATATCACATTGCTGTGTTTCTCCCTGGGAATCTTATCCTTCGGGTGAACCAGTCTCTGTCTCAGTGTCTCTGTCTCTTAGAGGTCCTTTATAGGGACCTCTCAGTTGAGGTGCTGGCATGGGTCGACCCTGCGATAAATTTACATGCAGTAGCTCATTAAAGCAAATGAAGAAGCATCAACCCAGTTAAACTTTGTGCTGGCACAGATTTTTACTCAGTTTTGCCTTTAAATTTCCATTTATTCATTTAACCTAGTGCCAAATTGGTTGATTACAGCAAGCATGTAATATTTCCATATCAACATAATCGAAGTGCAGATGTTTAAACAGGCCTTCTGGAGTAGGAATGTATCCTATCAGTGTTTTTATACTATTTTTACACTGATATAGAACTTTATTAACCATAGTCTGTTATAGTTATAGTCTTTTATTATATCTTCTTTATATATTTTCTTCCCCCCTTCCACAGTGATCAACACTGTGGCTTAATTACAATGCAGGTAGAGATCAAATCAACTTGCAGATTTTCCTTCAATGTTTTACTGCATGATTGGTCAAAATACATAGTGCAGTGATAGACAGATTGTATTTTAGTTGCTTTTGGATTTTGTGCTTTAATAAATTTCCCATTTTTGAAAATCCTCTGTCTGCATGTACATTTGGCAATTTAGTCCTACCTCATCAACATAGATTCCTTTAGGAGAACACCGAATTTTTATTCTTAATTTACATAATGCATCTTGACCTAAAACATTTACAGGGGTTTGATCTGAATCGGAATTCTTGTTTTCTCTTCCTCTAGTAGCTACTCTCACTGGAGCTGTCATTGGAATGAGCTGTGTTAGTCTCTAGAATCCCATTGTCTTAACAAGCTTTCCAGAGTGTTTCCTAAGTGTCAAATAACATTGGAATTTGATGATTCTCAATTTCAACTTGAACGATTCGTTCTTCGTCAGCTTCCATGGTTAATATTGGAAGTTGTGTCATGGATTCCCCTAAGGATCATCTGGGCACCCCCAGTAATCATGATTAGGTTCTGACTACAGGTTTATGGGATCGCTATCACAGCGTTGCATCGGCTGGGGCTCACAACCACCATTAGACCAGTCGGGACCAGTTTGCAGCCTCGGGCATCTGTTAGTGAAATGTTCTGGGTCACCACATTCCCAGCATGCTCTGTAAGTGTTTGACCTGTATGGTCTACTCCTCTGGCCCGCCTGGAACTGTCTGGGAGGACACCTCAATGAGTTGTTCTGCTGTGGTGGATACACGTTGACGACGGCAGGTGCCTGTTGTGGGGCTGTAGGCATACACGTGTCTTGTTGTTGCATCACGTTTGTGGCTGCGGCTGTTTGCAGCGGTTGATGTATGACTTCACCCCCCCCCCCCCCCCCCCCCCCCCCCGCTGGGGACCTACAGATATGTTAGCATTAGGAGTTCTCCTGAGGGAACCCTGCTGCACGTCAGCAGGTGAGTCTCGTTCATTTTGATCATCAAAGAGTGAGGCATTTACACCGTTGTCAATGTCAAAGTTTCCATCGAAATGAATCGCGTCAGTTAAGGACGGGTACGTTCCAGCAGTTTCAGCAGTGTTCATTTTCCATTTAGCAGTTTTAGTGCTGGCTTTGTTGTTGCTTTTTAATTCTTTTAACGCTTTAGAGACGCTTTTTCTGTAATTCTGGCCTTCGGTTTTGAACATTTTTATGATTTCAAGCTCTGCCTTCCTTTTCTTCTCCCACTTTTTAGATTTATCTTTAGACTTGTAGTCTTTTATTCTTAGTATCATATCATCACACGCACTCACATCCAATGTGCCCTCCTTTGGCCATGTGGGATCTAAACCTTTTGCGGTTTCTCCCACTTTTCAGACACCTTTTGAATTTCTTTAAGGCGATCAGGATATGTGCTGCCAGTAGTACAGGTGTTATACTCATTTTGGCTGCTTTAGGCTTTTTGTTAAAATATTCAGCACTGTACATTCATACTGGTACATTCATGTCATGCTCTTTACTATGTAAAGGTTTTTATACAATAGTAAATATGTTCTTTAGATACAACTCATGGATTTAAATGCTTAAATTTAGATATTTATCATATATTTGTATTTCATATTTCAATCTGTAACATACAAGAATTTCTGATTCTGATTCATGCTCAGAAGTAGAAAAAAAACTCATGAACATTCACACATCACAAAATGCACTCACACTAACCAGATAACGACAATAGTCAGGGTCAGTCAGTCAGTCAGACATTCAGTCGGTCAACTGGGGTCTCACACACATCTTCTATATTTTTACATGCCAAATCAGATTTATGTATTACTTTAGTTTTGTTTTTTTTTTCTTTTTTAGAGATATTGTCTTATTATGGCAGGGGTGTCCAAACCTTTTTCGGGGAGGGCCAGATTCGATAATGCGAAACTCTCCGAGGGCCAACAGTCTCCGATGTCATTATTTTAAACAATAAAAACTGTGTATGCTGTTTTGTAATATATTACATCTTACACAGCAAACAAAATAACATCTTAGCATTCAGATGAACAGATCAGTACGACGGCGTATTAGGGACCCGGAAGAGGAGGGGGGGGCAATATTCTGAGATTTAAAGTCGTAAATTTACGAGAAAAAAAGTCGTAGATTTACGAGAAAAAAAGTCGTAGATTTACGAGAAAGAAACTCGCAAATTTACGGGAAGACCTCAGATATTCTCTGACATTAGGCTATAAAGTCGCAAATCTGGAGACACGCTGCTTGCTGTCACGGTCGCCGTGGAAAAGCTCATCAAGCTGTGACAATGCTGTGAAGAAGATAGCACCGTTGATAACCTTTCCTGCTTCAACCTCCCGACCATAGTCAGGGAGCCCAGAGGACGAGCTACGTTGCTCGTGGTTAACCCCCACCGTCACAAACAGCTGGAGTACCAGAGCACTTTCCTGTGCTTGCAGGGCGGCAGCTTTGTTCTCATATTCTTTACGCTGTACATATACTTCTTGTTAATAAATCGCTCCTCTCTCAAGCTAACAAGTCATCTTCTCTTCCACTCCTACACAAACACGCTGTCCTGTATCCTGCACACTCACACACAGGTAAGCACACACGTACTCACTGCCTTCCTATTATAAGGCATATAGGCCTACAACTCTCATAACACTAAAACAGTTGCTTTTTATCCAGTTTACACATATGTAAACTGTACACATAAACCGTGTGCATGTATGCATGTATGGAAACGCGACATAATTCCATGACCAGGAAAAACGGATGCAAATTTCTGAGTTTTTTTCTCGTAAATTTACGACTTTTTTTCTCGTAAATCTACGACTTTTTTTCTCGTAAATTTATGACTTTAAATCTCAGAATATTGCCCCCCCCTCCTCTTCCGGGTCAGTATTTTTTTTTCTTACATTGGCCCTAATACGCCGTCGTAGATCAGAAAATGTTATCTGTCTGAATTTACAGCATAAATTTAAAACATTCAGAAACTGTGTGGTTGTGATAACAGAGCAACAGGCAAGTTATTGACTCTACTGTGAAGGTGAGATCTGATCATATGTGGCAGGTCTGGTTTAGGAGCAGCAGACATCAGTAAAATGTCAGGTAGACTAGGTGGGAGTCATTTAGTGCTGATCTCAAAGGGTCTGTAATTTAATGTTTACACAGGTTTGCGTGCATGCCAACGAGACATAAAAACGTGATGACGTGCCTAACGACAGATGTGTACTGAATGACGGAGTCTTTTTGAGAGAAGTGCCGCGTCTCTGTACAGCTGACAGTTTAACAACAGAGAACGTTAACAAGCAAAGACGGACTGCTCATTGCTGCTCCAGTAAAAAGTCACAGTTTATCACACTCTGCTCACACGACACAAACTTAATTCATGGTTTACAAATGTTCGCATTTCTGGAGAGTTGCTTTTATCTAGCCGCCGGTAAAAAGGCCTGAGCAGGCTGCCGGCCAGGACGCAGCCTCCCCGTGCAGCAGGGAGCAATGAGCGTCCCTTTCTCTCTCCATCATGTCGCTTCAACTTCTCTAATGGCTCTAGCATCGCTCCCTGCTGCCCGCTCCTGCCCGCACCGGGCAGCAGGGAGCGACACGATGGACAGGGAGAGGGACGCTCCACTCCACTCCCCTGCGCTCCTGGAGCCCCCCAGTACTCCGGCACGTTCCTCAGAGAGGGACGCTCATTGCTCCCCAGGGTGGTTGCTCTCTGGCTGGGCAGCCCGCTCCCATGCACCCAGTCCATGAATTCTAATAGGGCTACTATACTTCTGTGGCACCACCACAAAAATGAGAAAATGTATGTGCATGTGTATATGTATGTTTCCTTCCTGTTTGGGGAGAAGTGTTTCCTGTGTCATGCCGGTTAGCTGGGTGTGGCTTAGATTTGAAAAAGGGCGAGTGTGAAACGTTTGGGAGAGGGGAGAGATAGTACCCAGAACCAGGAAGGAAAGGAGTCTGGGGTTCTTCAGGGCCCACGGGGGTTTTCTGTGAAAAGGGGACCCCAGCGAAATACACGAGAAGGGACTCTGAACATCTGAGAAGGGGGCTAAACACCAAGCCTTAAGTGAAAATAAAGACTGGGAAGAGAATCACCTCACCACAAAGCCTGGATGGAAACCCCTGGTGTCAAGGGTGGGTGAGGAAGAAGCTTCTAATTCGTTTTTTGCTACAACTTGTATTTTGGACTTTATTTTTGTTACCTTTTGAAAGACTTTGGGATTTATGGGACCTTTCATATGGAATGGACATTGACACCCACAGGATAAGAAAACTGACATTTTCTTTTCTTTTCTTCTCTCTTAGTAGGATGTGCCTTCGGCCTCCTATTGGACTGCCTGTTGTGGTGAAAGTTTTGCGGGAAAGGGGTGGAATTTTGGTTGGGTGAGAAATACTTAAATAGGAAAAAACCTTTGTTTCCTTATGGGAGTGTATTGTTTTGCGGGGCAAGCCCTTTAACAGGACACTGTGGTTCTCAGTGAAATTTAAGTTATCCAAGTTGGTCTTTTCTTTTTATTAAACAATTGAAATTGGTAACGTCCCTAGTTTGTTTTTTGTGGTAACGTTGACTGTAAATGATGGTCGAGTGTTACACTACAACTAATAATAACAATATTTCGTGCGCACGTTATACATAATTCGTGGCCACAATTTATTTTTTTACAGAGGGGCTCCGTAGTTTTGGAGAACTTCACTTGTACAGTACAGACGCTCTCTGATAGCAGGCTGTATGCAGAAGCATGTTTAGTCTCGTAGTGAATTGTGTCGAAGTGCTGAACCGGTGTTGTGCACCTTCGGAGCCCTCTGCGTAGCTGGAACCAACAACCAAGCCCTGCAGCACCGCGTGACGCACCACGATGCAGAGAGAGAGGGATAATGTTCTACTCAGAGAATCATGATGCAAACATTACACAATAAGTTAAAAACAAAAATAAGAATTGCCTGTTGATTTTGTATTATTTATAATTGTATTATATGTTTGGCTGGCGGGCCAAAAATAACACATTTTAAGATAGAAGCCGCGGGCCAACTGCAACCTGCGGTCGGATTTTCTATGGCCCGCGGGCCGTAGTTTGGACACCCCTGTCTTATGGGGAATGCTTGTGTGTACATGACTAGTCCGCTGGCCTCCACTTCTTATTGCCAGATGCGGCTCATTGTCCACTGTGTTTAAGATGCAATGTTTCATGTATATTTTATTTCCTGTGTGACCTTGGAAGACTGATCAGCTACTGATCAGATACTTTACACTGTATCTATGAGGTCTGTTGCTCATAAGGAGCCTTCTCCTCTCCTCCCTTGTGTGTGCAGCATCCTCCTGAAGTCCTATCCTCTCTGTGTGTCTTCCTGGCAGTCTCCCTGGTCTGTGTCTCCTTCTCACCTCCCTCACGTGCTAAGTGCCCTCTGGTGTCTATTGTGGAAACTTGTCCTCCCTGTGTGCCTCCCTGTTGGCTTTACTTCCTCCTGTCTCCCACCTCTGATGATTACCTGTTCCTCCCTTACTGTGTGCACCTGTGTCCTGCCTTCCTCCTCTACTTAGGTCCTGTGCTCCCCTTTGTCTTTGTCTGATCGTTGTTTGTTGTTCTCCTGTGATGTGCTCCAGCCTTCCTTATGATTCTCCGCTGTGTCCTACTTTGTATTCCTCCATGCTCCTTGTCCTCCTGTCCTCCCCAGAATTACCCTTCATCCTCTGGTTGGTTTTGAGTTCTTTCTCCCTTGTGTTTTATTTTGTACTTTATGGACTTTGGTTCAGAAGCTCAGCCTTTGTTTACCTGTTCCTCAGACAGTTAAAGTATTGTTTAGCTTGGAATAAAGCTCCTTTTGTTGTAATCTTCAGTTGTCTGTGCTTGGGTCCTGTAAATTAATTAATACATCACATAACAACATAAACCAAAACTGGACCTTTCCTTGCTACAATTCTTTCAGTCAGTTTAAACCAGAGTTTCACTAGAAATAGTGTCAGTCTTGCATAAGTTAACATCAAAGTAACCTTATAAAAATACACACTAGTGTGGTGGGGTATCTCCCCCTGCTCTAGGTGAAGCTGCTGAGTGCAGCTTTAAGCCAGTCCTACCAACTCTCCTAATCAGGGTAAAGTCATAAGGCACCTGTGAGTGCAGATCTCCCTCTCTGCCTCCTGCTCTGTCCCTGCTGTGGTGCTGAGGGATTTGACATAAGCTTTGTTACATCTTGTGGTGAGTTGGCCTGCAACTGCCTTTGCATACTAATTGTAATACATGTATTTTAATTACTTTGCTCAGTTACAAGTATTCTTTTAATTAATTCCTTTTTCCCTCTTTCAGCAGTTTCATTTGTTACAGTCCGTGCTTGTATTTTTTTTATATATTTTTTTTTTAACATCTTAACTCACGTCTCAGTAATGAACCTGTGTGCCTTATATTCCAAATAAATCTGTTAAGAATTTCCTGGGGTGCAAGTCTCCAGGTGGCGTTGTTGCAACCTTCCCTTCCATGTCCCACGCCACACTACTCAGAACAAGGTAACAGAACACTCAGGTGTGGATTGTTTAACATACGATCCCTCCACTCTAAGTCGCTCTTAGTTAATGATTTAATTATTGATCATCACACTGATATATTTTGTCTCACTGAGACTTGGTTACAGGATGAAGAATATATTGCTTTAAATGAATCAACTCAACTTATATTAACTATCATGTTCCTCGAGGCACAGGCCGGAGGAATGTCGGAGGAGGAGTGGCAGTGATCTACCGCTCCAGTCTTCAGATGAATCCTAAATCTAAGTCTACTCATACTTCTTTTGAGAGTCTCACTCTCAGACTGTCTCGCCAAAGCTGGAAGTCAGAAAAGCCAGTTTTTTCTTGTTGTAGTGTATCGTCCACCTGCTGCTGTTTATTGAGAGTTCCTGCTCGAGTTTTCAGACTTCTTATCAACTTATCGACTGCCTTTAACTTACTCTTAGATTTAGTTGGGTTCTCTCAGTTCTTCAGGCAGGCACACCTTATCACAACATTGTCAGGGATGGCTCTCTCTGCTCTCACCTAGGTGCACTCCCACACAGGGAAATGAGTGTAGATGTATCAAACGATTCTCTTTAACACAAAAATTAAATGTTTTTATGTTGATCAGTTAAAAGAATAGTTAATTAAGTCAGTCACGCATAATTCAGACAGAAAAATACAGTGTTGCTTTAATGAAAAAGTATCATTTCATGTTGACAGTGGACCAAGGACTGACATGCTTGATGACACCTAATCATTTTAAAAATAAACAAACTGATTATATGAGTGGGAGGACACTAAATAGAAAATAAGTTAGTTCTTTTTTTTACCATTAAATGAAATTAAGTCTCTTACTGGGTTTTCAAGATCTCTTACCCTACCTTTAATAGCCAATCAGTTGCTAGGTGATGATGCTTTTAGTTCTGCCCAGTAATGTGTTCCCAGGCTGTGTTCGAAATCACTCCCTAATCCCTATATAGGGCCCTATATAGTGCCTCTGCCATTTTGTAGTGCTGTCCGAAATCTTGAGAAATTATAGACCCCATATTGGGCCCCCTAGTGTTTCCCATAATGCATCAAGAAAAGCAGTGTCCATCCGATGGTCACTACTTTTAGCAGCATGTACATGCATTGCGCGGACCGGCGAGGAGAACGAGTAAGTTATTTATTAATTGATTACGTTCTAAATATGATGGTTTAAAGAATGTAGCATGACCGGTTGTTTTTGCTTTATTAATGTTTTGCCATAAAACGTTTCTTGGGCTATAAAGGCACAAATTATAACTGCTAACAACAGAGTTTGTTTAGCCGACAGAGATCAGCTCATTTAATTTGCGACAGCAATGACATTGTTAACGGTGACAGAAAATCACGGAGGTAGTGTCCGAATGTCTGTAAATGCTTTCACAATGAGTTCACTATATGGTGCCCTACATTGAACTCCCCATATGGGGAGTAGGGAGTGAGTGATTTCGAAGCCCCAGTGTCTTAGTGGTTTGGAGGACAGGTGTGCAGGTGCCTTAGATCAATCAGAGCATGTACAAATAAATAAATAATAATAAAAAAAAAACAGTATATTTTTAGGTCAATATTATGGTGTTTCTTTTTATCTTTAGTTTTTATGTTTCTATTTATATGAATCTATTTTGACCTTAAGGGGTTACACACAATTTTGTCTAAATCTCATTGTACAATGACAATAACGCTTCTATTCCAGTTGTGGCTCCCTACTTACTACATGAGCCAGTGTTTTGAGTGAATTTTTTCTTCTTGGTTATTTTAGTGTATTTTGGGTTTTATTGTTGTTTTGTTGTTTTGAATTTTTCTGTTTCCAGTTTTATTTTGAAAGGCTCTATTCCCTCATGTGTTTGTGTTTGTTTTACTTCCCCTCTTGATGATTGCCTGTTATGTGGAGCTCAGGTAAGGAGATCCAAATGCAGGTAATAGGTCTAAAATAGTCTTTATAAATAAAACAAAAGAACAAAAAACAACCATGAGGGAAAAAAAGGTGCCAGGGAGCAGAGCTGCTGGGATTCGTCTGGCTAGGTTCGACCTGAAGCAAGGGAGGAAAGGGTAAGTTTCAATCTTAGAACAAGACTTAACAATGCGGCTGAGTTCAGGAGACTTACAACGTCACATAACGTGTAGAACTGGCACCGGATCAAGGGATGCCTGCCCCACACTAGTGTGTCTCACCTGTGTCCCATTGTCTCCCCTGCCCTTGTGTGTATTTCCCTGCACCGCTGCCATTTTTTGTCTTGTACTTTGTGTGTCTTGCTGTTTGTGTGTTGACGCCAAGCCAACCAGCCCTCTGAGTTTTCGAGTTTGCCACTGGTAAGATTTTCTAGTATGTACTCTTGTTCTTGTGATCCCCAGTGTTTGTCTCCTGCCTGTTTTTGGACCTTCCCTTAGCCTAGCCCTTATCAGTACTTTTGCCCTGCTGGGTTGTAGTCCTGTGTACTGAACCCTGAACCAAAATAAAAGACTTGTTTTTGTACTCTAATCTGCCGCCTGCCTTGCACCTGTGTCCTCGCCTGAACTTCTGACAACCACTACTACTCTACTTGATACTGAGCCTTACCTAGCGAGAAACTTCCGTAAACTTCAGTCTGTAAATGTAATTTTTTTTTTTTAGTAGATCGTGCTGCTTACACCAGTTCTATCAAATGAGAGATGAGAGAAAGAAATATTTACTAACTGATACATTTTGGTCAATTTATGTTTCAAGATGAGATATTTCCCAGTGATGAAAAAATGGATGATGGACTGAATATCAGATAATGTGCCTGAATGTTTACATGTGCTGTCAGAATGTGACATGAAAAGACTGAAGATATCATAACTGAGATATTACAAATAGTCCACTTACCTACCCTTTAATGTTTGGACTGAACCTATTTACAGCTGTTTTGCCTTTTGCCAAGAACAACTCATTTATACATGTGCTATTATAATTTATTAATGACTAACTATAAGCTATAGGCCACTTGAAAGTTGAAATGAAAAAATAAAATACTCCTCTAATCAAAACTCATCACGTGACTGATAGCCACATCATGTTGTTTTTTGTTCAGATTTAGGCTATGTTTTATTTTGGCTTAAATTAAAAATGTTAAAAGTATAATTGCTGGCCTTTAATCTGTGCCGAAAAAACATAGCAACAGTCCTATGTCATACTGCTGTTGTACAGGCTGTTCAAGGTCCCCCTGTCTCATACAGAGGGTGAGAGAGGTTGTTCCGGATGCTTGACAGCCCCACCTCTCACCCATAGATAGCTGGGATAAGCTTCAGCCCCCCTGCAGGACAAAGTAGGATGTTCCTGCCTGGCTTCAACACTTAAAAGGGTCAATTTAATGTTAAATAGTGATGCACACACACATGCATTCTTTCCATTTTAATGATCTGGTGTAACCAGTGTAAAATGTTGGCACATCACCTGTCAGTTAATATACTGTAAGTTAAATATTGTAAAAAAATATTGTCTCTACAAAGAAGCTCAGCATCATCTAGGAAAAGTCAGTAAGTAGCAGCATGAAGAGAACATGGTGAACCATGCAGTAACATACAATGATAATTCACAATGTTTAGTCTTTGTTTGATCTTTATTCTTCATATCAGCACTAATATTACAAAAATAGCTCATAATCTAGGAAAGTGATGATCGCATAGTAAACCAGGTCAAATACAGTAATATGGGCACATACATTGCAAAGTCATGGACTTGGTGGAACTGCCATTTGGTTAGGCTAATAGACACTAGTATCAATAGTTATATTATTATAGTATAGTACTATTATTGTTGGAATATAATGTGCAGTCCATTATAATATAATTAGTTTCATCTTGCTTGTCATGTTTAGAAGTAATTTAACATGACATAGTAATGTGAGCTAAAAATATAGACCATATGTAAACATAAAAGATAATTAAATATAGCACAGTAATTTAGTGAGTTCACATCTGCTAAAGTCACTTAATAGATGGAAGGTGAAATTCAATTTCTATTTGAAGAAGCTGCCAATTGCCCGTCCCAATAGTTTAAGTCCTCCAACAACAGCTCTGCCAGCTTCAACCAACATTTCACCAGCTTCGACCAGCGGATACAGTGGATTGATCTCTTCAGCTTCCTCTCTGGCCTGATATTCATGCCTGGATTGAAGCTTGTTTCTTTCCTCTCTCAGTTCTCTGTCATGTTCTTCCTTTATTCTTTCCATTGTGTTTTTCATCTCCCTCTCTCTCTCCTCTCTCTCTCTCTGTCTCTCTGCCTCTCTCTCTTTCCTCTCTCTGCTTCTCTCCTCATCCATCTCCTCTTTCATCTTCTTCCTCTCCTCCTCTCTCTCTTTCTTCTCCCTCTCTCTCTCAGCCTGAAGTTGCTCACTGATTTTCTGCATCTCCTTGTCATATTTTTCTTGTATTTGCTTCTCCATTTCCACTCTTTCTTTGCGGATTTGTGCTTCCTTTTCTTTCAGGATGCGTTGTTTCTCCTCTTCGATGGCCCTCTCAGCCTCTTGGAACATCTCGTTGGTGTAGTGGCTTCCTCCGTTCTTCTGGACTATCTGTCTGATCTTGTTGAGTAGCTCAGTGACCTGAAGCCTGCAGTCCTTTAGCTTATTGTTGAAGACATGGTACTGGTTGTTACATCTGTCTACAAGTTCCTGCAGTTCTGGGCTGTCACTCAGGTATTCTTCAATAGTGGTATCTTCAAGCAGGTCACCATGAGTAAAGAGAACCATGCTGTATCTGTCTGCAGCCCCTCCAAAGATGTTTTGAATCATCTGCACCGTCTGCTTTTCCTCATCAGTGAACCGGCCCAGCCTGATGACCACCAGGAAGATGTGGGGTCCAGGAGCACTGTAACTGATGCACTGAGTTACATCTTTAGTTGTTCTATCCATGCCGAACCTGGTGTCAAACAGACCAGGGGTGTCAATGACAGACACCTTTTGTCCATCCACAGCAGCTTTGCCTTTAGAACAGTCCACAGTCATGGACATGGCGCTGAACTTGGACTCAAAACACTTTCTTCCCAGGATAGTGTTTCCTGTGGCGCTCTTTCCAATGCCAGTCTTCCCCACCATCACCATCCTCAGCTCCTCATCACTTCTTATGAGGGATCCTGTGGAGGAGAATGAGTAAGAATCCAGTATGACTCCACGATGAATTCAGCTGACAGGTGGCAGGGGAGGAAAGAAGGATTTCATACATAATACCAGTTGTTGTAATAATGTAATTCTCAGTCTTGTCTTTTGATGACCTTACACAGCCAGAGAAGGTATCAGCTCAGTATTTACACTACAGGCTGCCACTGTAGGAAATGGATTCCTCTGCTAGATGAAAGTAAATAAATGGGTAATGGATAGCAGATGCTGCTCTCCAGGTCTGCCGATTATACTTTTATAGACACTTGTTGTTTTCAAGGTAAGGGAGGACAACATGGATTTTCATAAAGAAAGCAACAGGCCATGTATTTTTCTTTTTTCCCTGTACATTGTTTTGTTTCCTGTGTGCGCTGCTGTGTGCCTGTTCAGGTGTATGTGTGTTCTACACACCTGCAGCGCATTGCAGACATATGTTGAAGTGAAGGGTTAAAACTAACCCTGTGCTGTAATAACCCTACGTCAGCCATAGAAGCTGGTTGTCAGGATGTAAGTGCACTAAAACAGACAAAGTATTGGGACTTACCGCAGTTGTTGGCCATGGTTGCCTTGGAATTGACCTGTTGAGGTTGAAGAGTGTGATGCAGATTATTAAGATGAAGCACAAAAGAGATCAGTGTCTTACTGCTGCTACTTTTTATCTGCGTCTGTGTGCGTTAAACCACACCTACAAATGAGCAGTTTACGAAGTGTGAAAGTGAAACTAGCTATCACATAAAAAATAAATATAAACTGTAGCCCCTGCAGATCAAACTAGCTCAAAGCTGTTCTGTATATGGAAGCTGGAAACATTCAGGCTGCACCACACTCCATTTACTTCATTCATCTAGTTTATTATATTTTATTTTAACTAACTCACTTTAGAAGATTGCAAGTATATCCCTGTTTTAGAAATTTTGCCTTAAATGTAGGGTAGATTTCATTCTGATGCACTTTTTGTTAAATAAGTGTAACTTCTGTTTACAATCTGATAGCAACTGATTAGTTCGGCAGTTTCGCTTTAAAACGAAGAATATTAATCTGTGGAAGCCATAAAACACTAAAAACATCAGCCAATCCTACGAGGCGCAGCTGCGCCTAGAGTTGGCTGGATGTCACTCTCTTCCTGCTCTGCATGCACCAGAGAGGTAGGTGCATGATGGCCAAATTCACAGACTGGTTGGGAGGCGTGGCTTCGGGGTGAGCTCCGAGAGAAAGGGGCGTGTGTTTACTTTCGAAATCTGGCTGACTGGTGAGAGAGGTTGTTCTGACTTCTTTCATTTTTTTTATCTAACCTGGTCATTTTGTCAATCTTATTTCTTAATCGTACACGGGTGTGTTTACTTGTGTACACTTAACAACATGGCAATTTAGACATATGTTGTTTTATAAATAAACAAACACAGGTTCTTCAACAGTGCTGTAATGACATAAGATCAAAAACACAAACAGCAATCAATAAATGACAATCCAAACTAACAGAAGTATTGTTTTTATTTTAGAACTTCCTCCTTCTGTTCTTCTTTGAGTAGAACAGACTGAGGATATTCTGAAGCCTTGTAACTATCTACCCTTTACCCCTCTAAAAATGGCACACACTCTCCCCTCCCTTTCCCATTTACAAGAAGAGGCAGCAGTTGTTTCAAACATCTTTCGAGTAAACAGACACAGTGGCATTTCAGTGTGAAATAGAGGCCATAAAGCTGAAGCTCTGATCTATAAACAGCTGCCTGCAGTGACCAAACATCATCTTCATAGAGCTTTCCACCCGTTGACTAAGGCCCCAATCACACTGGGGAAATCAATCTGGCTAGAGCGGGATTTGGGCCGTATCAAGATATATCCGGATAGTTATTTTCTGAGTGTTAACACCGCAAACCCGGCTATATCCAGCTTGATTTCAATCCACCTCTCGGAGGTGGATCTAGCCAGACTGGCTTAAATGTGGCTCAGGCCTGAGAGCAGCTGTTCGCCAAAAGACAGCAGATTTCGAGGCTGACTAAAAGACGGAGGAAAACTTTTATTTCATTTTTGCATTATTCCAACCATGGCAAACGTTGCCCAGATGGTGCCCAGAGGTGCCCAGGTGCCAGGGAGAGAACTGAAGGGTTCCGTTGGGCCCAGATCAACCTGAAGCAATGGAGAAAAGGTAAGTTTCAATCTTTGAACAAGACAACAATGTGGCTGAGGTCAGGAGTCTTACGAAGTCAGGTAACGTGTAGAACTAGTGCTGGATCAAGGGAAGTGAGGTGCTCAAAAGCCTACCAGAATAGCAGGAGCAACTAAAGACAGAACCCAATAAACCACGACTCCACCCAGCAGATCCTGCGCATCCATGACACTTGAGGAGAGAGGAAGAGGGAGAGCACAACACAAAAAACTAGCAAGTCCGCAAGAGGGCAATAAAGTTCCTCACCACACCACTTTGCCTGCCCCGCCCTAGTGTGTCTCACCTGTGTCCCATTGTCTCCCCTGCCCTTGTGTGTTTAGTCTTTGTATTTCCCTGCACCGCTGCCATTTTTTTGTCTTGTTACTTTGTGTGTCTTGCTCTTTGTGTGTTGACGCCAAGCCAACCAGCCCTCTGAGTTTTCGAGTTTGCCACTGGTAAGATTTTCTAGTGTGTACTCTTGTTCATGTGATCCCCAGTGTTTGTCTCCTGCCTGTTTTTGGACCTTCCCTTAGCCTAGCCCTTATCAGTACTTTTGCCCTGCTGGGTTGTAGTCCTGTGTACTGAACCCTGAACCAAAATAAAAGACTTGTTTTTGTACTCTAATCTGCCGCCTGCCTTGCACCTGTGTCCTCACCTGAACTTCTGACAACCACTACTACTCTACTTGATACTGAGCCTTACCTAGCGAGAAACTTCAGCTTGTAAATGTAATTTTGTTTACTTTTTTTAGTAGATCGTGCTGCTTAGCTCAGTATCTACAGGGCAAGACACCAGTTCCATCAAATGGCCAGGATGAGAGAAAGAAATATTTACTAACTGATACATTTCGGTCCATTTCTGTTTCTAGATGAGATATTTCCCAGTGATGAAAAAATGGATGATGGACTGAATATCAGATAATGTGCCTGAATGTTTACATGTGCTGTCAGAATGTGACATGAAAAGACTGAAGATATCATAACTGAGATATTACAAATAGTCCACTTACCTACCCTTTAATGTTTGGACTGAACCTATTTACAGCTGTTTTGCCTTTTACCAAGACACAATTCATTTATACATGTCTTATTATAATTTATTAATGACTAACGTAGGCTATAGGCCACTTGAAAGTTGAAGCAAAGAAATAAAATTCTCCTCTGTAACATCTCATCATAAAAGTCAGTAAGTAGCAGCATGAGGAGAACATGGTGAACCATGCAGTAACATACAATGATAATTCACAATGTTTAGTCTTTGTTTGATCTTTATTCTTCATATCAGCACTAATATTACAAAAATAGCTCATAATCTAGGAAATTGATGATCGCATAGTAAACAAGGTCAAATAATATGGGCACATACATTGCAAAGTCATTAGGTGGAACTGCCATTTGGTTAGGTAGGTACACTAGTATCAATAGTTATATTATTATAGTATAGTACTATTATTGTTGGAATATAATGTGCAATTGACAAATGACCCATCAAAACATAGAAGTAATTTAACATGAAATATCAACCTGATCTTTAGATCTTAAAAAAAGACAATACTAGTTGGCACTGTGATGCAGTAATTCTCTACCTACCAAAATCTAATGATAAAAAATCCTCATTTGAACAAGCTCCAGATTTTCTGTCCCAGTTTTTTGAGTCCTCCAACAACAGCTCTGCCAGCTTCAACAATTGCTTCACCAACTACTACCAGGGGTAACAATGGATTGATCTTTTCAGCTTCCTCTCTTGCCTGATATTCATGTCTGGATTGAAGCTTGTTTCTTTCCTCTCTCAGTTCTCTGTCATGTTTTTCCTTTATTCTTTCCATTGTGTTTTTCATCTCCCTCTCTCTCTCCTCTCTCTCTCTCTGTCTCTCTGCCTCTCTCTCTTTCCTCTCTCTCCTTCTCTCCTCATCCATCTCTTCTTTCATCTTCTTCCTCTCCTCCTCTCTCTCTTTCTTCTCCCTCTCTCTCTCAGCCTGAAGTTGCTCACTGATTTTCTGCATCTCCTTGTCATATTTTTCTTGTATTTGCTTCTCCATTTCAACTCTTTCTTTGCGGATTTGTGCTTCCTTTTCTTTCAGGATGCGTTGTTTCTCCTCTTCGATGGCCCTCTCAGCCTCTTGGAACATCTCGTTGGTGTAGTGGCTTCCTCCGTTCTTCTGGACTATCTGTCTGATCTTGTTGAGTAGCTCAGTGACCTGAGGCCTGCGGTCCTTCAGCTTATTATCGAACACATGGTACTGGTTGTTACATCTGTCTACAAGTTCCTGCAATTCTGGGCTGTCACTCAGGTATTCTTCAATAGTGGTATCTTCAAGCAGGTCACCATGAGTAAAGAGAACCATGCTGTATCTGTCTGCAGCCCCTCCAAAGATGTTTTGAATCATCTGCACCGTCTGCTTTTCCTCATCAGTGAACCGGCCCAGCCTGATGACCACCAGGAAGATGTGGGGTCCAGGAGCACTGTAAGTGATGCACTGAGTTACATCTTTAGTTGTTCTATCCATGCCGAACCTGGTGTCAAACAGACCAGGGGTGTCAATGACAGCCACCTTTTGTCCATCTACAGCAGCCTTGCCTTTAGAACAGTCTTCGGTCATGGACCTAGCACTGAACTTGGACTCAAAGCACTGTCTTCCCAGGATCGTGTTTCCCGTGGCACTCTTTCCAATGCCAGTCTTCCCCACCATCACCATCCTCAGCTCCTCATCACTTTTTATGAGGGATCCTGTGGAGGAGAATGAGTAAGAATCCAGTATGACTCCACGATGAATTCAGCTGACAGGTGGCAGGGGAGGAAAGAAGGATTTCATACATAATACCAGTTGTTGTAATAATGTAATTCTCAGTCTTGTCTTGAAAATATGAGGAGTCTTGTCAAGGTAAGAGAGGACAACATGGATTTTCATAAAGAAAGCAATGGGCCATGTATTTTTCTTTTTTCCCTGTACATTGTTTTGTTTCCTGTGTGCGCTGCTGTGTGCCTGTTCAGGTGTATGTGTGTTCTACACACCTGCAGCGCATTGCAGACATATGTTGAAGTGAAGGGTTAAAACTAACCCTGTGCTGTAATAACCCTACGTCAGCCATATAAGCTGGTTGTCAGGATGTAAGTGCACTAAAACAGACATAAAGTATTGGGACTTACCGCAGTTGTTGGCCATGGTTGCCTTGGAATTGACCTGTTGAGGTTGAAGAGTGTGATGCAGATTATTAAGATGAAGCACAAAAGAGATCAGTGTCTTGCTGCTGCCACTTTTTATCTGCGTCTGTGTGCGTTAAACCACACCTACAAATGAGCAGTTTACGAAGTGTGAAAGTGAAACTAGCTATCACATAAAAAATAAATATAAACTGTAGCCCCTGCAGATCAAACTAGCTCAAAGCTGTTCTGCATATGGAAGCTGGAAACATTCAGGCTGCACCACACTCCATTTACTTCATTGATCTAGTTTATTATATTTTATTTAAACTAACTCACTTTAGAAGATTGCAAGTATAGCCCTGTCTTAGAAAGTTTGCCTTAAGCATTTAATGCTTATTTTCTTTCTTTTTGAAATTTGTTTTGTTTGTGTATGTTTTGCAATCTTAACCCGTTATATTCACAATCTAAATGTATATATCTATTTGTCCTTTGTGTCAGCAACCTGGAGCTGAATGCCCAGAAGACAGTGGAGATGACAGTAGACTTTTGGAAAGTGCCAGCTCCATCACCCCCCCCCCCCCCCCCCCCCCTCACCCTGACAGACACTCCCATCTCCACAGTGGACTCTTTCCGCTTCCTGGGTACCACCATCACCCAGGACCTCAAGTGGGAGCTCACCATCAGCTCCCTCATCAAAAAGGCCCAGCAGAGGATGTGCTTCCTGCGGCAGCTGAGGAAACTCAAGGTGCCAGCCAGAATGATGATTCAGTTCTACACGGCCATCATTGAGTCCATCCTCACCTCCTCCATCACAGTGTGGTACGCTGGGGCCACTACCAGGGACAGGCACAGACTGCAGCGTGTTGTGCGCTCTGCTGAGAAGGTGATCGGCTGCAGCCTGCCATCTATCGAGGACCTGTACGTCTCCAGGACTCTGAGGCATGCAGGTCGGATCACAGCTGACCCTTCTCACCCTGGACACGGACTCTTTGAGCCACTCCCCTCAGGCAGGAGGTTACGGTCCATTCGGACCAGAACCTCACGCCACAAGAACAGCTTCTTCCCCTCTGCTGTTGGACTGTTAAACTGTAATTAATGCACTGCTCTGCAATGTCACTTCAGAAGGTCACTTTAGTATAGTCACTGTACAATGACGACTATTTGCACTGTTTACTCCATCTTGCACTACTTGCACACGAGTACCACCTCACCGACCCATGTGGTACCTGTTACATTATTACATTATTACACTGTTCCATTCGTTCATATAAGGGTCTATGTTTACCATTACATCCGCCAAGTATTTTATGTTCTGTTCATTGTATGTCTGTTATGCCATGTCTGTCATGTAAATTTAGCCTTACTTTAGTTTATTTACTTAATTTTATCTTAGTTTTTATCTTATTGCATGTTAATTATTATATGTTCTTTGTATGCACCAATCACTAAGGCAAATTCCTAGTAATGTGAACCCCCTTCACTTACATGGCAATAAACACGATTCTGATTCTGATTCTGTTCTTCTTTGAGTAGAACAGACTGAGGATATTCTGAAGCCTTGTAACTATCCACCCTTTACCCCTCTAAAAATGGCACACACTCTCCCCTCCCTTTCCCTTTTACAAGAAGAGGCAGCAGTTCTTTCAAACATCTTTCGAGTAAACAGACACAGTGGCATTTCAGTGTGAATTGGAGGCCATAAAGCTGGAGCTCTGATCTATAAACAGCTGCCTGCAGTGACCAAACATCATCTTCATAGAGCTTTCCACCCGTTAAATTAAAGAGCAGCTGTTCGACAAACACAGCAGATTTTGAGGCTGACTAAAAGACGGAGCAAAACTTTTATTTCATTTTTGCATAATACCAACCATGGCAACTGTTCTCCTGTTTCTCTCAAGAGAGCTCACTCACATAGATCAGGGTCATTAGGGGTTTTCTAGGGAGGGCTTTTTCTTTTTTCTTTGGCTGTGTCTACTTCCCTTCTCTTGTAAGGGTTAAGTTTAAACAACAAATTTATTAAGATTAAGCAACCTTTATTTGTTACCCAATGGGGAAATTGTGTATTCTTGTTATACTAACGTAACACTTACATGCCGGTACATAAAAAATGACCGGAGGCATGCAGGGTTAGCTATTAGCTTGATTGTATTGTATTCAAACATGTTTCAGTAGTTTAAGTCACTTTTTAAATGATGTTATGTTACTCTGATTATTGAAACAATTCCATTAAGTTTTAATGATTACTTATATAATAACAGATATATCATTAAGTCTATTTTAACCAATATCATGTATTATTCAGAACAAGAAGTGATTCCTAGTGTAGGGCTGTGAGCCAAGAGATGGCACATACATACACTGTAAGTAGGCTGTATATACTGTGCAACAATGCATCAGGAACATACGTCACTTAGGTGATAAGCTTAACAATATTTAACCAAAAAGCCCCTGTAAACAGTAACACTTATGGCAATTTAGTTGATTAATGAAAATGTTTAGCTTGCCAGCTGCAAAATAAAAGCTGCAAATCGAGGCCAGAAGACATGTTCACTTAAGTTATTTTTTTCCTCCACAGCAAGGTTTCTCGTTCTGCCTGTGCCTGTGTGGGTTTTCTCCGGGTACTTCGGCTTCCTCCCACAGTCTAAAGACGTGCTTGTTAGGTTAATTGGTCACTTTAAAATGGCGTAGGTGTGAGTGTGCATGGTTGTCTGTCTGTATGTTTACCTGTGATGGACTGGTAGCCTGTCCAGGGTGTACCCTGCCTCCCACCTATAGGTAGTTGGGATAGGCTCCAGCCCCCTGTGACCCTGCACTGCAGGACAAAGTGGTTTCAAATGGATGGATATATATATATATATATATATATATATATAGCTGCTAGCTGCTAGCTGGTCATCACAGATGTGTTTTGGTAATAATATGTGCATTTGCTTAAGAAAGCTATTTTTATCACCATCCAGAGAGAGGGGTGTCAGAAATGCTTTTAATCACTATAGTACAATAGAGCACAATATTCAGAAAATAGTACAGTCATCTCTCTGCTCAGCTCATCTCCGAGCTTGTCTCCTTAGCCGTGCTCTTTCCTCTTCCAGTTCTCTCTGACGCTGTTCTTCTAAACGTCTCCTCATATTTTCAATCTGCCTCTGTCTTTCCTCTTCGTCTCTCCTCCTTTGTGCTTCCTTTTCCTCCCTCTCTGTCTCCCACTCCCTCTCCATTCTTTCCATTTCTCTTTTTCTCTCCTCCTCTCTCTCTCTCCTCTCTCTTTCTTTTTCTGCCTCACGTTGTCTCTTAATTTTTCTCAGTTCTTTTCGATGGTGTTTCTGAGCTTGCTTCTCCATTTCCACTCTTTCTTTGCGGATTTGTGCTTCCTTTTCTTTCAGGATGCGTTGTTTCTCCTCTTCGATGGCCCTCTCAGCCTCTTGGAACATTTCGTTGGTGTAGTGGCTTCCTCCGTTCTTCTGGACTATCTGTCTGATCTTGTTGAGCAGCTCAGTGACCTGAAGCCTGTGGTCCTTTAGCTTATTGTTGAAGACATGGTACTGGTTGTTGCATCTCTTCACAAGTTCCTGCAGTTCTGGGCTGTCACTCAGGTATTCTTCAATAGTGGTATCTTCAAGCAGGTCACCATGAGTAAAGAGAACCATGCTGTATCTGTCTGCAGCCCCTCCAAAGATGTTTTGAATCATCTGCACCGTCTGCTTTTCCTCATCAGTGAACCGGCCCAGCCTGATGACCACCAGGAAGATGTGGGGTCCAGGAGCACTGTAAGTGATGCACTGAGTTACAGCTTTAGTTGTTCTATCCATGCCGAACCTGGTGTCAAACAGACCAGGGGTGTCAATGACAGCCACCTTTTGTCCATCTACAGCAGCTTTGCCTTTAGAACAGTCCACAGTCATGGACATGGCGCTGAACTTGGACTCAAAGCACTTTCTTCCCAGGATAGTGTTTCCTGTGGCGCTCTTTCCAATGCCAGTCCTTCCTACCATCACCATCCTCAGCTCCTTATTTTTATTAGCTCCTGCGTGGAAGATAAAACAGATAAGAATATGGCTGTGAAATAACTACTGAGAGATTTGAAATATTTGACAAGGTTCTTTGAGCATCAAAGAATGCCTGGAACAGGACATCAATAAACCAAAATCTTATATCTCCTATCTGAATTACCATTCCTGTCCTGTTCCATTTTTACATCACTGCATACAATGCATGAGCAGGGATTTACAATATATAGCAAGATGAGATTGGATTAGATTTTTAGATACTAAAAAATGCTGCATACAACATGAGTGTTGTAGTGGACTTACTGTAGGGATTTCGCCTAGGCATGGTTGGCTTCAGAGGGCAGGTGCTGGCCCTCCTGCTCCTTCTGCTTGTTAAATAGCTGCTTTGTTACATGCAGCAAACCGTCAGTTAAACAGTAGTGGAGTCACAATGAAAGTGAAATTGAACCACGGCACACCTTTGTCATTTGTGTTAGGAAATCACTTACTGAGAGAACCTGAGGCATTTAATTTAGTGTTATAAAACACATGTGTTAGTGCAGCCTATCACAGTTATAAAAACCTCAATCATGCCACAGAAAAAAAAAAGTTGATTATTAATTTCACAGACACAGGAGGTAGGCTGGAGGAGGTACATACAGTACATACATACTCTTACTTTAAAGTTTGAGTCTCCTTACTATCGTGTGCTGTTTTGTTTTCAAAAGTATCCTAAGCAAAAGATTGAGGCCCTGCAGCTAGAGACAGTGGCTTTTCAAAGTGAATTGGAGGCCATGACGCCATGGCGCATGACAGTGACTAAACATCATCTAGAGCTTTAGAATTTTTTGCCTAAAGTGTTGCTACAGGAGATTCTAGAGTCTGTTAGAGCCCTAGACAAAAAGTCCTTAACTTTATAAATTAAGACCATCACCCACAATATGTATTGTGTATTTTAAGTAAAATTAATATTGATATCATTTATTTTTAATTATAAAACTGCTGGTGACTGGCGCTTTCACTTAAAGGCAGCCTTAAAACGTTTTTGCATAGCTAACCATATAACTTCGTCAACTAATCTGCTGACATTATGTGATGACTTTCACTGGAGAGAGGGGTCTTCTAGGGGTATTAAACTGCGGGGGAGGAAAAAGGAGCAGAGTGTGAAATACAGTTGTTTCCCCAGGCTGCTTAGTTTTAAATAATCAAAGCTGTGGAGTTCCCCCGAAAATTTCCAACCCTGTAAACCTAACTACATTTTAACCAAACAGTTGCACTTTCCCCTGCAGAAGACCTATGATAAACACTGCTTATCATAGGTGGAGAGGTTTGAACTTTTAACCCTGTGGCAGTAAAACCACAGCACTGCAACGAAAACATTGTTGTAGTTCACTGAGAATGCTCAATAATTTTTAGGTGTGGTTTATTACACACTATGACCTATTATAAAGGGCAACAGCAGGAGACTGTGTAAGCGCTGAGTCCGCGTTTTACACTGATTACACAAGCTGTAAAAACAAAAACTCTCCTATGAAGTGAATTCTTTCCTTGTAACATTTTTGTCTCCCACTTTAGTTACCACATGATAAATGGCTCTTGTAAATGAAGGAAATCAGTACAGACAGGTATACACAGCCATAAATGTTTAATTAGCAGCCATACAGGACAAATCATGACAACGCATGAACTGTGGTTAACATCAGAAATGATGGGATAAATGTTATCCAGTGAGTATCCATTGCTCTAAATTTCTCTTATAGGACACACACACACACTGTGTGTGTGGAAGGATCTGTACAATAAATATTCATACCTCCTACCTCACATGCCTTAAGTTACAACATTGTACAATGCACATGTACATACACAAGATACATGTGAGGGAGAGTAGATGTCAAAAGGATGAAAAATGTGTAGCTTGTTGAGTCAGAAGCGTGCACACACACACACACACACACACACACACACACACACACACACATAAAAAACACCAGTAGCACAGACTTAAATAAAGCACCATCTATCAAAAGCCTGGCATCTTACTGCAAAGTGCTCCAAACTAAAGTGCAAAAATAAAGAATTTACATGAAAAGTCCAAGAAGAGCTTCTTGCTTTACGTTCCCCAAGCAACATACAGTATGTCTCTCACTCTCTCACACACACAAGCACACTCACGCTGTTCAACTGCTATAAAAATGTAGGAAGTAAATGATCTTTATTTATTTTATAAATATTTCACTTGTAGCTACTTTTAATCAGTTAATTAAAATCAGAAGTGTATGTACCTGCTGCTCACATCTGTGAGTTTCTAATCACCCTTTGCAGAACCTGGCCCTAGCAGTGGGCCAAACTTCCTTCATAAGGGAGGAAATATGCAATCATCCTCATCAGCACCACACTATAAACATTCATTATGCTCTATTCTCACTATTGCTGTGACTGCACAGAATGAACGCATTTCAGATGCTGGGGCCAGTCCCGGCTCTTCTCAATATCACATTGTTGTACTTAGTGTTTCTATATTTGTCTTCTGATATTTAATGTCTGTCCCAAGTTTAACACCAAAGCCCCTCTGAGCAGACTTATGTCTGGGCTTCTGGTATGGAGCGGCCGGGTTCACATGGCACAGAGGACCCTGCTGCTGCTAGACCATTTGTACTGCGACACAGCAGAGACTTGGCTGCTGCAGCGGCAGCTGTTGCTGATGATGATGCAGTGCTACCCGTGATGGTACCATTGAGGTTCCTGTAGGGCCGCTGCCGTGGTAACGAAGTCCTTCGATGAGTGGTAGGCACAGCAGCTGATCCCCGGAGGCACACAGAGGGGAAACTCAAGCCCACCAAACAGCAGCCTGGGCAAGAAATGACCTCATCCTGGTCAGTGGGACCACTTGGTTCAGAGGGCAGGGCCTGGGCTCTACTGTAACCGTTAGATCGCCCCCCTCCCCCACCCCATTGCACCGGCTGGCCAATTACAAGAGTGGAGCCATTGTTGTTGTCTAGTCTTGGCAGAGGAGGCAGGGAGGGTGGTCCGTTAGAGATAGGAAGCTGCCAGCCATTGGTCCGTAAGGAAGAGGAAGAGGTAGAGGTAAGCAGTGGTCTCCCAGGTGTGGAGTTGAGGATTCCCTCTGCTGGCTCAGGAGACTTGGTACAGTCCATGGGTTCTGTTAGACATACACTCTCGTCCTCCTCTTCTTCTTCCTCCAACCGCTCCAGAGACACCATCTCCAACTCAACAGGAAGACCTGAGTCCTCTCCCACCCCAACCTCTTTTTGTAACAAGTCTCTTTTCTCAGATAGGTCTTCTTGTAGCCTTTCCTCCTTGCTCATCTTGTCTTCCACATCCTCCCCAATCCTAACCTTTGTCACTGCCACTTGTGCTTCCTCCATGCTTTCCTCCTGTTTCCGGTCTGTGTCTCTAAGCAAGGCGACAGTCCGACTGAGTTCTGGGGTGCAGGGGAGAGACTGGCACCTCCTTGGCATTCCCATTCCCGGTGCTGCTCTGAGAAGATGCGGGGAGGCGCACGGGTCACGAAGTGCTGGTAGGGTAAAGGTCAGGGAGATGACAGATTTGCTAGGTGTGTCCAAGAGTTTACACCGCCCCCCATTTAGGTCCTGTCTGAGAGAGAAAGGGTTAACCCTTGCAGGGGTCCCGAGGAGAGGAGGTGTTAAGGTTCCGGGGGGCAACATGTCTGACTGGCTCCTCGCCAAGCCTTGTCGGAGTTGGCTGCGGTCTCCAGGGTGACAGGGAGAACTGCGGCGCCGGTATGGGCTGACATCTACCGCCACTGGCTCTGAAAGGGGAGACATGGATGAGTCCCATAACATGGTATGAAATTACCAGGGAGGACAATAAGAGGCAAACCAGGGGAAAACATACAAAAGAAAATTTGGTTTAGGTCTAACAATCTGCCCGTCTGTATAAGTCAACCTTAAAAATAACAGAACTGCTCAGGAACAAGAAAAACCGTTATTATGACATTTTATATTAAAATAAAACTGACCAAGGGCAATGGGCTTCTCTCCCACTTCCTCCGTCTCAATGCTGTCCAGTGTGAAGACAATGTCAGAGAACGAGGGGCGGCTATGTGCGCTCATCTAAAAAGAAATGCGTTTAAGAAAGCATATTCATAGGACACAGACACTTCAGGTCACTATGGTATGTAATCAGCTTCATTGTGTGTGCGTGCTTACATTGCAGCAGGTGACAGCGAGGCTAAAGAATGCAGGAGGACAATCACCAACCATGTTTTCAAATGCATCCACATCCAGACCAAAGTCCTAGACACACATACATATACATAGATGTCATCAGTGACATTTTCAGTAGTATTGTCATATAATCGTTACAGGAAACAGGAATTGTGATAAGTATCTCAGTGACACACACTGATCACAGTACAATAGAATTTGAAACTGGCAACTGTATGAATTACACCAGATGCCCATGGTATGTGGGGTTCCACTGGGGTACATTTTGAAACCCTTTTACTTTAATCTGTACATCCTTAATTGAGGCCAAATAATACAAAATAATCAAGTATCCTTGACCTGCATAACCGTCATCTATTGTTAGATTTCAGAGTAAACCTTTTCTTACGTGTTAGTTAGTAGAAACCATAATGTTGTCAAATTATTAATGTTTATTACATTCACACTGTGGTGTCCCTATGAATCATTTAAACTCAAAAATACTGAAAAATAGAGCCCAGGTTTTTAAAAAACAAACTTTAAATAGCCCCTACAATGAAAGGGTTTATAGTGGCTTTCTTTCAGCTTTAAATGTCCCCAACTTTAACTGCAAAAGCAGTTTTATATCCCCACAATGATGACTGAAACAGACAAAGCACCTGGCTGCAGAGCCCTACCTCTGTCCTGGGTAAGAAGTCAGGATCAGCTTCTATCCGGGCAATGATTTCACACAGAATGATGCCGTATGCAAACACATCCACCTGAACACAGAAGGGGAGATGTATGGTCAGTGTGTGTACAGTGTGACCATCCACACCGCTAGAGCTCACAGAAAATACCTATTGCGAAATTCTCAAATGTGTTTTTTTGCTAATAAATGAATTGCTCCCTTATAAGAAACAATTGCACAGTTCCTCGAAACAAGTTGTATAGTGACTACATATTAAGGAAGTTTACCTTCTCATCATACGGCTCTCCTCTCAGAACTTCAGGGGCCATCCAGTATGGAGAGCCCACAATGGCCAGAGGCTGCTTCTCTACGCCATCACTGCAAATAACAATCATTTTAGGTAATAACATTGTTATGTGTCTAATACTTTTTCAAATTCTTTGGTAGCATAAAGCACATTGACTTCTAGCCAAGAGTGACGTCTTTTATTCACTATAAAAGAACATTTACAGCTTCACCTGACTGACCTGTAATCAGGGATCTTCTCTGCGAGGCCAAAGTCTCCCACCACAGCAGTGAACATGCCATTGTCACAGCGAACCAGACAGTTCTGTACAGACAAAAGTGACACAGACTAAAATGGTAGGGAGAACAAAGGACAGTGAACATGAAATATGATGCAGGAAGTATTTCTGCCTCTCTGCTTATTTCCTGTTTGGTCATATTTGAAATCAAATACAATAGAAAGCAGTGCTGTGTGGCACAGTGGTTACTTTTTTGTCATTTTGCCAGCCAGATATTAGAGTGTGTTTCAGTGTTAGTGAGTTTTTAGCTTGTGTAAAAGGGGGCATACTGTCCCAACATTTACCAGTGTCACAGGAAATGACCATAAAATCAGAAGCACTGTTTTCTAACTTTAACGATTACAACAATGGCAACAGGAATCTGTCTTTAAACATTCCGTAGAATACATTGGCACATACAGTATGTATGTACCTATAATGATCCACACTGTTACGTGTAAGAGTTTGAACTCTGTACCTTGGAGGTGAGGTCTCTGTGGAATATACCCTTGCTGTGCAGGTACTGCAGTCCTCGGGCGATATCCAGAGACAGGCCGATCCTGACGTCCCACGATAGATACAGATCACTATCCAGCAGCTGCTCAAGGTTCCCTCCATTTATGTACTACAAAGAGAGAGAAAGTTGGGGATCACAGCCTCTTTTGGTTTATGATGAGATGCATTCATTTCAGGTGCTTAATAGTGTTTAAGATGGAGGTTTCATTTTAAACCCAGAGAAAGGAGCAAATCATATTTGTTTGTTCAAATATGCTTATGTTGTAACTATGGTGACAACTACACAGCATGTAAACATCGACCTAACAACATTTGATAGTCAATAAAATATAATAGAGACAAATGTTACCTCAGTTAAAGCGTGGAGTTGACCTTCATGAACACAGACTCCGAGAAACCTTAGGAAAGATGCAGAGAGAGGGTAAAAGGTACTGGAGAGTGTAACATGCCTGCATGCAAAGCTTGACTATGGCGCCCCGTGTGTCCCTTCAGGGCAACAAAACAAACTAAAGTAGGGGCAGAGGGGCAAACTTCACATTTAAGGTTTTTGTAAATAAATAGATAAACACAATACAATGTTATATTAAAAATATTTTGTGGAAATGATATCGAAAATGCATACCATACCATACAGGTTGCTGCTTTCTTATCAACAAACAGATATCATGAGTAAAAGAAACAGAACTCAATTTAAATAACACATTTTTACCTACCTGAGTATGTTGGGGTGGCAAAGCCTGTTCATAAGCTGCACTTCTCGTAGCATGTTAGCTTTGTTGCTAGCCAGTGTGTTCATTTTCAGAGCCATCACCTGTCCTGTGATCCGATGTTGCACCTGGAAAAGAAACCGCACAGACATTCAGTGAGAGGACAACATTTACAGTCATGAGACATACAGAAAGAACAGATCCCAGGTACAGTACGAATATTACATTATACCAACACACGTTTTTAATCAGTTTTGCTGCACCATCATTATTATTATTATCAAACAGATGTAACTTGTTTCTCTCTATGCATGCTTGTGAAGGATGATTTTGTGTTCTGCTGAGTTAGCTACAGACATTATGGAACATTATTCACCTTTACAGAGCAGACATAAGCATGGCACAGACAGGATTTACACAAGCCACATGAACAAGGTTATAAACAGGGGAACAGACACAGTAATCTGAATGATATCACATACACACTAATCCCAACAGCACTGACACCATTTACCTCACAAACTACGTATGAACCAATAAGCATCAGTGAATATCTGGAAATATTGTGTAATTAGAGGTAAAAAGCAGAAGTTCTAGAAATGCTGTTTGACAAATGTTCACATTGAGCATGAGTCTGATGCTAATATGACATTTTAAGGCTGATATCTTCAAACGTTTGCTCAAAATACTGTGCATTCCCACTTATCATATACTTTACGGTATTGTATCTCAAAACTAGTAAGCAAATTGCATTCAAAACGCTCAGCTGTTGCATATACTGCAGGCATGCTGACAGCACTGTACAGTACCACAGTATTTGTTTGTTCATCTATTGCAGTTTTGTTTATGGCTGCCATTTGTTATGAAAGACTCTTTACTCATTTACTATTTTACTTAATTTTCTAATTATCACAATATTACATTGTAATTTGTTTTCTTTATTAATATATTTATTTTATTTATTTATCTATTTGTGAATATTTATGTTTTAATGTCTTATTTTAACTCAATTTCACTTCAATTCTATTTGTCTGTTCATGTGGTTTTATTGGCATCCCAGTGTTTTCTCCCTTATAGCGAGGTGATTGCAGTAATGACAATGACTTTCATGCATACTTTAGTGTATGATATTCATTTTTGGATTAATTAATATCTCTAAATTCCCACACATCCTTTTTCTGTGTTATATAAGTCAAGGCCTGCAACAATTTATCAGATAAAATTGGTGACTATAGAAGGCCCATGTTTTATATTCTACATTTCTTTCCCTGTCATTTACAGTCAACATTTTTCTATATCTCTTTTCATTTCTATACATAGAAGAAGAAAAAATGTTTTGATCATTCACATTGTGAAAAGAAAATCCACCACTGCCCTATCATTAAATGAATTCTTTACAGCAAGGAACCGTAGTGTCACTAACATTAGCTGACCATGTAAAGCTCGTGTTAGTGACTGTCTGCGGTCATGTGCGTGACTGGACGGATCATTGACTACCAAAGTGTGCCTGCAAAGTTCATCCAGTGTCTGTCCGTGGGTGCATGTATCTGTGTTTGTATGCATGTCTGTGTGTATAAATAGCGTGGCACTAATAGGCTTTCTGACTTTCCCATCACTCCTCCTGATCTGCACAAATCCACAGGCCATTGCTGAGGCCTGAGCAGGTGCACACGTGCAAACACACTCTGCGCCATGGACATGGACAGAGCCCAGAGCTGTCAATACATTTAGCAATTAGCATCTCCAGCTACACTGTAATTATTTACAGCTGGTGGAAGTTAGAGCTGGTTCAGGCAACTAGAACTATATGCTGCAAGAGGCCTGAGCTACTAGGCTGAGCAGTTCTCATCCACCCTCCTCTGGCCCACTCCCACATTGTGTGCCAAAATGGGGGGGGCATCTACAATAACCTCTCCTTTGCTCAGGCCCACTCCCACGTCTAGGCACCTAGACGCTTTCATACCTACACTGAGCTCCTCTCTTCAAGCCCACTCCCATATGTATGTGCCACTCTGGCATATTTTGTGTCATTCCCACCCTCTTCTCTCCTCACATCACATCACACTTCTAAGCAAGTATTTCATGTCATTAGCTGCATCCTCCCTCTCCCATACTCTCGGCCTTATTTCGCCCTGTATATTTCTGCAGGTATCTCTGCTCTAGAGCTGCGTGCTGATCTGTAGTCACCACACCAACCTGCTCAGTGTTTGTTGTTTGCAGCATACTTAGCTGTAATATCCATTGTGACACAGAACTGCCTCCAGGCTCTGTGTCTTCCTGTAGTGGGAACATTATGAGCATGCAGTGTACTAAGCTGTTGTATAATTACATGGATCATAAATCATCAATTCTATGCCTATATTGATTATCCTGGTGTATGTCTGAATTTATCTGCTTGCTTCTGATTCTCCAGTCTACCCTCATTAACTTTCTCTCTACCCTTTAGCAGCAGTGCCCTTTCATCTGACCTGATGAAATGGAAGTGGTTTGTAATGTTTACTTGTTTTGAACTAAGTGCATCGCAAACATAGAATTTGTCTGCATTTAGTACCACAGTAAAGGGTAACATTTGCTACCTAATAGGCTGTTAAGTAATTGTATTTGGTTGAGCATTATCAATTGATTGACTGACTTCCTCTCTACTCTTTTTCTCCGACCCACTTTCATGTTTACTCTTGCACTAAATTCCACTCTTCTCTTCTGCAGTACACAAGGTTTTACATGGGTTGACAGAATGCCAACTCAGCCAGTTAAAAATTCATATACCGCCTATTGTAACATCTAAAGTAAAGGTGCATCTGCATCATCATCAACAGCAACATCGCCATCACTATCCAAAGATGGATCCTTGGGACACCGAGTCACTGTACTTAAAGTTACATACCTTAAAGACCTCAGAGAAGAATCCTGAGCCAATTTTTTCACAGAAGAAGTCGTCGATGCGAGCCAGACTAGACACGGCACTCCTCAGGGCTCTGTAGGAAGATGGCCGGATCCGGTTGGGCGCATGGATACTGTGAAGAGGAGGCTCATCTGGGCCGCCGTGACCCTCCTCGGGGTCGCAAAAGCAGCACTCGGCGTGGTAGTCCATGGTGCTGATGGACCACCACGCTTCAGATGCTCTGTTCTGTCCCGCAGGGGAACCAAAATGTCTTATTAGATCACAGAAGTCCAGAGGCATGAGGTGATGGTGTCTCCCACCACCATGTTGGAATGATCAGAGCAGCTCCTGTGACTTAAATTAAAGACCTGGTGATGTGTAAATACTTCAGCTGTAATTGCATCTGCTATATGAACAACTGCTATTATCGTTCTATTTCATTTAATGTCAGTCCGCTGTTTCTTGCAGGTCCATTCATTCTGAGACTCCGAGGACACAGTTAGGAATTCCTGCAGCCCGTGAACGTCTCCTCACCGTGCCGGTACGTAAGGGGGCTCGGTTTCCTCCGCCATCCCGTTAGTGTGGAGGCTGTGATAATGGATGCTTCAGAAGGACAGATCCCTGTGGAAGTGAAACAGGAATATTATTAGACAACATATAGTTGCCCCGGCAGCTTTACAGCGGCTGTGGATTATGGAACAGTACAATCATCTGTGTCACTGGACAAATATGACACTTAACAGGACGAATAAACAGCCCTCCCCGTGACGGCAGCCCGGGCCCATCTGCCGGCTGTGCACCGTACATGCCCGGTAGCCATGAAGCTGGCACACACAGGAAATCACCTCACGGGGCGATAAGCCACAACCTCCAGTGGATAACATCGACCTGCACGGCTTACACATCATTACAGGCCTCGTTCATCCATGTCTTATTTAGCTGCGTATCATAACCAACATTTTACACAATGATAAATTAACTAAACCTGTAGCGTTTAGAGAGCATTTATGTGAATTCATCATCTGTAATAACGGGAGTTGCTGTCAATGACAAACCCGGCTGCAGAGGCACAGTCGACGGCTCACCTGCGTCCACACGTCGGTCCGAATGGCAATGCGTCAGCGTTCCGAGTGCTGAACGGGAACTAAAGCGCGATATATCGCTCGACAGTTCTGCAAGTGTCTGGTGCTGGTAATCCTGTCTGGATTCCTGCTTCTCTAGCCGTTTGTTGGGACGACGACCATAATGAAAGAGCCCGGATTCAAGCGAGCTGCGCTGATACTCGAGACTTCCTGTCGGAAACTTCAGAATAAAAGCTCCTGACTAACCAGATCACAATAATATTCAATAATGTTCAGGATTGACAGCGGGTACATTCGACTACTGAATTGCCTATACCACCGATAATAACCATCCATTTAAGGGATTTACACGGGATTTCAGCTTTTACGGTCTGTAAACACTGGAATGGAGACAACGGAGTCAAATTAGACCACCCTTAAATGATATATTTCTTCATTTCAGTCGTCCATGCGCATAAATGTACGACTTGACTGCAGTCATTTACGCACATGGCACTGTCATTGTCCGTGATCATTTGCATAATTTAGGTGTTCCTCGAACTTAATTATTTAAACGCTAAAATGTGCTTCATGTGTTTAGTAAAGTAACATTTTGTAGTTCTTAGACACATCTGTTATTTGAAGCCAAGTAATCTTGGCTGTTAAAAAGATGTATTTATTTCATTTTCATTCTTTAATTTAATTTTTTTAGTTCACTTTATGACTTATTTTCAATACCTAGCGGATAACTTCCTGTATGATTTCCTCTCACTGTCTAGTTTGACGCTTGGCACGTTTACGCCGGAGCTGACTGAGCGGTTCTGATTGGAGCAGAGGGGAAGGCAGAGCCGACCCCTGACAGCTGATCTGAAATCAGTTCATGTGCGCAAATCCACAGATTTATTGAGACTAAACCGATCTCGGACCAGCTTCTGAGCCGGAAGTGAAGCGCTGGCAGTGACACACATTTTACGGCTAAATAAATAAATAAAACCTGTAAATATCGTGTAGAAGAAATCAAACAAAAACACAGCAAAGCTGACGCAGTGCACTGACCATTATGGCTGTTACAAATTGCACTACGGGTAGAGCATAATTTAATGAATTAAAAATAAAATAAATCATCATTATAAGAAGAGTGGGTCAGCTTCCACTCCTCTTCCCCTTCCTCTTCCTGCTGTGCGCCACTGACACGATTTTTCTGTTCACGTTGGAGGAAGTGATGAAGTCTGCAGGGCTCCAGAGGGCAAACTGTTTGTGATTCAGGGCCATTTGAACAGTGAATTACTGCATGAATATATCTATAGCGTTTCATTGCATTTGTCTTTTAGTTATTTCATGTGACTAAAATAAAATAAAATAAAATAAAATAAAATAAAGAAAATAAAATAAAGAGGGATAATGTGTACATATCACATTAAATACAGCCGTTTACCACAGGGCTTTTCAAATCAGAGGAACATTTATTTTTTGCTGACAAAAACAAAAGGGTGATGTCAGGCCTGAACATTGAGGATGACATCATGGTTTCAGCTACAGGAGCAATCGGCCCATTAGTATACTTTGCAGGATCACTTGAACTATAATGAAAAAACGTTTTCCAAACCTTTGAGGAACATGAACAACAACTCAAATAAAATCTCATTTTCTTAAACCATCCCAACATATAATAGCTGTATAAGTCTAGGAATAAATGAGGCCTCATAACTGTATTATTTCATATTGTCTCATCACCTTCTAATAAAAAAGTATCAAATATGATTTTACCTCCATCAGAATTAGAATCAGAATTGTGTTCATTACTAGGAATTTTCCTTAGTGATTAGTGGGTACATAAAACATATAAGAATTAACATGTCATAAGAACCATGCATTCTTTTAAAAAATAAGATAAAAAAGGAAAGGCTATAAATTGATATATGACATTACAGACATACAAACAGACAATGAGCATAATGGCATTTGAATGCCGCAATAAGTCCTGGGATATGATGGGAGGCAAAGGATCCAACTCATTACTAAAGGAAAGACACATGCATTTAAAGGATCTTCGAAATGAAACAGACTTTTTGCACTGCAGAGATTCAGTCGAATCCTTCAACCGATGAAGCTCAACAGGGAATCAGCTACAGTAAGTAGGAATCTTTTGTTTTGTTTTTTTAAAGAATTCTCAGAGTAAAGTCAGAATTCTGACAATAAACTTCAAGTTTAAAGTCAGAATTTGGCCTCAATGATTCAGAATGCATTTTATCCTCTTGTAAAGCAAGCCAACCCCAGACAATCGCCCTTAGGCTATCGCTAGTTTATGCGTCCCCTCGCGCGCATGCGCAGCACTGAAAGTTTTCAACGCCCACCTGCTACATGGGTTTCATCTTGAGTATAAATTGGGCTGAGACCGCAAAGTTGGCTCCCATTTTTCTTCAGCATTTGCTTCAGCATTAAGAGCTATTGCTAAGAGCTAAGGGCTATCCTAAGCTTTTCACCACTGATTGGACGAATCCTGTCAGGTCCTGTCGGAAGGTGTGCCCCTGGGAAGGGCAGTGTCACACATCTCAGTGTTCACATACGCATCTCTGTCAGGATGGGGAGGAACGTGTCTGTCTCAGGTGGTGGGAGGACGGTGGCCATCACGATTGTCACTCCACATAAACGTATTAGAGCTTCTCACCATGTGGAAAGTGATCCAGCATTTCGGCCCTGCAGAATCAGCATGTTCTGATTCACACAGACAACAGAGCAGCAGCAGCATACATGAGTCAACAGGGAGGAGTGCACTCAAAACACAACCAGGTAGCTGCAAAAAAAAAAACATAGCCTAGAGCTAATCACTGAATTGGGTTAGCCTCTCCACTGAGGCAAAATTGGTATGGACTAAAATAATGCATAGGCCTACATACATACACATATGAAAAAAATACTAATAGTGAAACAGATGGACGAATAAAAAGCTTTAACAGCTTTGATATTCTTTTAGATATAAAGCGATTTCTCTGTTCTGTGTAGTTAGAATACATAGACACCCGTAGACAGACGCTTGGCAGACGCTTATTTTATTATCTGTTACAGATTCAGCTATTCAGCAAAACCTAGGGGTGAAGATTCCAGACATACGAATGGCCATAAACAGAAGGATCTGTGAAGTAAGACACCAGGAGAAGAAAATGTGCAAGGACAACTGAAGAACTGGCTAAGGCTGGCCAATCAGAGCGGGCCTTAATAAGTTTGCATGTTGGATCCATAACACTGCAGAAAAGGATTGTTGTCCTGCTTTGTATTGTAGTTTGGAACTAATTATGATATGGCATATATGGCACATTTAGATTGAGAATTACTTTATTAATCCCCGTGGGGAAATTACAATGTAGTAGCAGCATATCAAAGAACAATAAATACAATATATACAAGAAATCATGTTTTTCGACTTCCCCAGTGCCTTCAACACGATCAAGCTCTTCTGGGTTAGAAACTGACAGCAATGCAGGTAGACTTGGATAAAGTAAAGCATTCTGGGAAATGAAGTGCTATCCTATCATTTTTTCACAATTTCAATGTTGTTACAATTTTAATGATCAGTTTTATGGAGTATATATTTTTATGGTAATGTGTGGTACAAATATGCCTATCATTAATAAACAGACAGGGAGAGGCTACAGAGAGTTGTAAAGACAGCACAGAAGATCATCGGCTGCTACCCTCTGGGAGGCGCTACAGGTGCATCAGGACCAAAACAAACAAATTCAAAAAACAGCTTCTTTCCAAAAGCTGTAACCACCCTGAACTCCCACATGTACCGACTGCAATGTGCACTATTCTATATCCAGATGCACAATACACAACACTTTCAATATATTTATAATTCACAACAAAGAATATGTGCAATATTGTTTCATACTTGAATTCTGTATATAAACCATATTTATATCTGTGCGCCTACTCCTATGTTTATGTTGTATATATCATTTTTAATACATTACTTTTTTACACTGTAATGGGTGACTATAAAAGTCATTCTATTCTAGTGATACAAAAGGACTGTGCTTTTTAGTTGAGAGGTGGCTCTTAAAAGAGCCGTTGTTGTTTGTGGAGCCGCAGACACATTAAGCTCTCTCTCCGCGGATGCGGCGGGTCAGCTGGATGTCTTTGGGCATGATGGTGACCCTCTTGGCATGGATGGCGCACAGGTTGGTGTCCTCGAACAGGCTGACCAGGTAAGCCTTGCTGGCCAGCGCGATGACGTAAGTGCGTCAACGTGTTCTCCGGTCACGACCTTTTCTTCATGGCTGGAGGTGAGTTGCGTCAGAGCAAATTTTTACTAGCTCTTTTTGCTAGCTGTTTTATGTTGTTTTATAAGATGTCGGGTTACTGTCAAAGTCTTGATGAGTCTTGAGTTTGTCAGTTTTAATTTTGGCTATGTTTTGGCATCAATTGGGAAACAGTTGAATATTAACAATAACAGTTGAGCCTGAAATAGCATCTGTGTTGCCGTTACATTGCCGGTAAAGCCGTTGACTGTTTTTCTTAATTTATTTTAGATACTTTAATAATCCCAGAGGGAAATTGTTTTTAAAGCTGCTGCCAAGCAGTGTCATACAATGACTAGCAAGGCGCACCACACCAGCAAGTGCACTGGAAGCAGTTTGGGTAAAGTGTCTCACCCAAGGACACACAACAATGACTAGGGAGGAGTTAGGATTGAACCACTTTGCTTTGTAATTCAGATAATTCTTCAGAGCTGCTTGGAGTTATTTCACAGCAACAGCCAAAGAAACTGCTACTTCTGATGTGTGCAGGAAAGTGATATGCCACTGTGTTTATATAATGCTATGCATTGCATGCTATGCAGACTCGTATTTTAGAAGTGGGTGGCTCTTAAAAGAGCCGTTGGGTTGTTGTTGAAGCAACAGCTGTTTACTTGGAGCTGGTGTACTTGGTGACGGCCTTGGTGCCCTCAGACACGGCGTGCTTAGCCAGCTCACCGGGCAGCAGCAGCCTGACGGCGGTCTGGATCTCCCTGGAAGTGATGGTGGAGCGCTTGTTGTAGTGAGCCAGACGAGAGGCCTCGGAGGCGATGCGCTCAAAGATGTCGTTCACGAAGGAGTTCATGATGCTCATGGCCTTGGAGGAGATACCGGTATCAGGGTGCACCTGCTTTAAGACTTTGTACACGTAGATGGCGTAGCTCTCCTTCCTGGTCTTTCTCTTCTTCTTGCCTCCTTTGCCGGCGGTGGTCACGACAATGATACCCCTACACCACCATCCAGCTTCGTGCTCCACTGCAAATGCACTTTAATTGTGTTAAACATTTTAATCGGATTAATCAGGACATTTGATTAGCCCTAATTATTATGTATCCACTTCAAATGTAACTTTGTATAACCATTTTGTGCAGTGAAACTGAAAATTTAATGTATTTTATTGTGTCAGCCTGAAACCATTCAACCATGTAGTGTAGTCGAACGAGACTGCACGGCAATTCAAATCCCAAACAATCCATGAACCAATAACACACACCGCAATTCATTTTATTCATCACTAGATGTCCTACTCGAGCACTGTGTCATTGAAGCCTCGAGTAATGAACCATTTTCTTGAACAATCCCGCATCTCAGAGAGAGTCTGTACTGTACAATTGAAGTTCTCCAAAACAACTTCAGTGTGACAGGTGACAGTGCTGTTGTATTGAAAATATTATCTTTCATCTTTTAAAATATTATCATCAGGGACTGCCCTCTGAGCAGTGATAAGGTGTATAGAGAGGCCAGAGACCATTACATAAAGAAAAGACCAATGGGATTTTTATGAGTAACATTTACTTCTACATAAAGGTCTCCTCGTAGATCAGACCAGAGATACGCTTCACTCCACCACGGCGAGCCAGGCGGCGGATAGCGGGCTTGGTGATTCCCTGGATGTTATCACGGAGGACTTTACGGTGACGCTTGGCACCTCCCTTACCGAGTCCTTTTTTTATTGCAAGCCATTCATATCACATTTCCGCCATACTTTAAACGGCGTTTTTTACTTCGAACGCCGCAGAAAACGCCTTTTTCACGTCGTACGCCGTACGGCGTTTTCCAAACGGCCACTCATAACGCCGTACGGCGTTTTCTAATATTCTAATGATCTCCGCCCCATAACTTGCAAAACGTGGTGTGTGTCCTTCAGGATAGTGTGTCAAATAACATGGAAATCAATCCAATCTGATTTAAAGGATGGCTCTGTCACCAAAATTGTCATGACAGGCAGACACTGCAGCTATGTACACTTTAATTGTATTAAAAGCCAAACCTCTATCAAGCAACAGCTGGAGAAAAGACAAGGGGCAAAGGAAAAAGTTCCCACCTTATTTTTTGTTGTTTTTGTATTTCAGACGGGTCCATCAAGCTTAAACTCACCACCCATCATGTGGAATTGATAGGGAAAACAGTGTTTTATTGTATCTTTTATTTTTTTCTGACACAAAGAAAAGGATGATGTCAGCTGAACAACGAGAGAGGATGACAACATGGTTTCAACTACAGGAGCAATACTTTCCCTCTTAACATGTTGAAACTACATCTTTGTAGTGTAGTGGTCAGTGTGCACCTCTTTGCTGACAGCCTTTATGCCTTGCTGTGCGATGTTTGGCAGAGGTGTGGGTGGGAGCCTAGAAAACAGATAACATACATGGCGAGCAGATGTCGTGACGTGAATGGAGAATGCTGCAGAGCAGGTAATACCTGATGCTCCTGAAGTTTAAATAAACATCAGAGTTCTTCAAAGGGGGCAGTATCGGCTCGTTTATCGTGTTCGCAGGATCACTCATACTATAACAAAATAATGTGCAAATTACAACAAAAACATCTCTAGTCATTTAAAGAACATGGACAACTCCAATAAAATCTCATTCTCTGTTTCCTAAAACATGCCAACATATATTAGCTGTATGTTTTTCTACATAGAGAAAGTCTAGGTAGAAATGAAACATCATAACTTTATTATTTTATATTGTCCCATCACCTTCTAATAAAAAAGCCCATAATAAGATGGCTACTTTACCTCCGTACAGACATGGTAAGCCTTTGTTGTTTGTTGTTTGTTGTTTTCAGTTTTGTCAGTTTTGTCAACTGCTGAACTCTGAACTGTAACAGTCACTCAGACGCTGTACATTTATACTGGTACATTCATATCATGCTCTTTACTATGTAAAGGTTTTTATACAATAGTAAATATGTTCTTTAGATACAACTCTGGGATTTTAAATGCTATCTAGGTATTTAGATATTTATTATATATTTCAATTTCCTCTTTGATTTCTATTTGTCTGTAACAAAAAAGATAATAAGATAATATTCTGATTCTGATTCTGAAAAGCAGTTGAAATGTCAGTGCTTAACCACTCTCTACCACACTTTCAATAAGCCAGCCCCAAAAGTGCTGACTAGTGGTGTGGTGGAAGTGGTGTGTACTCATACAAGAAAATAATCTATATCCAGGATAATAAGTGAATGACCTGTTGCCATGTACCGTGTGGAGCAGACTGTAACAGAGGCAGAGGATGGTGCTGGCGGCCTTTGCCACGCACCTCCGCCTGCTCGGTCAGCCAGCCTGGCTCTATCGCCATCTTGTGGTTCTAGTGATGGCGAAAGCAAGAAGAGAGATGTTATTTGCTGCTGTCAGGCTCCAACCAGAGCCGTCGCAACACGGTAGGCAAACCAGGCAATTGCCTAGGGCCCCGAGCATGAGAGGGGCCCCAAGACGGACAGTCAGTTAGTCCCACAATTCAACTACAACTGTTTTGGCGCATTGACACATTCAGACTCCCCCCTCGCCCCCACGGGGCCCTGTGACAGCTGCTGGAAGCAGAGAGGAGCGGCTCGTTCAAAATAAAGGAGGAAGCACACACTCTGCAGGCTGCAAGGAAAGACGGCAAAAGAAAGAAGCAGAGAACAAAACAAGAGAGGTAAGAGTCTGTGACACAGCTGAGCCCCATCTTACTCCACCACTGTTTGTCTTTTTCACATTGTATCCCAGAACACGAGACGCAGGCTTCATGTCACTACAGCCTCCTTCATACTGCAGCCTGAATGTTCACTGTGAGTCGCTCTGCGTACAAACGTCTGCTAAATGAGTTACAAACGTCAATATAATGACGTGATATAAAACGTAAATGTATATAAAAACGTAAATGACGCTGTAAAGTAGCTTGTTAGCTCATGCAGCAACAGTGTGTAGCTGCTATGCTAATGATACTTTAGCTTGTTTAGCATTAAGCTAAGTGCTGCTGTTACAACGTACTGTTAGAGTTAATGAGCTCTAAACCACAGCAGGAAAAACTAATGTATATATTTAGTCTATTTAGTGTTTAGTAATGCTCAGGTGTTCCTCTGTAAATGACAAGCTAGTGAATTATTGTCATATAGTTGTTATTTTATGGCTTTTTTAAATGTTTTTCATCAGGTGCTGTGCTTAAACACCTGTCTGTGTCTCCTCATGAAGATGCCACAGCCTCCACAGATGAAGGTATGTGCATTATGAATAATCTGGATTATTTACAGTGTTAATTATCAGGCTGATCATTATGGTCGTATACCACACAGGTCATGTGGAGCCCTGTGAGGAAACTCCAGAGGACGTCCCAGCAGCAGTCCAACACCTGAGAGCCTCCACTCCTTCCTCTGCTCCTCCAGCACCTGACCTGGTAACAGAGGAAGGTTCCAAGGTGTCCAGGTCTCACTGATGATCCTGCACTGTGGACAAACTTAATAACAATACTAGTCATCATATCTTGTGTTGTCAGTGGTGGAGGAAGTACTGATGTTTAGTACTTAAGTGAAAGTACAATTGCCCAGCCAAATATATACTCAAGTAAAAGTAGATGTGCTCCATCAATGATCCTACTTAACCAAAGTCTTAAGTACTTACTTTTAATTTCCAAGAGTTTAAATTGAGGCAACTGGACTCAAGGATTGTTTTTTTCTTGGGATACATAAAAAATACATGAAAAATTTCCTAAGTACAGTAACAAAGTACAAATACTTAGTTACTTTCCACCACTGTGGACAGTCTTCAGAGAGTACATATTTCTATGATGTATTTTGATTGTGTTGTACAGGTTTTTTATGTTTCCTTAAGATAATATTTTCATATGTGTGTTCACACATTATTTAAATAAAAGGTTGCTTATATGATCATCACTGTACATGTCTTTGTGTTTGGGGCGGCATTTCTATAGAATCTTGTAGCCCGTGGGGCCCCAGTGTTACCTTCTTGCCTAGGGCCCCTATAGTGTCAAGCAACGGCTCTGGCTCCAACCCCTCCGTCCAGAGAGGGATCAGGACAAGGGAGAGCCAGGAGGAGCGGAGCCGTCCAACTCAAGAGTCCTCAGCAAACAATTTTAAAAAAAATGAAGAAAGAAAGAAAACTAGCCCCCCCAAAGGCACCCCCAGATATTTTGTGCCATACACCTGCTCACTTGCCTAGAAAAGAAAACAAAAGAAACCCACAATTTAACTCAATATGATGGTAAGAGCAGCGATGCCCATCAACCCGATCTGGAAAAAAAAAAAAATAAAAAATTTAAACCCTTTCAAACTTTATTAAATCATACTTAAAAATACCTGCATTACGATTAATAACACATGATTAATAACAATTAAAATACCTGGTAGATGCTTGACCCCACTATTTGTGTTTACCGCCTACTTCTTTGCCTGAACATCCATCTGCACTTTATAAAACTATTTATTGATTCATACACCTGTTTGTGTTTGGTGTGAAACTGATAATAAAAATATGCAAAGCAGTCTTAAAGAAAGATGGCTGATCTCCATGTTCTGTCTGCTACACATCCAAATTTTCCACATGCCAAATTTTATGCAAACAAAATAACTTTTTATTTATTCTTTTTTCTTTTTTTTAGAATTTTCATTTCATTTTAGTTTCAGACCCTCTTTTTTCCTGCTGATGTCAGGATGTTCTTTGTTTAAGGAGGCAGAGAGGTGGCATTTCTTGAAACACTAACAAAAAATTAACAATTTCCTGAAGAAGTTGAGCTGACACCTGAGCAGAGGAGAACAGATTTAGGGTCCCTACAGTCCAGCAGATGGTCCGACTGTGCACACAAACTTCTTGGAGTTTGCATTATCCTACATTAAACACACACAAACAACAGCAGTGTATGTGTGTGTATGTTTATGGGTCTCTTTTTTACTTCCTTACTGTAGAAGCAAAGCATGTGCAGGTGAATTGTAAAAGAATTATGATTCAGCTGATAAGGACTGATTATGTCTGTTAATGTTTGACTTCAGGTTGTTTTTCCAACAGTCTGAACACTGTAATCATGTTTCCTTAAAGAAGACTTTATCCCAGAGGGCTGAGACCTTTGAAAAGCTCCAGCAGTGAGTTCCACCTTTTTCTTTCTCTGGTTGCTTTCAAGCTGATTATTTTCATCTTTACTCATCGACTTCATGAAGATTCTTTTGACCATCCAAAGGTAACAGGACCATTTAGTAGTCACTGTAGTGTCTGAGCTTTATTTGTAAGTTTTACTTGATCTGTTGGTTTCATGTTGTGTAATCATTTGTGATAAACAACAATCTGGTTTGCAAATTCATCCTTACACACGTCTGAGCAGCAAACAGCAACAAATCTGAACATGTGTCATTTGGTTGACACTCTCATTTTCAGCTTTAAAAATATCTTTGCACACTGTACATTAGTGTACACTGATCATTACTTGAATGTCATTGTTAACCTTTTGCAGGTCTTCGATCACATTCAATTTCTTCCAGCAAGTACCCTTCCAACAACTGCCCTTTGCCTGGATGTGAATATGAAACCATCTGCTGACTATTTTCTTTATTCTACCATACAGCTGAGTACACACACAGTATCTGCTTTTAAACACAAATAAACTCTGATGAGCAGTGGTGTGATGGAAATGTAGTGGCGACTGAACAGATTGTTGTGGTTCTGTGAAGGTGTGTGTTCTGCTATGAATCAGTGTGAGGACAGAGAGGAGGGAGTCGCTTCCTCTAAAACCAATGTTTGTGGGGACCATGAGAGCCAGACCAAAGCTCAGAGGTGAGAGGATCATCTCAAACTGTCAATGATTATTTTCTTTCCATGTTTTAGAGCTCACAATCACATTATTTGAACTCATAAATCTGTGTCTGCGTGTGTGCACTGTCCTGGACCTAGATCTACCAGCTGCGTGTCCATAAAAAGTGATTGGCCTATGTATTCAAAGACAGGTTTTTTTATTTATTCATTTATTTGATATATTTTCTTTTTTGTCTAACAGGTGTAAAAATATTAATATTTTAACATGAACATGTATTTTATTTCTGAACCTCCATGTTTATCAGAGTTTTGTTTCATTCAGGACCCAAAAGGAGAAAACACACCACCATTCACCTAGCTGTGTGTCCATGAACAGTGATCAGTCTATGGGCAGACCTATTTTCTTCAAAGATGAAGTCCATTCTGCTAAACAAAGGTAACAATGTGAAAAGTTTCTAGGTTCCTAACCTGGGCTTGAATCTGGAACTAGGCTTGGGGGGTTCTAGTGAGCACCTGATCTGGGTCCCATGAAACCTTGTCAAACTTAGCCAAGTATGGCAAACCCAACCAAACCCATCATAGGTCATAAAGCCATGTTGGGTGGAGGTGTGGCACAGTACAGCTGGACCTTGACCTGAATACTGCTGTGTGTGCATCAGTATTAACAAAAATGTGGACAATTTCAGCCTGTTGATTTTAAATTTGGACACCTGTCATCTGATCAAGCAAATTAATGCTTATTACTTCTTAATCTCTTCAACAAATTATTGCAACACTGTTATTTATACCCATAGCTCTGTGTATGTTCTGCTATAGTCTGGAGCAGCTGTACCAGACATACACAGAACCAGGACCTGAAGCCTCCATTGTGTCCATGAAAAGTGACCATTCCATGGGCAGACCTATTTTCTTTACTGATGGGCACCCTGCTGTTAAACAAAGGTAGTTATGTTTGAAGATTGTCATCAGTTTTATGCATTGGTCAGTCACATTATTTATATCCAGAGTGTGTGTGAATGTGCTGCTCATCAGGACTATGTTAGTGGCTGAGAGGTATTTCAGTTACCCTACAGTACCTAGTACTAGTAGTTTCCTGTATTTCCTGGACAGCATCATGAACATACCCAGAGGCATCCAAGGTCATAACACTATTCTCAATGTACCAAAAACTAAGGATATGTTCACTAGGTTTAGAAGCACACATAAGGCCAGAGCCGTCAAAGGTCAAGCTGTGTAAAATGTGCAGCCAAACACAAGCTCCCCCTATTTCCTCATCATAAAAAAGAAAATAAACATTTAAAAACATGCTCCCTTTAATTTATCATGCTTTTATTGAATCTGTGTTAGACATTTCCCTTTTACTGTCAAGGACAGTCTGGCAGGTTGGTAAAACAAAGGGTTTCTGGAATGGCTGTGTTCTATTGTCTTGCTACGTTCAGCTTGTGGCAAGTCCTGGTTTTAGTTACCTACGTATGCCATGTCTCTGGTTTGTCTGTCACCTGTGTAACTGGTATTCCAGTGGTTTGTAAATAAAATGAAAAGCAGTTGGTTGTAATTCAACATTATGTTTTCAGAAAGAATCATCAGAGTTCACAGGTTCCTGATGATGAGCCCGCTCCGGTGCAGCAAACAAACCTTCACTCCATATTAATGGTACATAAACAAAATAACATAACAACTACTGCTAACTACACCTACTGAATACTGAGTAGTTTTCCTATTATTTCAAACACACTAAATTAGCAAGTCATCAGTTTAAAAACAAATCTGATGTGTTAAACATATTCCTCTGTTCCAGCTGCTGGAGGAAAACATTGTTAGGTTTGTGAAGGATGAGATTAAGAGGGTCCAGAAGGTTCTCAGTCAAGATTACCCAGAATGCTCAGAAAGGCAGGGGGAGGATGAGGAAGATGAAGTACAGTGGAGGACCAGAGAGTTATTTCTGAAGATCACAATAGACTTCCTAAGGATGATGGAGCAGCAGGAACTGGCTGAGCGTCTGCAGAGCAGTAAGATGATTTTAACAGCTTTGATATGGTTTTAAAAAAGAAAAGACGTTTAAATGTACAGACTCTGTTATGATTCTGTATCACATTTATGAATTATTCTGATTGTAAAGCACAACCATGACCCAGGACAAAGTGGGTTAAGAAAATGGATACAAATTTGATTTGCTGCTGACTTATTAATGATATTTATTGTTTGTTTAGGAACTTGTGCAGCAGAGTGTGGATGTAAACTCAAGTCTAACCTGAAGAAGAGGTTCCAGTGTGTGTTTGAGGGGATCCCTAAAGCAGGAGAGCCGACCCTTCTGAACCAGATCTACACAGAGCTCTACATCACTGATGGAGGGACTGCAGAGGTCAATGAGGAACATGAGGTCAGGCAGATTGAAACAGCATCCAGGAAAGCACACAGACCAGAAAGAAGCATCAGACAGGAAGACATCTTTAAAGGCTCACCTGGAAGACATGAACCAATCAGAACAGTGATGACAAAGGGAGTGGCAGGCATCGGGAAAACAGTCCTAACACAGAAGTTCACTCTGGACTGGGCTGAAGACAAAGCCAACCAGGACATCCAGTTCACATTTCCATTCACTTTCAGAGAGCTGAATGTGCTGAGAGAGAAAAAGTTCAGCTTGGTGGAACTCGTTCATCACTTCTTCACTGAAACCAAAGAAGCAGGAATCTGCAGCTTTCAGCACCTCCAGGTGGTCTTCATCTTTGATGGTCTGGATGAGTGTCGACTTCCTCTGGACTTCCACAACAATGAGATCCTGACTGATGTCACAGAGTCCACCTCAGTGGATGTGCTGCTGACAAACCTCATCAGGGGGAAGCTGCTTCCCTCTGCTCGCCTCTGGATAACCACACGACCTGCAGCAGCCAATCAGATCCCTCCTGACTATGTGGACCTGGTGACAGAGATCAGAGGGTTCACTGACCCACAGAAGGAGGAGTATTACAGGAAGAGGTTCAGGAATAAGAAGCAGGCCAAAAGCATCATCTCCCACATCAAGACATCACGAAGCCTCCACATCATGTGCCACATCCCAGTCTTCTGCTGGATCACTGCTACAGTTCTAGAGCAGGTGTTGACAACCAGAGATGGAGGAGAGCTGCCCAAGACCCTGACTGAGATGTACATCCACTTCCTGGTGGTTCAGACCAAAGTGAAGAACGTAAAGTATGATGGAGGAGCTCAGACAGATCCTCACTGGAGTCCAGAGAGCAGGCAGATGATCCATCTTCTGGGAAAACTGGCTTTTGAGCAGCTGCAGAAAGGAAACCTGATCTTCTATGAATCAGACCTGACAGAGTGTGGCATTGATATCAGAGCAGCCTCAGTGTACTCAGGAGTGTTCACACAGATCTTTATAGAGGAGAAGGGCCTGCACCAGGACAAGGTGTTCTGCTTTGTCCATCTGAGTGTTCAGGAGTTTCTGGCTGCTCTTCATGTCCATCTGACTTTCATCAACTCTGCTGTCAACCTGCTGGATGACAATACAACATCTCAAATGTCTAGAATTTTTAGAAACAAACCTAAACTAAAACATCTCCACCAGAGTGCTGTGGACAAGGCCTTACAGAGTCCAAATGGACACCTGGACTTGTTCCTACGCTTCCTCCTGGGTCTTTCACTGCAGAGCAACCACATTCTCCTACAAGGCCTGCTGACACAGACAGAAAGTAGCTCACAGAACAATCAGGAAACAGTCCAGTACATCAAAGAGAAAATCAGTGAGCATCTCTCTGCAGAGAGAAGCATCAATCTGTTCCACTGTTTGAATGAACTCCATGATCATTCTCTAGTGACTTCAATTCAGTGGTACCTGAGATCAGGAACCTTCTCCACAGATAAACTGTCTCCTGCTCAGTGGTCAGCTCTGGTCTTCATCTTACTGTCATCACAAGAAGATCTGGACGTGTTTGACCTGAAAAAATATTCTGCTTCAGAGGAGGCTCTTCTGAGGCTTCTGCCTGTGATCAAAGCCTCCAACAAAGCTCTGTGGGTGAATCTATTAACCATTTCCAAAAAGTTTTATTTTCTACATGACAAATTTAAACATTTGTGTGTATTTGTTGTTGATTGATTCTTCCTCAGGCTGAACCACTGTAACCTCTCAGAGAAAGGCTGTTTATCTTTGGCCTCAGTTCTCAGTTCCCATTCTTCTAATCTGAGAGATCTGGACCTTAGCAACAACGATTTGCAGGATTCAGGAGTGAAGCAGCTCTCTGTTGGACTGAAGAATCCAAACTGTAGACTGGAAACTCTCAGGTCAGAATTCAGTGGGTCTAGTTATTAATTAGTAAAAATCCTGCTTTAGGTTCATGTTAATGTTATGTTTCTAACTTCAGTCTGTCAGGTTGTTTGATCACAGAGGAAGGCTGTACTTCTCTGGCCTCCACTCTTAGCTCCATCCCCTCCCATCTGAGAGAGCTTGACCTCAGTTACAATCATCCAGGAGATTCAGGAGTGAAGCTTCTGTCTGCTGCATTGGAGAGTCCAATCAGTGTACTGAATATCCTCAGGTATGGCCAGACAATAGAAGAAGAAACACTTCTTCTTCTTCAGTTTACATAGATGAGTTTCAGCCTGTTTCTGTTGAATAGAAAATCATTCTATGTTTCTGCAGAGTGGACCATGGTGGAGAGCAGATGTTAAATCCTGGTCTGAGGAAATGTAAGTTTGACTAAATATGAAAAAATAGCAACACATCACCCCTGTGGTGGGGGTGAGGGTTGGGTGGAGGGTTTCCATGTACAGTGGGTGTTGTGTAATAAGCTTTTAGTACAAAGTTTCTGTTACTGCTTTAAGCAAGTCTTAGTTACCAATATATCAGCCATCAGATGTGTCAGATGATAAACTGCAGCTTCTTTTTTCCCCATCAGACTTTTGTCAGCTTGAAGTTGACACAAACTCGGTGAACATAAACATCAGACTGTCTAATAACAACAGGAAGTTGACATGTGTAACAGAGAAGCAGCCATATCCTGATCATCCAGACAGATTTGATAACGGGTGGCAGCTGCTGTGCAAAAATGATCTGACTGGTCGCTGTTACTGGGAAGTCGAGTGGAGTGGAGAAGTTCGTATATCAGTGACTTACAGAGGAATCAGAAGGAATGGATGCAGAGATGACTGTTGGTTTGGTAAGAATGAGCAGTCCTGGAGTCTGGAGTGTTCGGATGGTCGTTACTCTGTCTCTCACAATGACAGAACAACAACCATCTCCTCCACCTGCTTCTCTCACAGAGTAGCAGTGTATGTGGACTGTCCTGCTGGCACTCTGTCCTTCTACACAGTCTCATCTGACACACTGATCCACCTCCACACCTTCAACACCACATTCACTCAACCTCTCTATGCTGGATTTGGGTTCTGGTCAACTGGTTCATCTGTCTCTCTGTGTTCAGTGTAGGAGAACTAATCAAATGAAGGGCTGACTTATAGACCTATGAAGGGTTGACAACAGTGGCGCAGTGGTATAGCAGGGTTGTCTAGTAACCTGGCCTGTGGCGCGCCTTGCTAGTCATTGTATGACACTGCTTGGCAGCAGCCATAAGGAATTTCCCTCTGGGATTAATACAGTATCTAAAAAAAAAAATCTCCAATCCTGTATGCTGAAACCATTGAAATTTCTCATTAAGTAAAAATGGGCAATTTAATATAAAAGTTATATTTATGTTTGTTTTTTACAAAAAAAGTGCAAAAGTTTTGTTTGTTTGTTTGATTTCCTAGGAAGAAGAAACCGTTTTTGAATATTTATAAATATAATATTTAGGGATGTCCCAATCAGGTTTTTTTGCCCTCGAGTCCGAGTCTGAGTCATTTGATTTTGAGTATCTGCCGATACCGAGTCCCGATCCGATACTTTCTATAAAGGCACTCATTGCGGCAAAACCCGTGTGTGTGTGTGTGTGTGTGTGTGTGTGTGTGTGTGTGTGTGTGTGTGTGTGTAGGCCTGTCACGATAACAGATTTTGCTGGGCGATTAATTGCCAAGAGAAATTATTGCGATAAGCGATAATATTGTCAAATCAATGTTCAACTAACATAATGATAATGACATATAATGCAAGTACACCCTTTCAAAGATCAATAAACTTTAATTTCTAAAGAACATTTAACATCGGAAAGGCCCCCAATTATCAACACTATTATTATTATTGTTATTATTAATGATATTAATATTATTATTATGAGTAGTGGTAGGCCTATTACCATAGCTTATCTGAGCGCGGACTCTCACGTTGTATTCATAAGCATGTTTAGTCTTGTGGTGAATTGTGTGGAAGTGTTGAACCGGTGTTGAGCAGCTTCACAGCTCTCTGTGTTGCTGTAACCAGCGTCCAAGCCCTGCAGCACTGTGACGCACCGTGGCGACGCCGACAGCGAGCTGACCGTGGTCTGCTCAGAACATCCCGTAAACGTCACACAATGAGTTAAAAAATAAGAACTACCTGTTGGTTTGACACATTTTAAGACAGAAGCCGCGGGACATATTAAATCTGACGGCCGGACTTTGCACACTTTATACGCTACGACGCACCAAGTGACGCCTTTTGTCATCCAGCCTCTTTGGCAGCGAGAGAGGGAGAGAGAGGGAGAGAGAGGAAAACAAACAAGCGTGCAAATGTAATTTAAAGTTATCGTGCAATTAATTGATTTATTGTTTATCGCGACAGGCCTGTGTGTGCGTGTGCCGCCACACTGGGAGATTTCACACACGCAGCACATCGAGGTCTCGAACCAGGACCTGTCGCTCCAAAAGCAGCTGTCATACCCCTGCACTACAAGACACAGAGCCACCCTGCACAGAAGGCGTTAACTTTGACAGCCCTAAAAAGTATATATCCGAGTCCTGATCGGGAGGTAATGTCCGATTCCGATCGAGTCTGAAATCACGTAATCGGGCCCGATTTCCGATCATGTGATCGGATCGGGACATCCCTAATATTTATAACAACAACTCTGAAAATGGAGTAGTGAAGGAGGAAGCTCTAAATTAATTATAATGTGTTTTTCACAGCTTTATCAGTGAATTCTAAAAACAAACAAACAAAAACACAAATGTAAATAAAAATGACTTACCTAGAATAGTGGGTCTCCCTGTGTCTGTAACAGTTCATTGGCTTTCTGTGAGTATGAATGATCATTTATCTCTCTAACCCTCCAATAGACTGCTGACCTGTCCAGGGTGCACCTCAGATTGCACACCTCCTCCTGGGTCCTGGGAAATAACCCTAGATTTGGAGGCACTAGACTCTGGTGTAAACAGAGGTGCAGTAGTTTAGACTGAAGGTTCCATTAGCCTGAAAGTGCTTCTTCTTTACATCATCAAGACATGGTTTCTTAGCTCCCTCTAGTGGACAGACAACAGAACTTGATCTCTGAGCTGGCAATAATGATTATAAAATATTTGCTTTAATCTTTCCTAGAAAACTGCAGATGGTATTGTCCTTAATTATTGAAGAAACTTAGTCAGAGTTTATGTCCAAAAGACACATAACATCAGACAATGTTGGACATTCTGGATTACCGGTACTTAGAAATGTTAGATGATAATGGCTTCATTTTGTTCTTAGACTTTTATAAAGTGAATCATTACTTCTTCTTACAATCATTAATTAATTAATTTCTCCTTTGCCATAAATACCCTGTATAAGACCAGCAATACTTCCATTAAACTATCAGGTGGCACATCCCCTAGATTTAACCTGTCTAGAGGTATACGACAAGGTTGTCCTGCTTCTCTGTAGCTACCTCCATTACTGCTTTCAATAGCATGTTTAAACAACACATTCTTCCAATCAAATACTCTGAAAAACAGAAGGCACTAAAAATAGTTAAAACCTACTGCTTTTTGCTCAAATAAACTCCGACACCCCTAGCATATGTAGCATTTTCCCCTTTCTCTCTTTCACTCTTCTCAGTTTATACAGCGATACATGATTGCAGCTTATTTGCACAACTGCCTATACCTCATACTTTATACATCAAATGATGCACTGTATAATTTGTAAACTGTTTTATTAAATAAAGAAAATTGAAATGAAAAAGAGGAAGTGACTACGTCATCAGATCACACAGATTTAGGACAGCCAAATACTAAATACCAGGGCTAAATACTAAATGAGCACCGTGTAGATCAGAAACAACAGAAGGACGCTGCAATGTTTGACACATATGGAGATCGGAAGAATGGAGAAAAGAAACACAGATAGGAAGTGGGCACTAGGGACATTTCCTGCACTTTTGTAACACACAATTTGCAATTGCATTTCCTGCACTTTTGTTTTCCTGCAGTTTTTTCTGATTGCTTAAACACTAACAATGATTCTTATAGCACAATTTCTAAAACTATTAATAGTTTTAGCAAAATCACTCACTGAGTTTGCAAAACTAAAAGCAAAAAAACTGCTTTACACTCAATTTGCACTTTTGTAACACACAATTTGCAAATGTATACATATAATCCACTTCACAGCACTCTTTTTGCTGAACTGTAAACACAACTCACTGCTTTACACACAATTTCCAAATGATCAACACACTCCTAGTAAAACTATACACATTTATGGCTAGTATTTACACTATTTTGCCAACTGTCTAGCTACACTGTCACATGTGAGAACTGTTTTACATCATTAGTTCACTTTGCAATCAGCATGAGCTCTGTCAATAAGCCACAGGTAAGCTTCAGTGTGGAGAACAATGGAGGGAGAAGGAAACTGAGAAGAGTGAGAATTAGAGGAGGAACATGAGGAAGAGGAGGAGGACGAAGACTAGGAGGTGAATTTAGAGGAAGAGGACGAGGAGGTGAAGAGGAAGGAGGAAGGGTAAGAAGAAATAGAATTACTGATGTCATCGGAGCTACAATAGTGGATCATGTGATCAACCATGGAATGACACTGAGGGAAGCTGGACAACGGGTTCAGCCTGAGCCGCTACACTGTAGCAAGCATCATAAGGACATATTGATGAGAATGGGTTAGTACAGTTCCCTCACACTAAGTTTTGTAGTAGTACCATACTCTAATGAGAAAAACAACAATACTGTACATGTAAAACTGAAACTGTTACTCCACAGAATTACTAGACATCCAACATCTGGAAGCAGGCATGCAAGGATATGGACCAGGCATCATGTCAGGCCTGGATACGGCACTCCAGGAGACATGTTCCCCGGTGCCTTGGACTAGAAGACATTGCATGTGATGTTGATGAAATTCTGTGGCCGGACCCAGAGAGACAATGAGACTGATTTTCTCTCTCTCTCTCTCTTTCAGTGAAATTGTATGTTTTCTTGTGTTTGTTTTGATGTGTGTGAATAAACATTCATACTTGAAATTTGAATCCCTGTGTGTTTATAGAACTATTTATGACAAAGGTTTGGCCTCAAATGGACAGACCTTGTGCACAGAGAACGCAAAAGCCAGATGTGTTTTCAGTTAATACCATCAGTGTGTAGTTGGCACATTGTGTGCCTAGTAATATGATGGTTTGTGTTAACTGTGTGGTACAAAAATACCATTTTTACAAAGGTTTGAAGAGTTAAGCAAGATGTATTGGCTTTTGCAAGAGATCTACAATGTTTTGCTGATTTGGTGTAAGGTTTTTTTATTTGTGTGTAGAGTTTTGCACAAATAGCCAATAGTTACAGAAATGTGCTTAAGCAATCAGAAAAAACTGTAAGCATTCAGAAAAAACTGTAATACACAGACCACAGAAGACCTCTCAAGATGGCACGTCCTCCAGAGGTGCTACTGTAGACTTTGCAGTAGCAGTTTGTTTAGTTTCTAGGATACATTGAGCCGGTTACAGTTTTTTCTGATTGCTTAAACACTAACAATGATTCTTATAGCACAATTTCTAAAACTATTAATAGTTTTAGCAAAATCACTCACTGAGTTTGCAAAACTAAAAGCAAAAAAACTGCTTTACACTCAATTTGCACTTTTGTAACACACAATTTGCAATTGTATAAATATAATAAACTTCACAGCACTCTTTTTGCTGAACTGTAAAAACAACTCACTGCTTTACACACAACTTCCAAATGATCAACACACTCCTAGTAAAACTACACACATTTATGGCTGGTATTTACACTATTTTGCCAACTGTCTGGCTACACTGTCACATGTGAGAACTGTTTTACATCATTAGTTCACTTTGCAATCAGCATGAGCTCTGTAAATAAGACACAGGTAAGCTTCAGTGTGGAGAACAATGGAGGGAGAAGGAGACTGAGAAGAGTGAGAATTAGAGGAGGATGAGGACATGAGGAAGCAGGAGGAAGAGGAAGAGGACGAGGAGGTGAAGAGGAAGGAGGAAGGGTAAGAAGAAATAGAATTACTGATGTCATCGGAGCTACAATAGTGGATCATGTGATCAACCATGGAATGACCCTGAGGGAAGCTGGACAACGGGTTCAGCCTGAGCCGCTACAATACAGCAAGCATCATGAGGACATATTGATGAGAATGGGTTAGTACAGTTCCTTCACTCTAAGTTTTTCTCTAATGAGAAAAACATCAATACTGTACATGTAAAACTGAAACTGTTACTCCACAGAATTACTAGACATCCAGCATCTGGAAGGAGGCATGCGAGGATATGGACCAGGCATCATGTCAGGCCTGGATACGGCACTCCAGGAGACATGTTCCCCGGTGCCTTGGACTAGAAGACATTGCATGTGATGTTGATGAAATTCTGTGGCCGGACCCAGAGAGACAATGAGACTGATTTTCTCTCTCTCTCTCTCTTTCAGTGAAATTGTATGTTTTCTAGTGTTTGTTTTGATGTGTGTGAATAAACATTCATACTTGAAATTTGAATCCCTGTGTTTCTATAGAACTATTTATGACAAAAGTTTGACCTCACATGGACAGACCTTGTGCACAGAGAAAGCAAAAGCCAGATGTGTTTTCAGTTAATACCATCAGTGTGTAGTTGGCACATTGTGTGCTTAGTAATATGGTGGTTTGTGTTAACTGTGTGGTACAAAAATACCATTTTTACAAAGGTTTGAAGAGTTAAGCAAGATGTATTGGCTTTTGCAAAAGATCTACAATGTTTTGCTGATTTGGTGTAAGGTTTTTTTATTTGTGTGTAGAGTTTTGCACAAATAGCCAATAGTTACAGAAATGTGCTTAAGCAATCAGAAAAAACTGTAAGCATTCAGAAAAAACTGTAATACACAGACCACAGAAGACCTCTCAAGATGGCACGTCCTCCAGAGGTGCTACTGTAGACTTTGCAGTAGCAGTTTGTTTAGTTTCTAGGATACATTGAGCCGGTTACAGTTTTTTCTGATTGCTTAAACACTAACAATGATTCTTATAGCACAATTTCTAAAACTATTAATAGTTTTAGCAAAATCACTCACTGAGTTTGCAAAACTAAAAGCAAAAAAACTGCTTTACACTCAATTTGCACTTTTGTAACACACAATTTGCAATTGTATAAATATAATAAACTTCACAGCACTCTTTTTGCTGAACTGTAAAAACAACTCACTGCTTTACACACAACTTCCAAATGATCAACACACTCCTAGTAAAACTACACACATTTATGGCTGGTATTTACACTATTTTGCCAACTGTCTGGCTACACTGTCACATGTGAGAACTGTTTTACATCATTAGTTCACTTTGCAATCAGCATGAGCTCTGTAAATAAGACACAGGTAAGCTTCAGTGTGGAGAACAATGGAGGGAGAAGGAGACTGAGAAGAGTGAGAATTAGAGGAGGATGAGGACATGAGGAAGCAGGAGGAAGAGGAAGAGGACGAGGAGGTGAAGAGGAAGGAGGAAGGGTAAGAAGAAATAGAATTACTGATGTCATCGGAGCTACAATAGTGGATCATGTGATCAACCATGGAATGACCCTGAGGGAAGCTGGACAACGGGTTCAGCCTGAGCCGCTACAATACAGCAAGCATCATGAGGACATATTGATGAGAATGGGTTAGTACAGTTCCTTCACTCTAAGTTTTTCTCTAATGAGAAAAACATCAATACTGTACATGTAAAACTGAAACTGTTACTCCACAGAATTACTAGACATCCAGCATCTGGAAGGAGGCATGCGAGGATATGGACCAGGCATCATGTCAGGCCTGGATACGGCACTCCAGGAGACATGTTCCCCGGTGCCTTGGACTAGAAGACATTGCATGTGATGTTGATGAAATTCTGTGGCCGGACCCAGAGAGACAATGAGACTGATTTTCTCTCTCTCTCTCTCTTTCAGTGAAATTGTATGTTTTCTAGTGTTTGTTTTGATGTGTGTGAATAAACATTCATACTTGAAATTTGAATCCCTGTGTTTCTATAGAACTATTTATGACAAAAGTTTGACCTCACATGGACAGACCTTGTGCACAGAGAAAGCAAAAGCCAGATGTGTTTTCAGTTAATACCATCAGTGTGTAGTTGGCACATTGTGTGCTTAGTAATATGGTGGTTTGTGTTAACTGTGTGGTACAAAAATACCATTTTTACAAAGGTTTGAAGAGTTAAGCAAGATGTATTGGCTTTTGCAAAAGATCTACAATGTTTTGCTGATTTGGTGTAAGGTTTTTTTATTTGTGTGTAGAGTTTTGCACAAATAGCCAATAGTTACAGAAATGTGCTTAAGCAATCAGAAAAAACTGTAAGATGCTGCTATGGTGTACATTGAAGCTGAAATGAAACAGTCAAGATGTGAGTGAAGTCCAGACTTTCTGCTTTAATTCAGGTTTTTGGACAAGTTTGGCATTAACCATTCAGGAGTTGTAGACATTTTCATACACACACACTTCTGCTGGCTCATATATAATGGAACAAATGGCTGACAAGCAGCTGCATGTCCAGGTGAGTCCTGTTCCCTGGTTACTCCATGACTAATCCAGCAGATCAAAGTCCTGGAGGTGCACATTTACATTTGGTAGCTGTTCACTGGAGCTCTGAACACTTCATCAGGTGTGCCGTGTGAAATTATCCAATTACACTTAATTACATGAAATTACATATTATTCAGTTATGGTAAATACTTACATCTATGCCAGCCATGTATAGTGATGTTGGAACAATTAAATACTGCTAGAGTTAGATAAGTAAACAGACATTTGTGTCGCAAAATGTCATCCCAATCTTATACTCATGCAACCATATTGTTTTCTATATACAGTGTTCTTCTTACAGTTCTATCTTCTAAGGAGGGAGATGAAATGAGAATGGATTGATGGACCCGTATTGTCTCACATGTATGATCAGTGTGCTTTGTGGGTTGCTAATAAAAAAACTGCTAGTAATAGATACATGTTTTCTTCTCACTCCTCCTGTAAAAACTCTGACAACAAGTAAACCAAGAAAAAAAAAGAAACTTTGATTTAGGTGAAATCACTTTGCGAAATGTGTGTATTGTCACATGTACGTCACTTCAGTGACATGTCTGTAGTCAAATCAACATATTTGATCTCTGATCACAAAACGAGGAGAATTATTGAACCGGGAGAAAATCAAAGTGACTCTGATCATGCTGGGAGCTACGAGTCCTTGATTCTCTACTAGCTGGAATAATGAACCTTTTTACTCTGCTTCTACTGACTTTTTGTCAAGATTATATCAGAATTAATCTTAAAGATCTTAGAGCTACATGAACACATTGAAGCAACATCTTGTTTGACCGGTTTTAATGTCACTGACGTGTTCAGACTGTGAAGTAGTGAGGAAGTGACGGCGTCCTCAGATCAGATTGTGTCAGACAGCAGGACTGAGGAGGGACAAGGGGCAGCTTCTTCTCCACACATGAAGCAGGAAAGTGTCTGTAAGTCGATCTGAACTGATTCAGCAGGTGAGAGTCCTTCCTGAGAAATCTCTCCATGTCTGATCACACTGTGCTGCATCACTGACTGATGGTACAGTACAGATGTTTCTGCTGCTGATTGGCTGCTTTCTCTTTGATGACTTTTATAGCAGATGAACAGTTGTTTCAGAACAAGTTGTGTTACTTGTAGTGTTTTTCTGTTCGAGTCACAGCAGACTGTAGAACACAGCTCTCAGGTCACATGATCAGTGAGAAATGCAGGGAATGTCAGAACTGGTCTGACAGCTGGATGACACTGCACTCATCACTTGTATCTACTGTGTTACCCATTCATGGCCACAGTGGAGTTTGTATGATTTTACAGCATTTAAACACCTGCTGTGAAAATGTCGGTTTATTCTGAGTTCATCAGATCAGACTACTTCCAGGACTGACGCCATAGAGACATACTGTAAAGACAATCAATTGAACTGGACCTTCAAGGAGGGTCAGTGGGTGCCTGTGGGGGAGCGTGGCACCCTGCTGATATAATGGTAGGAGAAACACTGATGTCTATAGCTCTGATTATCAGCCCTACACACTACAGTGTAGACTAGCTGTACCACATGCTAAACACAAAGGTTGTAGGTCTGGTCTTAAAGGTGGAGGTGGTGTCTGCCTCTTTAATCCAGATTTACACCTGGTTCCAGAGCAAGGGCTCCTGGTAATTAAAAGCTTCCCTACAGGGATTCATAAAGTACCGTATTTTCTGGACTATAAGTCGCACATTTTTTCGTCGTTTGGCTGGGTATGCGACTTATACTCAGGTGCGACTTATATATTTAAATACAGAATTAGTTAGCCTTGTGTCCTGACGTCTCATTACAGATATAATGGCAGCTGTTCGGTCCCTCTCCTGACGGTTCTCTAGCTTGTCCACACTTTGCGCTCCGAGCATTCATGGAACGTGTGCGTGCAGCTGAGCCTCAGACCTCACCTGGCAACAAGGAATTCTATTTTCTGATTGGTCGATAGGTCGCTAAGTCCAGACAGCTATATGAGCGCACAGTAGTCGCCTTTTACTCATTTACAGTATATTCATAGGAGTTTCTGTGCAGTGAAGCTAATCATTTCTCAGCGTGAGGACTTGTTGAAATGCGTGTCTCACTCTTAATGCCCCGCAGCCGCACCATTTAAGTTAAGAGGAATTCAAGAGGTTGGTGCACTATTAGTCATAGTCCGGTGCGACTTATACTCGGTGCGACCTATAATCCAGAAAATATGGTCAATCTTTCAGTCAGTCTGGTTATGACATCACTCCTGCCACATTGCAGAGGTGGAGCTGCTCTGGTCATGATGTCACTGTTGTTGGAAAAACACAGAAACAGACATAAAAAGTGCACAAGTGCTTTGCAGTCATGTAGCATATGATCCCAAGCTGACAGATAAAAATCATGTCTGAAGCAGCACAGTGCATTTCCATCTGCTCAACACAACAACACAGTGACATGCTGTAACACACAATTTGTCCATGTCCCCAACATCTGTGTCAGTCCTCAGAGCTCAGACAATAGCTGCTCATGCGTTTGTCCTTTCTATAGAAAACAGTCCACAGACTGTTACAGGGGAAGGTCTCAGTGTTTTACTCACAGTCTGTTCACACTGTGACATAAACACACATGAAAACATGTTCAGTTATTCACATTTTCATATATGGAGATAAGTGACAAAATTCTAAACCAAACACTGAATGTGTGTGTGCACTGTTCCACTTACTTGTGACATAAATAATAACAGCATCAGAGATGTTGGTGTGTTTACAGACTCACCAAAATAAAAGCCTGAGAACCAAACCTGGTCTGAGGCTCTGATACTAAGCTAACAGCATGATTAGCCTGTTAGCATCTACATTAAGGATCAATAACAACATGCTGACTGTGTGTTTCTGTGTCATGTTGCTGTGTTTGTTGTAAGGTGTGAGCTCTGCTATGAGTCAGTGTGAGGATAAAGAGGAGGGAGTCCCTCCCTCTAAAAGCCCTCTGTGTGGGGACCATGAGAGCCGGACCAAAGCTCAGAGGTAAGAGGACCGTCTCTAACTGTCCATGACTCTTCTCCATGTCAGAGCTCACACTCACATTATTCACACATCTGTGTGTGTTCAAGAACAAAGCAGCAGCACACTACACACTCTGCTGGACCTGGACCTGGACCTGGACCTGCCAGCTGTGTGTCCATGAAGAGTGATCGGTCAAAGGGTCATCCCATTAATTTCAAAGATGTTGATCCATCTGAGGGTCAAAGGTCAGAATTAATGTCACAGCTGCAGTTTGTTTCCATCATTATTAAACCATTTTAAGTGTAACATGATGTTCAGCATCATTTTTCCAGAAGAAGCTCAGAGTCGGTGTTTGTGATTCTATCAGGATCCAGGATGTGAGAGCAGACTCTGCTGGACCTGAACCCAGCTGTGTGTCCATGAAAAGTGATTGGTCAATGGATCTGCCCATTACTTTCAAAGCTGATCAGCTATCTGATGATCAAAGGTAAGAATTCACACTGGAAGTGTTTCCATGCTGTGATGAGCTCTGCTGCACTCTTGGGGTTGTATGTGGGGCTGCCTGTCCCTCATACAAGTTTATGATCCCTTTAAAATCTTCTTAATTTCTGCATCAATAAAATCTGCCTCACAGAGAACCCATTCACACTAAAGTACAGAAAGCCATTTCAGTAATCAATCAATCAATAAGAATTCTTCTTCTTACTTTAGGTTTTTACCACTATAGGTTAGAGGTATATAGAGGCTATAGGTATAGAGGTTCTGACAATAACAACCAGGTTAAAAAGAGACAGAGATCACACTTCCGTTACCACTGGATGTAGTGATGAAGTTTATAGTTAACTTCTTACTTTACATTTTTACTGCTATAGTAAAACTATAATAAAAGACAAGATGTGTGGAAAAATTGCTGAATGTCAGCTTCAACATCGGCCATAAATCAGAAATATCAGCAGATGCTGGCACAGCTTAAAGCAGCTATTCAGAGTGCACCATGCCTATTTGGCCATTGATGAGTCTGCAGATGTTGCTGATAATGTCCAGCTTTTAGTGTGAAGCCTTCAGCTGTTTCGACTGGGACCTCTGTAGTTTAAGAGGAACAAGGGTTATTCTGCTGTTTGCACTTTTTATTTATTTCAGTCTGATGTTTCCGTTTTCTTTAATCTGAAATAAAGGCCTTAAACGTATTTGCCTGGGACTACTTTTATTTATGGTAACAGAGCTAGCTGTGCCCCCAGGTAAACATTTTCTGCATTGAAAACTGACAATAGATATTACTGAAACATATGAACATGTGGACATAGGGGAAGCTAATAAGACACAAGCTAGACATCAGTTCAGACCTTTGACTTGGAGGAAATGTGAACAACTGGACCTCAGTGACTTGAATTGAACACCCCTGGCCTAAATCAATGTAAACATATGATGACAGTTTAAGTGGAATGGAACTCTTGAAGCTGTGCTTCAGTCATTAAAAGATTAAACATGAGCTGGATGTGTGGAGTTGGGATGGTTTTCATTTTTTAATACAACAATGCTTGTTTTTCACCAGACTATTGACTGTTGTGTATCTGTTTAAAGTGAAAACACATCAAGAAGTGAAGTGATTGTGTTGTTAAATGCTGATGTTTCTGTCACAGACTGCAGCAACCCAGTGTTCAGACTCCTGTTCAGGACATATTTATGGTGAGTACAAACAGCTTCTAACTACAACACAACAGTCCTGGTGCTTTACAGAGACCCAGAGCCTGACCCCTGAGCAAGGCGAAGAGTGGAGGGGACCCTGTGTGTGTCCACGTCTTCTTTGGTTGTAAGGTGAAACATACAACCAGCGCACACAGTGCAGAGCAGCTCAGGTGACGTGAAGACACATTTACAGCATAGTCACGTAGCATTGTTTAAGTGTAGACAGCATGACGGTGTCAAAGATGTTACCATAATGTGATGAGCCACTCGGCAGAACTGAGAAAACCACTCGGGGGAGTGGCCAAATATCTTCAAACACAATCCTTGAGTCCAGTTGCCTCGATTTAAACTATATATACACACAGAGTGGGTGCAGAAAGTATTCAGACCCCCTTAAATGTTTCACTTTGTTATATTGCAGCCATTTGTAAAATCATTGAAGTTCATTTTTTCCTCATTAATGTCCACACAGCACCCCATACTGACAGAAACACAGAGTTGTTGACATATTTGCAGATGTATTAAAAAGAAAAAGTGAAGAATGACATGGTCCTAAGCATTCAGAGCCTTTGCTGTGACTCTCATATATTGAACTCGGGTGCGTCCATTTCTTCTGATCATCCTTCAGATAGTTCTACACCTTCATCTGAGTCCAGCTGTCTTTGATGATACTGATTGGACTTGATGAGGAAAGACACACACCTTTCTATATAAGACTTACAGCTCACAGTGCATGTTAGAGCACATGAGGATCATGAGGTCAAAGGAGCTGCCTGAAGAGCTCAGAGACAGAATTGTGGTAGTAAATGTATGAACATAAGCTGTAATATCATGAAACACTAAACTGTTATTCTGCTCCTAAAAGTCTGAGAGTTTATACTCTGTTGTTCTGTTCCAGCTGCTGGAGGAGAACATTGTCAGGTTTGTGAAGGATGAGCTGAAGAAGATCCAGAAGCTCCTGAGTCCAGATTACCCAGAATGCTTAGAGAGTCAGAGGGAGGATGAAGAGCAGAGGAGCAGCAGAGAGTCATTAGTGCAGATCACAGTGCACTTCCTGAGGAGGATGAAGCAGGAGGAGCTGGCTGAGCGTCTGCAGAGCAGTAAGAGGATTTGAAGAGCTTTAACATGATGGAAAGAGGAAATGAAGTTTACATTTACACACTCTGCTGTTAATGTGATGCAGACATCTGTGAATTCTTCTGACTGAAAACACCAACATCAGTCTACAACTGATGAACAGATTTCATGGAGACAGAAAATATTTATTGGACACATTTATTGTGGCGTTCACTTATTAATGACATTTATTGTTTGTTTAGGAACTCCTGCTGCAGAGTGTGGACGTAAACTCAAGTCTAACCTGAAGAAGAAGTTCCAGTGTGTGTTTGAGGGGATCGCTAAAGCAGGAGAGCCGACCCTTCTGAACCAGATCTACACAGAGCTCTACATCACAGAGGGAGAGACTGCAGAGGTCAATGAGGAACATGAGGTCAGACAGATTGAAACAGCATCCAGGAAAGCACACAGACCAGAAACAAGCATCAGACCAGAAGACATCTTTAAAGGCTCACCTGGAAGACAGGAACCAATCAGAACAGTGATGACAAAGGGAGTGGCTGGCATCGGGAAAACAGTCCTAACACAGAAGTTCACTCTGGACTGGGCTGAAGACAAAGCCAACCAGGACATCCAGTTCACATTTCCATTCACTTTCAGAGAGCTGAATGTGCTGAGAGAGAGAAAGTTCAGCTTGGTGGAACTTGTTCATCACCTCTTCACTGAAACCAAAGAAGCAGGAATCTGCAGCTTTCAGCACCTCCAGGTGGTCTTCATCTTTGATGGTCTGGATGAGTGTCGACTTCCTCTGGACTTCCAGAACACTGAGACCCTGACTGATGTCACAGAGTCCACCTCAGTGGATGTGCTGCTGACAAACCTCATCAGGGGGAAGCTGCTTCCCTCTGCTCGCCTCTGGATCACCACACGACCTGCAGCAGCCAATCAGATCCCTCCTGACTGTGTGGACGTGGTGACAGAGGTCAGAGGGTTCACTGACCCACAGAAGGAGGAGTACTTCAGGAAGCGAATCAGAGAGGAGGAGCAGGCCCGCAGGATCATCTCCCACATCAAGACATCACGAAGCCTCCACATCATGTGCCACATCCCAGTCTTCTGCTGGATCACTGCTACAGTTCTAGAGCAGGTGTTGACAACCAGAGATGGAGGAGAGCTGCCCAAGACCCTGACTGAGATGTACATCCACTTCCTGGTGGTTCAGACCAAATTCAAGAACATAAAGTATGATGGAGGAGCTCAGACAGATCCTCACTGGAGTCCAGAGAGCAGACGGATGATCCATCTTCTGGGAAAACTGGCTTTTGAGCAGTTGCAGAAAGGAAACCTGATCTTCTATGAATCAGACCTGACAGAGTGTGGCATTGATATCAGAGCAGCCTCAGTGTACTCAGGAGTGTTCACACAGATCTTTATAGAGGAGAAGGGCCTGCACCAGGACAAGGTGTTCTGCTTTGTCCATCTGAGTGTTCAGGAGTTTCTGGCTGCTCTTCATGTCCATCTGACCATCATCAACTCTGCTGTCAACCTGCTGGATGACAATACAACAGCTCAATTGTCTAAAATTTTTAGAAACAAACCTAAACTAAAACACCTCCACCAGAGTGCTGTGGACAAGTCCTTACAGAGTCCAAATGGACACCTGGACTTGTTCCTCCGCTTCCTCCTGGGTCTTTCACTGGAGACCAATCGGACTCTTCTACAGGGCCTGCTGACACAGACAGGAAATAGCTCACAGACCAATCAGAAAACAGTCCAGTACATCAAGAAGAAGATCAGTGAGAATGTGTCTGCAGAGAGAAGCATCAATCTGTTCCACTGTCTGAATGAACTGAATGATATTTCTCTAGTGGAGGAGATCCAAAAGGCCCTGAGATCAGGACGTCTCTCCACAGGTAAACTGTCTCCTGCTCAGTGGTTAGCTCTGGGCTTCATCTTACTGTCATCAGAAGAAGATCTGGAGGTGTTTGACCTGAAGAAATACTCTGCTTCAGAGGAGGCTCTTCTGAGGCTGCTGCCAGTGGTCAAAGCCTCCAACAAAGTTCTGTAGGTGGATTTATTTTAACTTCTATATGAACAATAAAACATTGACTTTGTGTTCTTATTTTTTTTCCTCAGGCTGAGCAGCTGTAACCTCTCAGAGAGAAGCTGTGAAGCGCTGTCCTCAGTCCTCAACTCCCAGTCCTCTCATCTGAGAGAGCTGGACCTGACTAATAATGACCTGCAGGATTCAGGAGTAAAGCAGCTGTCTCGTGGACTGGAGAGTCCAGATTGTCGACTGGAGGCTCTCAGGTCAGGATCCAGCTTTTTGATCATCAGTTAAATTCTGCTTCATGTTCATGTTAAAGATCTGTTGAATTTTCCTTCTTTCTTCTTGAGTTCATGATATGTTTTGCACCTCTAGTCTGTCAGGTTGTCTGATCACACAGGAGGGCTGTGCTTCTCTGGCCTCAGCTCTGACCTCCAACCCCTCCTATCTGAGAGAGCTGGACCTGAGCTACAATCATCCAGGAGACTCAGGAGTGAAGCTGCTGTCTGCTTTACTCAACAGTCCAGATTGTAGTCTGGACACTCTCAGGTACACAGAGACCACAGAGCATGAGTCCTCCTCAGTCTGTCAGTTTAGGTCATATATCCACAGCTGTTGATGGATGGATTGAAACTGCAGAGAAGAAACAGTGGCGCAGTGGGATAGCAGGGTTGTCCAATAACCGGAAGGTTGGTGGTTCGATCATGCATGCATGCATGGTAGTGGCCCTGTGAAGAAGTACATTGAAGATTGATTGAGTGTGTGTGTAAAAGCATGCCTGTGTGTTACACAGCTTCATAGTGTGATTGACAACAACCATTAATAGGATTAAATTATGGGGGCAACAGTGGCACAGTGGGATAGCAGGGTTGTCCAATAACCAGAAGGTTGGTGGTTTGATCCCAACTCCTCCCTAGTCACTGTTGTGGTGCGCCTTGCTAGTCATTGTATGACACTGCTTGTGCAGCAGCCGTAACGAATTTCCCTCTGGGATTAATACAGTATCTAAAAAAAAAAAAGAAATAAAAAAAAAAGAAATAATCACTGATCCCTGATGTTCATCTTCCTCCATCATTAAGTGTCCATCATGTTAACTTCACTTTTCTTTATACACGTTCTTCATATCAAAATACATACAGACTGATTTTCAGTCACACTGTTGCTGCATGAAGAGGATTTTACAGTAAAGCACTGTCAGAGACCAATATTTTACAGAATGGAGGACATGAATAAACAGAGCCGATCAGGAGAGACTCTTCTGGAGTTGACACAGATGAGTTTCAGTCTGTTTGTGTGTCTCTGACAAACTGAGGAACTCTGCTTCATGTTGGTCAGCAGTTTGGACTCATGTTGGTTAGAAAATCATTCTGACTGTGTTTCTTCCTGCAGGGTGGAGCATGGTGGAGAGCAGAGGTTAAAACCTGGGCCGAGGAAGTGTAAGTTTGACTCAGTCTTTCCTCATGTTATTGTGCATGAGTCAGTGTTCTATCAGTCCATCAGAGCTGTTGTAGCGCAGCCTCGGCGGTTGGATTTTTTCTGTGTTTACTGGAGTTTACAGCCTGGGACATAACAGAGACAACCAAAGCAGACAAAAGACAAAATCCAGTAAGAAACCAAAAAGGGTTGAAAAGGTCCAAACACAGGAATAAACAGCTCCACAGTCAAAAAGCAGGCAGGACTCAGACACAAAGAATCTCATCCAAAGGGTCAGACTGGACTGATGGACTGAAGAGTGAAGACACTGAGACACTGAGCTGTGAACAGCATTATTAGGGTTAGGGTTAGGGTTAGGGCGATAAACGCCAATGTTTAAGAAAACGAGTTACCACCAAAATAAGTTTCACACGGGGTCTCTATTTAAAGTTTTGTAATCAATTTGTAACAAAACACGTTATCCACCATGTTTCCCTGCACAGTTTCTTTCCTTTTTTCCCAATCTGCTACAAACGCCAGTCCTGATTTTCAGCACTACGCAGCATTTCCATTCAACCAATCACAGGGCAGCTTTCCAACTGTCATGGCGGAGCCCTGTCAGTAGATAGAAAGTATGTCCAGTCGTCTTTTAAATGAGTGTTTTAGCTATGTGAAATTAATAACTTTGACAGTATTGATGAGGCAGTCCTCTTTCCTTCCATGGGAAAAAAGTGCCTTCCAAACATAATCCCGAAACTCCAGAAATTATTAGAAATACATATATAAATACATAAAATTAGTTTTGTTTTGTTTTGTTTTGTTTTTTTATTTTATTGCAGGACAAACAGGTAGTACATAGCTAGACATACAACAAATATCAAAACGATTGATGCTTGCCAGATAGGGTTATGATCATGGTTGGCTGAGTTTGTAGCTTCTAGGGAGATGTAGTCAGTGATCAGGTTTTTCCAGTGTGTGATGTGTATAGAGCTCCGTGATTTCCAGTTCATGAGGATAACTGTTTTGGCGATGGTTAGCACCACAAGGAGTAAGCGGCTGTATGATTTGTCCATTGTTAATGAGGATATGTCTCCTAGCAGACAGAGGGAGGGGGAGAGAGGGATGTGGCAGCCCATGTTATAGGATAAAATGTCTGTAATGCTTTTCCAGAAGTGTTGGACAGGTGTGCAGTGACAAAATGCATGGATGTAACTATTTGTGCAGTTTTGTAAGCAATGTGAACAGTCCAGATGAGAAACCCATTTTTTGCATTTTTTGTCCAGTTAGGTGAGTTCTATGGATGATTTTGTATTGTATGAGTTGCAAGTTGGCGTTTTTGTTGAGAAATAAATGTTTTGGCAGATATGGGACCAGAAGTCAGCATTGGGAGTAATGGACAGATCAGATTCCCATTTTTCTGAGGGTAAGGACAGTGTTGTGTCAGCCTGTAATATTCATTTATAGATTTTAGAAAGAAGTTAGAAAGAAGAGTTTTAATGAGTGTAGAGGCTGAAGATGGAAGGTCTAGGTTTATGTTCTTGTTTTTCAGTTTTGATTGGATAGACTTTGAAACTTGTAGATAGTGTAAAAATTGATGGCTCCCAATGCCGAAATTCTGGACCAGGACAGACAGTGGAACCAGAGTATTGTTTTGAATGATCTGTTTAAGATGGGTGATCCCTTTCTCTATCCATGTGTTTATGTTTAATGGTTGCTTATTACACAGGATGTCCGGGTTATGCCAGATCGGGGTGAAGAAAGACAGGGCCAAGGTGGAGTTATTATTTATTTATTTCTCCAGTAGTATTTATTAGTAGTATTATAAAATTAGTTTTGTTGATGAAATGGATTTATAGCTTTTTGGGTGGAAAAAAGATTTGATTGTTTAATAAATATTTAGTCAAAGTCAAAGTCAGCTTTATTGTCAACTCTGCTATATGTGCTGGACATACAGAGAATCGAAATTGCGTTACTCTTCACTCCGCAACATATAACATGTAACTAAAAACTAAAGATAAATATAAAGTGTAAAAAATCAGAATCAGAATCAGAATCAGAATCGAGTTTATTGCCATGTAAGTGGAAAACACATTACTAGGAATTTGCCTTACTGTCTAGTGCAACAGTGCACTAAAAGCACCAGAGCGACCGTTCAAGGCGCCCTTTTGGCTCTCGAAAATAAATTTGCAGATTGCGGTACATACAGACAATACAATCACATAATGACATTGACCTTTGATTACAGTACACGTGGTAACGTGATGGGATTTTTTCTTAGACATAGAGGATGGGGGGAGAAAACAACAGATACGGAGGCAGACGAGAAGGAAGGGAGGGGTAGGGAGGGGAATGTATGTGCGTCAGTTCCATGAGAAGTGTGTGCGATAGTATGACTGAGACCGCCAAGATGTTTACAGGCAGATCACCAGTTGTCCTTGACGGGAGATAGGAGTTGCACAGGAGACAGATAGGAGCACAGCTGCTGGGCTATACTTCAGGGCCGGGAGAGGGAGGGAGGGGAGAGGGACAGACAGAAAATCAACCAAAATCATAACAACAATTTTCGATCTGTAATTAATTTGCCCAGATCAGTGATCAATAGGTCAGTCCGGCCTCAGTGCTCATTCGTCCCTCGCAGGTGCATGGAGAACCTTCGACATCTCTTCCAGCTTGACAGATATTCCTTCCATTGAGATCCTCAACTGGTCGGACTGTCTTCCGATGTTGTCCACCTGCTTCCAGCCCTCTCCGGAGCGGGCTGAGATGTTGCAAATCAGCCCATCCATCCGGTCCATCTTCTGATGTAATTCCGAGTTCCGAGGTCCCATGAGCCCAGGGTCTTGTTTTGTGTCCACGCTTAGCGGTAGTACCAATTTGCCAGCAGCAGCTTTTCCAACTTTTCGGTACAGCAGGACAGCTCCCACGCAATTCAGAAGTATGCCTACTATCAATGTCCAATAGATGAATAGATCCTCCACATCTTCCAGGGTCAGTGGCTGGAGACATACCAGACTCCAGGTTTCCCAGGAATCACGGACATATCCACCAGCGATTGTCCCTTCAGGGCAGAGGGGTTCTCCCGGTGATGTCTTCCTTTGTGAGAAAACGCTGTCCAATGCACTGAGCGACCAATTTATTAGCTCCATGTCAAAAAATTATCCCAAGGATAGCAAAGCAGGGTGTTCAGGGAATAAAAAAGTCACAAAAATCACAGGACAGGACAAGAGAGAGCAGAGCAGAGCAGAGCGGGAGCAGTCAGAAACACGTCTGCACTCCTTGAAGGACAGATAAGAAGCATGTAAGCAAGAAATGTACCTACAATGAGGTACACACAAAATACAAGGCACATAATGAAGGCACAATGCAGTAAGAGTGCAAAAGATGTATAGTGCAAGACAGTGCAGTTGGCATAATATAAACAGGAATGGTTTAACTTATAACAGCTTATTGAGACTGGTATGAGAGTGCAAAAGATGCAATGGTGCAAGACAGTGCGGTTGGCATAATGTAAACAGTCCAGGAATAGTTTAAGTTATAGCAGCTTATATGAGACTGGTATGACATGACAGGGTAAAAGTGGCTGGTGCACAGAGTTCCTTGGTAAAGTGGCTGGTACAAAGGGGGTGGTGTCAGGGAAGGGGGAGAAAGTCGGGCACAGCAGGGAGAGAGTTCAGCTTCCTGACAGTCTGGTGGATGAAGCTGTCCCTCAGTCTGCTGGTCCTGGCCCGGAGGCTGCGCAGTCTCTTTCCTGATGGCAGCAGACTGAAGAAGCATGCCCAAACGCCATGCTTTCAACGTTTTGACAGTGATTTCATGCCTGTGGTGAGGGTCGATCGCAGTTTTTTTGGATTTTTTTTCAAACACCGTTTATTCGATCGCTACCAAACCTCAGAGGGTAGTAGTCCTGACCGAGCCGGTCGATTTGATGTATAATTTGTAGGGGTGGCTAGCACTAGTTAGCTGTGAAATAAAATTTCTTTTATTTTGAAAATCATTGTGTGTCTGTGTAAGTGAGTGTGTGTGGGGGTGGGTTGGGGACACTCCCTAATGCATGTTAAAACATGTTTAAGTGTTTTATTTTTTGAAATCTACACGTCAGCCATATCCTGTTATTGTGCAGGGTCTTTTATTTTGAAAATCCATGTTTGTGTGTTGGCAGGTGTGTATAGTGTGTGTCTGCATATTTGTGGGTGACTTGTATGTAGTTTACCAGGCCTAGTAAGGTCTGTAATGATTTGGAGGCTTTTGTTTTGAAAATCTGTGTGTGTGTGTGTGTAGTTGTGTATGTTCCTGTATGGTTGTTTATGTGTGTACGTGTCTGCCTCTGTATGGATCAATACAGTGAAGTTACCTTGGTTTGAATGAGCCCAATGCATTGTTAATGGGAGCGGCCATCTTTGATGATGTAATCAGAGAAGTCAGTTAGAGCACCTGTGGAGGTTACCATGGAAATGGCTTCCTCCCTGATTTTGTGATTTTTGCCTTTTTTTCTCTCTCTCTCCCCATTCACCGTCTATGTCGTTCGATTTACGCGAAAACCGTACGTCGGAATGGAAAGAAAAGTCATAGCACAGGTGTCCCGGTACAGCCGGACGTCCTGTAAAAGTTTCAGGTCGCTCACATTAAAGCTGTGGGACTAGTTATGCGCCTAAAATGTGTCCAGAAGAAGGAGAATAATAAAGAAGTGGAATAAGTATTTACAATAGTAACAGTGGAACAATATCAGGATAGATCAGGATGTCTGAGTCTGGTCTTTCAGTTCAGATCCTCCTCCAGACTCTGATGAAGGAGCTTTTGTATGATGCTCTTTATCCAATGATACAGTTGATGCTGCTGTTCTTCTGATGTTCTAAATGTGTCGTCTGTCTTTACTCACATTGCTGCAAATATCCAGTTTGTGTTTGAACACAAAGCTGATAGTTGTGTGTTTGTTAATTCAAACATTAGTGACAAAAAGTCTGATGATAAACTTTGTATGAATGAACAACACATCAGTCAGTAAAGACAGAATGAAGCCATCAGATGTGTCAGATGATAAACTGCAGCTGTGTCTTTTTCTCTCCATCAGATTTCTGTCAACTTGAAGTCAACACAAACTCAGTGAACACAAAGCTCAAACTGTCTGACAACAACAGGAAGGTGACACATGTGGAGGAGAAGCAGCCATATCCTGATCATCCAGACAGATTTGACTGGTGGCCTCAGCTGCTGTGTAGAAATGTTCTGACTGGTCACTGTTACTGGGAGGTGGAGTGGAGAGGAGTGGTTTTTATATCAGTGAGTTACAGAACAATCAGAAGGAAAGGAAACAGTGATGACTGCTCGTTTGGAAGAAACAATCAGTCCTGGAGTCTGTTCTGCTATGATCTTGGTTACTCTGTCTATCACAATAACAGAGGAACATTCATCTCCCCCTCCTCTGGCTCTCACAGAGCAGCAGTGTATGTGGACTGTCCTGCTGGCACTCTGTCCTTCTACAGAGTCTCCGCTGACACACTGATCCACCTCCACACCTTCAGCACCACATTCACTCAGCCTCTACATGCTGGGTTCTGGTTGTGTTCTCCTGGTTCCTCAGTGAGTCTGTGCTGTGTGTAGAAGCAGAGTGTGTGGAAGTGACAGCAGCTTCAAATTTGTGCTTTAAATGTTGATGATGTTTCACTTTCATTTGAATCACTGACTGTGATTTCAGGTCAGAATATGTTTTCGTCTTAGAAGCAGTGAAATGAAGAAGGTGAAGCTGAATTTATGATCATGAACTTTGACATTTTCTCACAAATGAAACCATTACATTAAGAAATGCATGATTACATGTTGTTATGGCTCTTATTATATTATATATATTAAAAATGTAGTATTATAAAATTAGTTAATGAGACCTAAGTGGAAAAGCTGCAATACAAAAACTAATAACTCAAACTCAATATTTTGGCTAAACTTTGACATGACAGATATAAAAATAATGCCTGAGCCTCCTAACTTGTAAAATAACTTGTTTTGTGCATTTTTAAATTAAATATTTGCATCATGCAATCTAACTGGCATTCAAAGCGTTAAATTCCTCAAATGACGTTTGGTAGTTCTGAGCAGTCCTGAAGTTGTTTAACATATTTATGCAGAAAAAACTATGATCTGTTAAGTTTTTATAGCAGTTTTTAGAAGCGGACATTTTTGTCCCTAATGACACAAAGGGTAGTAAATGTGTTTCACAGTGTTCTGGTGATGAATCAGAAACATTTACATTTGAATTCTAAAATTTGTGTTGAACTGCCCGATTGCCCTTTTTTTCCTCAACCTGTGACGTCGGCGGAACTGCGATATCTATGGCAAGCCATTCATATCACATTTCCGCCATACTTTAAACAACGTTTTTTACATCGTACGCCGCAGAAAACGCCGTTTTCACGTCGTACGCCATATGGCGTTTTCACAGTTTAACGTTGTACGGCGTTTTCCAAACGGCCACTCATAACGCCGTACGCCGTTTTCTAATATTCTAATGATCTCCGCCCCATAACTTGCTCAGCCACTGCAGTTTACTCTTTATCAGCCTATCAGCAGAGAAGAAGGTCAGTCCACACTAATTCATCACCGATCTCCTATGCCAAAAAGGATCGCTTCGGTCTGGATCATAGAAGACTGTATATATAAGCCTGGATAATGCACAGCCATCATGTTTCATGAAAGAAATAAACTGAATTTTGTTTACAATAGCATTTGTTCACCTTTCTTCTTACTTCTTCTTCTTGTCTTACACACTTAAATCACAGAGAAAAGAATGTATGTTTACTGACTTTTTAAATCAGATTGGATTGATTTCCATGTTATTTGACACACTATCCTGAAGGACACACACCACGTTTTGCACGTTATGGGGCGGAGATCATTAGAATATTAGAAAACGCCGTACAGCGTTATGAGTGGCCGTTTGGAAAACGCTGTACGTCGTACGACGTTAAACTGTGAAAATGCCATATGGCGTATGACGTGAAAACGGCGTTTTCTGCGGCGTACGACGTAAAAAACGTTGTTTAAAGTACTGGCGAACGCCGTTTAAAGTATGGCGGCAATATGATATGAATGGCTTGCCATAGTCACTCACTTGCTCCTGCCCGGGACGTTAAAAAAGAAGCAAAGCAAAGACACAACGAAAGACTTAGAGAGACACTGCCAGCGCTACCACTCAGCTGTGGACCTTTCTGAACCAACCCTGAAGCACAGCCGGTCAGAGCACGCTACGATCGCTGCGTTTAACTGCGCTAAATCTTTGTGGCGTTGTCGTGGTGCGTTCAATGACGCTCCGTAAATGTGGACTTTTACACGTTTACGCGTGTATGGTATTTTGTGTTTAGTTATTTTGATAAGATTGCATAAAATAATGATTTTAAACATGTTGTGGTAAAAGCATAAATTATTAGTAAAAATACTGCTTCAAACTAAAGCTGTGGAATCCAAACATGTTCAGTGACATTAGTGGCAAACTGTTAAAATACTTACCTGCTGAGCAAGCTGCTAAAATATGCACTGTCACTTAAATTTTTCAATTCTGAACATGTTTTTTTGAGGTTTTTCACCTGATCTGATCTGATCTGATCTGAACCTGATTCTGACACTACAAGATTCAATAAAGCAAAGCAGAAATAAAGCGATGACTGAGTGGAGTCCAGTTGACCTTCAGTCACAAAGAGTCATCCTTTCAAGTGGAAACACTGCAAAACCATACAACACTTGACAATTTGTCTAGAGAGAGTCTTTGTTACAAAAACTGTGCCATATGCACCAACACAGATACAATGGTGGCCAGGTAAAGAGGCAAAAATACCCAATGGACAAAGAAGTCCACAGTGACGCCTGAGGGTTAAGTGCATCCAAAACCTGCTCACACTGCAAGATTTGTGTTCAGTTGTGTACAGTGAGTTGCTATTAAACTCTTCTTAAGGTGACAGCTGCATTTGCAGACTGAGTAAAAGCACAGTCAGGTATTTTTCTACAAAATATTTTATGTGTACAAATTATTATTTTCTACCTACATCTCTAACTGTTAATGTCATTTTAAAACATTTTCTGGTCATCTGGAGTATTGTTGCTTCCACCAACACTAAATGCATTTATTGTAAATATGTAGCTCATGATATGATCAACAAGTTTAAATGTTGCCATGTTATACATTTACAATAAGTTTAAATACATACATGACTTTAACAGTATAGCAGGGTTTGTTGAACTTTGGTCTTGTTGAAGTTATATCTGTTGCAGCATGTGTATCCAGAACTTTTAACATTCTCAAACACAGTGTAGAGTGAATGTATGGTTCTTTCCAGGAACCAGAGGAGAAAGCCACACATGTGACTGACTGAGAGAGTCCAACATATTACTATTGAAAATCTTACATACAGCAGTCTGAATATCTGTTATCTGAAATTGATTTTTAGTGAAATTGTATCTTGTAGCAGCAGTCAGAGAGGAGACCACATATTCTACTGGATCTCCTTGAGAAGATGCATCAAGAAGAAGGACAACAACCGGCGGAGAAAGAACATCTCCATTCCATATGTGTCAGGAGTATCAGAGAGACTCCGCAGGATCTTCAACAACCATGACATCCCGGTCCATACCTCCGGCAGTTTCATAGTCGTTAGCCAGTCGTTAGAGACACCTGGCCCAGTCAGCCAGAACATCACAGGTAAGTATGGAAACATTTAGTGCTATTGTTTTTTCAGTTTTTTAAGTTTTTTTTTTACCCAGACCCACCCACTCAGGTCTGTAACCACATATAAACCATGTTGCCCCACCAAACAGTTAGAACTGATGAAGCTGCTTGGATGAGCAGTGAAACGTCTTCAAGAAAACTCTACAAGTCCAGACGCCTTGCTTCAATCTTCTCTATGTATGATGACCTGGATGACTGAGAATCTTCATCAACATCAATCTCTTTGTTAACATCATTATATTTTAGGATATATGTTGAGATGTTGTCAACCTTTTTCCATCTCAGAATTATGCTGCTTTCATTTTGTGTCACCACAGTCACACTGACAACATTTGGTGGAGCTGAAAGAGAGAAAACAAGATTAATTTTAAATGTGGTTAAAAGCAGTTTTTACTGTTTCTCTAAGATTTATTACATTTTATCAGAAGTAAACCTTTCAGCAACAAGGACATAATCAGAAATCACCTACCTGGCACAGCAGTAAAATTGTATCCACTGCTGGTGATGACATCAAACTTAGTGAAGCTGTATCTTGTTGCAGCAGTCAGAGAGGAGACCACATGTTCTACTGATTCATGTTTCTGTGATGCAGTGATGAGCTCCTCTTTAAGGCCATTATCATTATATTGTAGGATGTATGTTGAGCTGTTATCAGCCTTTTCCCAGCTCAGAGTTATGCTGCTTTCAGTTTGTGTCACCACAGTCACACTGTCAACATTTGGTGGAGCTGGAAGAAGACAGACAAGTGCAGTGTTGACTGTACAACAAAAACCTCAATAATGACATCAGTGTCAGATCACCAACCCAAAGCAGCAGGTGGTGCTTACGTGACTTCATTGGTGTGGTGTTGTAGTCAGCTTGATCCTAAAAACAGAGAAAGAATCAGCACAGTGAAAATGAGCTAAGTGAGAAATACTGAGAAGTTATGTGATTAAACTTTGACAATGGGATTTATACATGTGGGCTGATGATTGTTCCAAGTCAGTGTAATTCCTGCTTTCTACATTACAGCTATAATTCAATTCAATTCAATTCAATTCAGTTTTATTTATATAGCGCATATTACAATCAGACATTGTCTCAAAGCGCTTCACAGGAACCCCCCTAAGAGCACTGTGGCAAGGAAAAACTCCCTTTAAGAGGAAGAAACCTTGAGCAGGACCCGTCAACTTAAAGGGGGAACCAGTCCTGCTGCTAGTCAGAGAGGATGAAGGAGAGAGAGAGAGAGGATGAAGGAGGGAGAGAGAGAGAGAAAGAGGAGCAAACATGATACAGTACAGAGCAAACATGACAGCAAGATGAAACAGTGATTATATTGTAATAGATATCTATATATATTGTCAGTCCATAAGTAGGAATAGTAATTTGGTCAATGAGCACAGGAGAGATCAGGGGCCAGACTGCAGGTCAGTATGCATGTCTTGAGACCTGCAAAGAGAGAGAGCGAGTGCGAGGTACAGAACTACGAGGAAGACAGTAAACACAGATTATGAGACGATATTACCCAGTATGATCCAGACTAAGGAGAGTAGAGGAGAGGTCAGAGGGTGAGGGGGAAACTGCTCAGAGGATCGTGTTTGTGCCCCCCGACAACGTAGAGCAAGAGAGACTTCACGGGCCGGACTGCAGGTCAGCGTGCAGGTCTTGAGACCAGTGTGAGCCAGACTAAGGAGAGAAAAGGAGAGGTTAGAGGGTGAGAGGGAAACTGCTCAGTGGATCATGTTTGTGCCCCTGACAGCGTAGGCCTAGAGCAGCATAGCTGTGCTACACACTAGGTCTAAGGCTAACTGTACGCCTTACTAAACAGAAAAGTTTTAAGTCTAGTCTTAAAGGCGGAGGCAGTGTCTGCCTCTCGGACCCAGATTGGTTCCATAATAGCGGTGCCTGATAGCTGAAAGCTCGTCCTCCCATTCTACTTTTATGAATCCTAGGAACTACAAGTAAACCTGCACTCAGAGATCTGAGTGTCCTATTAGGAACATATGGTACAATCAGGTCCTGCAGATACAATGGAGCAAGTCCATGAAGAGCCTTGTAGGTTAGAAGAAGGATCTTGAAGTGTATTCTTGAGCCCACTGGGAGCCAGTGAAGAGACGCTAGAACAGGAGAGATATGATCCCTTTGGCTGCTTCCTGTCAGAACTCTAGCTGCTGCGTTCTGGATCAGCTGCAGACTGTTGATGGAGTAATGTGGACATCCTGACAATAAAGAGTTGCAGTAGTCCAGTCTTGAAGTGACAAAAGCATGGATGAGCTTTTCAGCATCACTCTGAGAGAGGATGCTCCTGATCTTAGTAATATTACGTAGGTGAAAGAAAGCGGTCTTGGAGACCTGCTTAATATGAGAGACAAACATGACAGACATGACAGACATGTCTTGATCAAAGATAACGCCAAGGTTCCTCACAGTCGTACTGGAGGCCAGAGTAATTCCATCCAGAGAGAAAGTATTATCTGATAAGCTAGTTCTGAGATGTTTAGGTCCAAAAACAATGACCTCAGTCTTGTCCGAGTTTAATAGTAAAAAGTTGGAGGACATCCAGTCCTTTATGTCCTTTAGACATGCCTGTAGTCTGACTAGCGGCTCCGTTTCTTCAGGCTTCATGGATAAATACAGCTGGGTATCATCAGCATAACAATGAAAGTTTATGTCGTGCTTCTGGATGATGTTTCCTAGAGGGAGCATGTAGAGGGTGAACAGGATTGGTCCGAGCACAGAACCCTGTGGAACACCGTGGTTAACCCTTGTACCTGTTGAAGACACATCGTTAGCATGAACAAAGTGAAATCTGTCAGATAAATATGATTTAAACCAGCGCAGTGCTGTTCCTGTAATCCTGATCTCGTGTTCTAATCTGTGTAGCAGGATGCGATGATCTACGGTGTCGAAGGCAGCACTGAGATCCAGTAGAACGAGTACAGAGACGAGTCCCCGGTCCGATGCCATGAGGAGGTCATTGGTGACTTTAAGCAGTGCTGTTTCTGTGCTGTGATGGGCTCTGAATCCAGACTGGAAAGCATCGAGCAGACTGTTCCTATGCAGGTGGTCATTTAGCTGACTTGCAACAGCTCTTTCGAGTAGTTTGGAGATAAAGGTGAGGTTGGAGATCGGTCTGTAGTTTCCTAAGACGTCCGGGTCCAGTGAAGGTTTTTTCAGTATCGGAATGATCACAGCAGTTTTAAAAGCCTGCGGTACATATCCTGTTTCCAGAGACAAGTTGATCTGTCCTAATATAGACTCTCCGATCAGAGGAATAGCATCTTTGAGGAGCCGTGAAGGGATCGGATCCAGAAGACAGGTAGTAGGTTTAGACTTGCAGATGCTGGTGGTCAGCTCAGGGAGGCCGATGGGCACGAAGCAGTCCAGAGTTAGCAGTCCAGAGTTAGATCAGGATCTGTTTCCAGAAGTGGCGGTGTATCCTCAGCGGTCACAGAGAGATTGTGGTTGATTTGTCCTCTAATAGTGGTGATTTTATCGGTGAAGAAGCTCATGTGGTCTTCACTACTAAGAGCTGCAGGACTTCGAGGCTCCACAGAGCTGTGGCTCTTTGTCAGCCTGGCTACAGCGTTAAAGAGAAAGCGCGGGTTGTTCTTGTTTTCTTCTATTAGTGATGAATAGTAGGCTGTCCTGGCTTTGCGAAGGGCCTTCTTATACGTACGTCAGCAGACTGTCTCTCCAGGCCCTCTGGGAGTCATCTGATTTAGAGGACTGCCACATCCTCTCCATCCTTCATGTAATCCGTTTCAGTGATCGGATATTTGAGTTGTACCACGGAGCTAGCCTCTTCTGGTTTGTAGTTTTCTTCTTCTTCAGTGGAGCAATCCTGTTTAAGACTGAGTGTAGTGTGTCTGCAGTGTTGTTGATAAAGCGGTCCAGCTCTGCAGGAGTAATATTTAAGTTGGTACCCCCATCAGTACTTGGGACTGTGGGGAGTACTGGTAGGATTGCTGTCCTAAACTGCTTTACGGCGTCTGCTGTAGTAGACCTTTTCCTTAGGTGCTGGTAGGTCTGAAAGAGAGAAGTCAAAATAATAATGCATTACTCTTTATCAATATATACAAACACTGGGAGTGATTATTAAAACACAGCGCGCAGCATCAAACTCTCAGTCCAGCATCAGACTCAGTTTTAAAACATTTTACATTTTAAAAGACATTGATGATCTGTTGTTATTGTCCAAACAGGAACAGGTGAAGCACAGCTTGCAGCCCCTGTATCTCAGGCTTCTCAGCTTCTCTTCAGATGTTTGGAAGTCTCTGCTGGAACCTCTCATTTAATGACTCACATTTAGAACTTTTAACTTTATGTGGAGGAGGGATTGATTTTGGAATGAGGAGGCTGCAGCCTGCGATTCCACCACTAGATGTCAGCATTGCACAGCATTGGTGGTTCAGTTCAGATTGAGATAATGCAAAGAGTGTGCAAAGCTGTCATCAAAGCAAAAGCTGGCTGCTTGGAAGAATGGCAAACATCAAACATATTCTTCTTGGTTTAACACTTTTTGTTTACTACATCATTCCACATGTGTTCCTTCATAGCTCTGATGTCTTCAGGATGAATCTACAATGTAGAAAATCGTAAAAACAAAGACAAACCACTGAGTGACTTTTGACTGGTACATTTAAAAATGTCATCATATGTCCTAACCAGCAGGGGGAGCACTGATGATAAACTCTCTGTCTCACATGTTATTGTCATGTGTTTTTATGGAAGATGATGCTGACTCTTGTTTTCTTGCTTCTCTCTGTAAACAGCTTGTAAACAGCAGCTTCCCTGAGGGGAAACTCAGCTAATAAATGATGCTGTAACCTCTGGGACTTGATCTGCTGGGTGGGAGTCCACTACACTCCACTGGGAGTCCACTACATCCATCCTCATCATCCAGCTACACCCTCCCTCTTAAAATGCAGGCTGGAGGATGTGTCTTGCCCTCCTTGTGCAAGATGTCAATGGTCGTCTTTTGGGCAACTGTCAAGTCAGCAGTCTTCCTGTGGTTGTGCAGCCTACAGAACTAGACTGAGACCATTTAAAGGCCTTTGCAGGTATGTTGAGTTCATTATCTGGTTAGAGTGGCTCCAGGTGTCTTCAATATTCTAATTTCCTGACATACTGAATGTGGGTTTTCATTGGTCGTCAGTTATAATCATCAAAATTAAACGAAATAAACACTTGAAATATTTCAGTCTGTGTGGAATTAATTTTTGCATTATACAGCTTTCACTTTTTGAATGGAATTACTGAAATAAATCAACCTTTTGATGTTATTCTAATTATCTGACCAGCCCCTGTAGTGGTGTTTTGTTGCAGCCTGTGGGGTCACCATAGAAACAAAGCTATTTATTTTGCTTAGAGGGCACTTGAGAGCACTCCCTAATACTTGTTGTTGTTTCCTGAATAATGAGTACTAGCAGGACATACCAGCATGGACAGCAGAGGATTCCATGTTATAACTGGATCATCCAGCACAATCAGCAGGATTCAGCACCACAGCCTCCTTCATGGCCTTCAGTCCATTACAGTTTTTTCTGAATGCTTACAGTTTTTTCTGATTGCTTAAGCACATTTCTGTAACTTTTGGCTATTTGTGCAAAACTCTACACACAAATAAAAAAACCTTACACCAAATCAGCAAAACATTGTAGATCTCTTGCAAAAGCCAATACATCTTGCTTAACTCTTCAAACCTTTGTAAAAATGGTATTTTTGTACCACACAGTTAACACAAACCATCATATTACTAAGCACACAATGTGCCAACTACACACTGATGGTATTAACTGAAAACACATCTGGCTTTTGCTTTCTCTGTGCACAAGGTATGTCCATGTGAGGTCAAACTTTTGTCATAAATAGTTCTATAAACACACAGGGATTCAAATTTCAAGTATGAATGTTTATTCACACACATCAAAACAATCACAAGAAAACATACAATTTCACTGAAAGAGAGAGAAAATCAGTCTCATTGTCTCTCTGGGTCCGGCCACAGAATTTCATCAACATCACATGCAATGTCTTCTAGTCCAAGGCACCGGGGAACATGTCTCCTGGAGTGCTGTATCCAGGCCTGACATGATGCCTGGTCCATATCCTCGCATGCCTCCTTCCAGATGCTGGATGTCTAGTAATTCTGTGGAGTAACAGTTTCAGTTTTACATGTACAGTATTGTTGTTTTTCTCATTAGAGTATGCTACACCTACAAAACTTAGTGTGAGGGAACTGTACTAACCCATTCTCATCAATATGTCCTTATGATGCTTGCTACAGTGTAGCGGCTCAGGCTGAACCCGTTGTCCAGCTTCCCTCAGGGTCATTCCATGGTTGATCACATGATCCACTATTGTAGCTCTGATGACATCAGTAATTCTATTTCTTCTTACCCTTCCTCCTTCCTCTTCACCTCCTTGTCCTCTTCCTCTAAATTCACGTCCTAGTCTTCGTCCTCCTCCTCTTCCTCATGTTCCTCCTCTAATTCTCACTCTTCTCAGTTTCCTTCTCCATCCATTGTTCTCCACACTGAAGCTTACCTGTGTCTTATTCACAGTGCTCATGCTGATTGCAAAGTGAACTAATGATGTAAAACAGTTCTCACATGTGACAGTGTAGCCAGACAGTTGGCAAAGTAGTGTAAATACCAGCCATAAATGTGTAGTTTTACTAGGAGTGTGTTGATCATTTGGAAATTGTGTGTAAAGCAGTGAGTTGTGTTTACAGTTCAGCAAAAAGAGTGCTGTGAAGTGGATTATATTTATACAATTGCAAATTGTGTGTTACAAAAGTGCAAATTGAGTGTAAAGCAGTTTTTTTGCTTTTAGTTTTGCAAACCCAGTGAGTGATTTTGTTAAAACTATTAATAGTTTTAGAAATTGTGCTATAAGAATCATTGTTAGTGTTTAAGCAATCAGAAAAAACTGTAAACACTATCAATGATTCTTATAGCACAATTTCTAATACTATTAATAGTTATAGCAAAATTACTCACTGAGTTTGCAAAACTAAAAGCAAAAACCCTGCTTTACACTCAGTTTGCACTTTTGTAACACACAATTTGCAATTGTATAAATATAATCCACTTCACAGCACTCTTTTTGCTGAACTGTAAACACAACTCACTGCTTTACACACAATTTCCAAATGATCAACACACTCCTAGTAAAACTATACACATTTATGGCTGGTATTTACACTACTTTGCCAACTGTCTGGCTACACTGTCACATGTGAGAACTGTTTTACATCATTAGTTCACTTTGCAATCAGCATGAGCACTGTAAATAAGCCACAGGTAAGCTTCAGTGTGGAGAACAATGGAGGGAGAAGAAGACTGAGAAGAGTGAGAATTAGAGGAGGATGAGGACATGAGGAACCAGGAGGAGGAGGAGGAGGACGAAGACTAGGAGGTGAATTTAGAGGAAGAGGACAAGAAGGTGAAGAGGAAGGAGGAAGGGTAAGAAGAAATAGAATTACTGATGTCATCAGAGCTACAATAGTGGATCATGTGATGACCCTGGAATGACCCTGAGGGAAGCTGGACAACGGGTTCAGCCTGAGCCGCTACACTGTAGCAAGCATCATAAGGACATATTGATGAGAATCGGTTAGTACAGTTCCCTCACACTTTTGTGAGGGAACTGTTTTGTAGGTGTACCATACTCTAATGAGAAAAATACTGTACATGTAAAACTGAAACTGTTACTCCACAGAATTACTAGACATCCAGCATCTGGAAGGAGGCATGCGAGGATATGGACCAGGCATCATGTCAGGCCTGGATACGGCACTCCAGGAGACATGTTCCCCGGTGCCTTGGACTAGAAGACATTGCATGAGACGTTGATGAAATTCTGTGGCCGGACCCAGAGAGACAATGAGACTGATTTTCTCTCTCTCTCTCTCTTTCAGTGAAATTGTATGTTTTCTTGTGATTGTTTTGATGTGTGTGAATAAACATTCATACTTGAAATTTGAATCCCTGTGTTTATAGAACTATTTATGACAAAAGTTTGACCTCACATGGACAGACCTTGTGCACAGAGAAAGCAAAAGCCAGATGTGTTTTCAGTTAATACCATCAGTGTGTAGTTGGCACATTGTGTGCTTAGTAATATGATGGTTTGTGTTAACTGTTTGGTACAAAAATACCATTTTTACAAAGGTTTGAAGAGTTAAGCAAGATGTATTAGCTTTTGCAAGAGATCTACAATGTTTTGCTGATTTGGTGTAAGGTTGTTTTATTTGTGTGTAGAGTTTTGCACAAATAGGCAATAGTTACAGAAATGTGCTTAAGCAATTAGAAAAAACTGTATCACAAAGGTTTGACCTCACATGGACATACCTTGTGCACAGAGAAAGCAAAAGCCAGATGTGTTTTCAGTTACAGTTTTTTCTGATTGCTTAAACACTAACAATGATTCTTATAGCACAATTTCTAAAACTATTAATAGTTATAGCAAAATCACTCACTGAGTTTGCAAAACTAAAAGCAAAAAAACTGCTTTACACTCAATTTGCACTTTTGTAACACACAATTTGCAATTGTATAAATATAATCAACTTCACAGCACTCTTTTTGCTGAACTGTAAACACAACTCACTGCTTTACACACAACTTCCAAATGATCAACACACTCCTAGTAAAACTACACACATTTATGGCTAGTATTTACACTATTTTGCCAACTGTCTGGCTACACTGTCACATGTGAGAACTGTTTTACATCATTAGTTCACTTTGCAATCAGCATGAGCTGTAAATAAGCCACAGGTAAGCTTCAGTGTGGAGAACAATGGAGGGAGAAGGAAACTGAGAAGAGTGAGAATTAGAGGAGGATGAGGACATGAGGAAGAGGAGGAGGACGAAGACTAGGACGTGAATTTAGAGGAAGAGGACGAGGAGGTGAAGAGGAAGGAGGAAGGGTAAGTAAGAAGAAATAGAATTACTGATGTCATCGGAGCTACAATAGTGGATCATGTGATCAACCATGGAATGACCCTGAGGGAAGCTGGACAACGGGTTCAGCCTGAGCCGCTACACTGTAGCAAGCATCATAAGGACATATTGATGAGAATGGGTTAGTACAGTTCCCTCACTCTAAGTTTTGTAGGTGTACCATACTCTAATGAGAAAAACAACAATACTGTACATGTAAAACTGAAACTGTTACTCCACAGAATTACTAGACATCCAGCATCTGGAAGGAGGCATGCGAGGATATGGACCAGGCATCATGTCAGGCCTGGATACGGCACTCCAGGAGACATGTTCCCCGGTGCCTTGGACTAGAAGACATTGCATGCGACGTTGATGAAATTCTGTGGCCGGACCCAGAGAGACAATGAGACTGATTTTCTCTCTCTTTCAGTGAAATTGTATGTTTTCTTGTGTTTGTTTTGATGTGTGTGAATAAATATTCATACTTGAAATTTGAATCCCTGTGTGTTTCTAAAACTATTTATGACAAAAGTTTGACCTCACATGGACAGACCTTGTGCACAGAGAAAGCAAAGATGTGTTTTCAGTTAATACCATCAGTGTGTAGTTGGCACATTGTGTGCTTAGTAATATGATGGTTTGTGTTAACTGTTTGATACAAAAATACCATTTTTACAAAGGTTTGAAGAGTTAATCAAGATGTATTAGCTTTTGCAAGAGATCTACAATGTTTTGCTGATTTGGTGTAAGGTTTTTTTATTTGTGTGTAGAGTTTTGCACAAATAGCCAATAGTTACAGAAATGTGCTTAAGCAATCAGAAAAAACTGTAATGACTACAGCTGGACCAATGAACAGACTTCTCTAAGGACTGAACTGTGTAGGGAGAGATCTAACATTCCCAGTGATGACCGAGGGGAGTACAGGTTTATAACATCTCCTGGAATGACGCGCAGCTCCGGCATCTGTCAGTTTGGTGATTTAAAGAGAAGACATTAGTGAGGGAGCTGCAGGCATCCCCTCACTAATTCAGGTGCCCCTACGTGTTTATTTGTTTGTTTGTTTATTCATATCTGGGTATTTGTGCATTGTTGGGTTTGTGGGAGTTTTTTATTGTACCCCCCCCCCTCCCCTCTGGAATCAGCAACTGTATCAGTGCAGTTATGGAGGCGCCCATGAGTGTGCTGATGAGGCCCTGATGGAGGCCTGGTGTGGCTGATCAGCCTTGTTGGGGCCTACTATGTGGACTGGAGAGAGAGGGGAGGCTGGAAAGGATTTATTTGTTCTTTTCTTCTTTATGCTGGGTTGAACTAATTATAATATGGGTGTATGGGTTAGTTGGTTTTGCCTATTTTGTGTTTGTTGGTAATTAGACTGCTGTGGTGCTGGGTTTTTCTCCAGAGATCTACTCAGTGGCCGCCGTCATCTATTTTGTGTCGAGTTGCAGCTTGCAATCTTAACAACATTAAAGAAAAATAATATAAAATGATAATAATAATAAATAATAAAGAAAAAAAAGTATTTACAAAAAACAGGACACTCCTTTGAGGACAACAAAGTCCACATCTTAGACAGAGAGGAAAGGTGGTTTGAAAGAGGAGTCAAGGAAGCCTCTATGTTAAGCTGGAAAAACCTTCCCTTAACAGAGGTGGGGGCCTCAGACATCATCTTTCTACCACATACAATGCAGTGATTCCATCCATTCCCAGGAAGTTTGCACATACTCACAGCAAGAACAAAGGGCTGTCAACCAGTCCCCTTCCAGCAGTTTCATAGTCGTTAGCCAGTCAGACACACCTGGCCCAGTCAGCCAGAACATCACAGGTAAGTATGGAAACATTTAGTGCTATCGTTTATTTAAGTTTTACCCAGACCCACCCACTGAGGTCTGGAACCACATATAAACCATGTTTCCCCACCAAACAGTTAGAACTGATGAAGCTGCTTGGATGAGCAGCGAAATGTCTTCAAGAAAACTCTACAAGTCCAGACGCCTTGTTTCAACCTTCTCTACGTATGATGACCTGGATGACTGAGAATCTTCATCAACAACGTAAAAAAATGCCATCTCTTCAGGTCTGAACTCACGTTTCTTGGGCACGTCATGACTGCCAGAGGGGTGGAGGTGGACCCAGCCAAGGTCAGTGCCATCACAGCTTATCCGGTTCCCACTGACATAAAAAGCCTGCAGAGATTCTTGGGGATGGTTGGCTGGTACCATAAGTTCCTGCCCTGGCTAGCAGACATAGCAGCTCCACTCAACAACCTCAAAAAGAAGGGCGTGTCATGGGCGTGGTCAGCGGAGTGTGAGGAGGCCTTCCAGTGTCTAAAAACCTTGCTCCAATCATCGCCTGTGCTCGTTCAGCCAAAACTAAACCTGGGGTTTCAGTTCCACTGTGATGCCAGTGACATAGGCTTAGGAGCAGTCCTGACACAGTCTGTGGATGGTGTGGATTGGGTCATAGCCTATGCATCAAGAGCCCTCCAGGGACCTGAACTCCGGTACTCAACATCAGAAAAGGAATGCCTTGCAGTCGTCTGGGCTGTGGAAAAGTGGAGACATTACCTGGAAGGTGACACCTTTGATGTCTTCACAGACCATAGTGCCCTGGCTTGGGCATTCAACTGTCCCAAAGCATCATCCCGGCTGTCCAGATGGACGCTGCGCTTCAGGCATTCTCCTTCCGAGTCCATTATAAAAAAGGCTACGCCAACGTAGTGCCTGATGCTTTATCTCGTGCACCTATGCCTGTCGTGTCGCCAGAGAGTGGCAGTGTGGCGATAGCTTTGACAAAAACACCTTGGTCCAATCTTCCTACCTCCTTGCAGAATATTGAAGTGGCTCACACGAATGATGTCCTCTGTCAGGAGCTGGTCCAGTCTGTTTCTGACCCTACACCCGGTCGGATCCACTTCTGTCTCCAGCAAGGTGTACTCTACCGTGGTGTACCATCCAAATATGGAGGCTACAACTACCAGATGGTCATTCCAGCTGTGCTTGTCCCGGAATTTTTGGCATATTTCTATGACAGCCCGTTTGGAGGTCACCTAGGGCAGATGAAGACTCTGCTTAAAATCCTGGAGGTTGCCTGGTGGCCGGATATCCGCAGAGAAGTGTGGAGTCCGCTCCTGTCAAACATGCCAGCAGTACAAGGCATCCAACAGCAAGCCAGCTGGCCTTCTGCAGTCTACGGAGGTCAAGGCCCCTGGAGAGATGATTGGTGTGGACTTCATGGGACCATTTCCATGCAGCAAATCCCGGCACTCTGTCCTGATGGTGGTTGTGGACTACTACACCAAGTGGGTGGAGCTCTTTGCTCTGAGGGATGCTAAGACCCCAAAAGTATGTCAGGTCCTCAAGGATGACATCTTCACCCGCTGGGGCGTGCCGGCGTTCATGGTGTCAGACCGTGGCCCGCAGTTTACGAGCCAGCTGTTGTCCACTCTCTGTGCATCCTGGGGAGTGACCCAAAAACTCACCACGGCTTATCACCCGCAAACCAACCAAACAGAGAGGGTGAACAGGACGCTGAAGACCATGCTTGCCTCATACGTGGGGAAGCATCACCACGACTGGGACCATTGGCTGCCTGAGTTATGCCTGGCCATAAACACAGCAGTGCATGAAACAACTGGCGTGACCCCTGCTGTGTTGGCTCTGGGCCGCAACCTCAAAGGTCCCTTAGAGCGACTCATTCACCAATCACCTACTCCAAACACCCCTGCATACAACACACTACACGCACACACAATTGCTGAGGGAAGTTTGAAGGCATGTTGGTGTTGCCAAGGCTAGACAAGCCAGGTACTATAATGAGCGACGCAAAGATGTACACTTTGTAGTCAGAGACCTGGTCTGGGTTAGGGCACACCCGTTGTCCAAAGCTTCCGTTAAATTCTCTGCTAAACTTGCACCCAGATGGTCAGGGCCTGTTAAGGTAGAGAAGAACAACAATTACCGAGTTCGTTGGCTGGCTGACAAGTTAAAGGTGGATACCATAAATGGAGCGACGTCTCACCGAGGAACTGCTGATCTAGTCCTCACGGAGGGACACAGGTTCATTTGGACCGTTCTCTCGAACTATATTATGTATATTCTGTATATATTATTTGGGAACTGATCGGGTTGCACTAAACTCTGGGGGTACAGGGGAGAAACTTTGGGGAAAAAGACCGGTTGTGTCGCGCTGCTTGTGTACGCGAGCTGATCACATGAGCTCTGCCTGCAATACAGCATGAACTCTAAACAATCGATTTCTGACTCCTCTGTGTTTTTGTAAATATTATTGGGATTTTGGTGTGGTGTGTGTGGCCTAGCCTGGCAGTTTTTATTAACAGATGAGAATAGTGCGTTGTGGCGTTTTCCTGATTTTTAAACAGGTGAATTGTTACAAGCGGTCTGCAGATAGCCTGTTCCATCGAAGCCACCAACCTTTGGAGTCAAAGATGAGAAGAAGATGCATCACTTGTCAATTCAATTGTCACATAAAAACTGCTTTAAACCGCTGATGAAAGCTGGTCACACATTTCTTTCATGCACTTACTGCATAAACATGGTTGTTGTATGCAATGACTCCTACTTCACAGCGCCGGCTGCTCATGGGAGAGATCAGGGTCCACTGGTTGGTCTCTGGGTTGTAGCACTCTGCTGTTTGCAGATTGTCATTCCCGTCAAATCCACCACATATGTAGATCTGAATACAAAAAGGGGGGGGGGGCAATAAGAAATTGTCATTTTTGTTGGCTCAAACTGGCAGCAGTGTTTTGTAAACAGATCTTTCTGTTCTCTGTTATGTTCCATTGTGTTCCACCCACCTTGCCGCTGAGTGCTGTGCAGCTGGCGTTGCTCCTCTGCTCATGCATGGGTGCAATTTGAAGCCACTGGTTGGTTTCTGGCTGGTAGAACTCAGCACTGCTCAGACGTGTGTGCCCATCATAGCCTCCCATGGCGTAGATGCACCTACACATTACCACGGCGATAGTGCATCGGTGCCACCTCTTGACATGTCTGTGTGCTCAGGTCAAATCTGTGCACACTATTGGTGGCTATTGGTGGTGGTGGTCAAAGCCACCAACACAGTAGACATACCCACCGAGGTAGGCTGCACCATGACAGGCACGAGGAACCTCAGAAAGGTTTGTTATGTTCCTCCAGTGATTTGCATGGACATCAAATGCATCGAGGATTCGGTCTTTGCATTCGGTGTGTGTCAGAATAAATAAAAATACATAAAAAATGATGGTTCCTAATAAAGAACATCACAATAAATACAACAAGTAAAACAATAAAATAATGGTCAGTTATTTGAAATGCTATTAGCAACCGGAACAAAGGAGGTCTTCATTCTCTTTCTTCTACATCGTGGCAGTCAGTCAGATGGACTGAGCCGAGCCCTCTTTGAAGTCTTATCTTTAATACATTTTTTCATGCCTCTCATTACTCTCCTCTCTTCATCTGTCATAGTATCATTATCAGCTTATTGATTGTCTGAGTTGCATTAACCTGCACACAAAGCTTATGCAAATAGCCAGCATTACATGTATATGTTCCTTATTAGTTTATGTACTTGTACTACTAATAATAAATGATTATAAATGCTTGTGCCAGCGCCCAGCTTTAACAGGAGGTTTAGTAACTTTTGTTTGGTTTTCTCATATTTTCATTTCTTGCTCTTCCATAGGTAGATTGTCAAACCACAAATGCTTGGTAAGGTTTTGGAAAAGATGATGATTTGCATAAATTCTCCTCCATTTTCAGAGTCACCCAAAAGACCAGCATGCACATGAGCACAATGCGTCACTCAGGTAGTCTGTGTTGCTTTCTATTTATCACTCATCAGAATAGATGATATTCAGCTTCTGGCCTATAAAAGGGTAAAGGATGGCTGTACTGGTCATCATCATGACATGGAGCACATCTAATAACTGATAACCCTCTATTGGGCTGAGGTTGGCTTCAGTCACTGTCTTGAAATAGATTAACCTTAAGTGAAAATTATAATGTATAATATAAAGTACCTTTGGCAAGAGAAGATCTGCGTATCTTTGGGGCAACTTTGTGGTGGCGCCACAGCCAGACGGTATGACAAAGTGCTGCATTTTTGATAACTTTTGGCCCCTGCTGTTTCGTGCTCGGGCCCTAATAGTAATGGGAGTTTAATTTTCTGACATTAGGATGCATTTGTCTCCTCTCCCTTGTGGCTTCTATGTGTTTTGCTGTCACGCCAGACATTTATTGTAGAACAGCCCACCAGAGGACCTAATGTGGACATTTTTAAAAGCAAACTCAGGACCTAGCTTTAAGTCATTAAGTTATATTTATATGTATTAATTAGGGCCTGAGCACGAAATGTGCGAGAGCCCTATTGAAATGCAGTTTCAAAAGAAAGTTATCGGTTATTCTTAGTCCGGACACGGTATCGCGATTTTGACCTGGACGAGCTCAAAAACTCACCAAATTTGGCAAAAAAATGTCCCCCGATGAAAATCGCCACTTGACACTGTCGCCATTGGTGGGTGTATTTTATTTTATTTATAAAGCAGTTTTTGCAATCACAATTGTCTCAAGAATATAGAAGAATGGAGATCCAGAGCCTGGACCCCCTTAAGAGCAACAGTGGAAAGGAAAAATTCCCTTTTAATAGGAAGAAACCTGACTCAAAGGAGAACTTTCCTGCTGACAGTCGGCCGGGTAGAGGGGGAGAAGAAGAGGTAGCCAGGGCAGAGAGGATGAAGGAGAGACAGACAAAACTACAAGAAAGACAGCAAACACAGTTTATGACTTGAATTACCAGTATGAACCAGACTAATGAGAATAGAGGAGAGGTTAGAGGGGGATTTTTGGGGACAGTGGATGCTCAGTGGATCATGTTTGTGTCCCCCGACAGCATAGGCCTATAGCAGCATAGCTGTGCTAAAGTGAGAGTGGAGTCTGGGAGCCCTGGGTGGCCTCACAGGTCACAGAGCCCACCTTCCTACACTGCTCTGTATCAAACCTCAGGGTGCTGCTCCAGCTGTAATGGCCGTCCTTCTGCAGCACTGCTGGGCTCATGCTCTCCTCCCATCTGTTGCTGCTGCTGTCATCCACCTTCCAGGTCAGACTCCAGTCTGAGGGGTAGCCCCCCCCTTGTTGGCCAGGTACGTGAGCTTGGTCTTCCCCTTCTCCAGCTCCTCTGTGGAGGGGGTCAGCACCATCAGGGTGGGGTTGACTCGGCCCACTGGAGGAGGAGAAAGAGAGGCAACATGAAGAAAGTTCACACAGAGAAAAGAAACTCCACCCTGCTGCTTCTGCTGCTCTTCATCAGAGTGGATGAAACTGGTCTTCAGTCTTTCACTTCCCTCTCTGAACTCAGTAACCATGGCAACCGACAGACATCACTGCTGAACCATGACAGCAGGCAGGTTTCTCTATTAAAGATAAGAACGTTTAAACATGAACTTTATCCAAATGAACAACTTTAAACATCATGATTTAAAGGATGGTATATTATTTACAGTGTTACTAGTTTTAAATTAAATCTTATCACAGGTCTTCTCCTCACTGACACAGACATCACTGATGAATGAATCACAACACACAGTCTACATTGTTTAAAGGCTGTAACATGATTCATGCTTCAAAGTGCTGCAGTCAGTCTGATATTCTCTGCTTATACTGAGCATGTTAGCAGTGATTAAATTCTGCAGTTTGTAAGGACGACTGAGGAAAATTTACTGTTTGAAGAAAATCCCATTTTACAAAGAGACTTTGACATTTACATTTACTATTACTACAGACTGTGTAAATGAAACATTTATTTTGATTCTTTAAAAAACTTGATTTTTCAGGCTCAAAAATTCTCTTAAATAAATGAGTGTTTTATTGACTAAATATAATAAAACCCAATTACTATTACAATTTCTATCTGTATTACAGTTGTTAGGGGCAACAGTGGCGCAGTGGTATAGCAGGGTTGTCTAGTAACCGGAAGGTTGGCGGTTTGATCCCAACTCCTCCCTAGTCACTGTTGTGTGTTCTTGGGCAAGACACTTCACCCTAGCCTGTGGCGCGCCTTGCTAGTCATTGTATGACACTGCTTGGCAGCAGCCATAAAGAACTTCCCTCTGGGATTAATACAGTATCTAAAATAAAAAAAAATAAAATGCTTGAATTTGAATTCACAAATTCTTACTGAAACTCACCTTGTGCTCTTTAAAATGAACAAATATTGAATGTGACTTCATTCACAGTTAAAAGTACTTGCAGTTAACATCCATTATTTTTAGATTTGTATTCAATATGTCAAATTCAAATGGAGTCTTCTGCATGTAACAATCCAAACAAACATTTCTTTACAAATATTTTCAGCTGCAACAAATCTCCATAAACAGCCCTGATACATTGATGATCAATGTTCTGATAAAGTGATTGATCCATTGATAAACAGCATCATCAGACTGATCCCAGTCCCTGTTGGAGTCACTCAGTTCATTTCCATAGAGAGTCACTTTGCATCAGCAGCAGCATGCTCCAGTGCTCTGGGAGACTTTATAGTCCTGACACTTGAACACTGGATGATGACTGACAGCTGACAGCCTTCATCACAACAGAAATCCTCCTCATCACAAAAACATGACTTTGACCTGTGTCCTCATCTGGACTCTCCTCTGCTGCTGCTTCCCAGGTAAAGTCCAGAGAATCAAACTCCTCGCCTCTATGAACATCCGTCCCTCTGAAATGAAGCCCACAAAACCATGACGCTGCTTCATGTTTCTGTCTCTGTGTCCTCAGAGTCCAGAGGACAGGTCAGAGTGATTCAGCCTGGAGCAGTGACATCTGCTCTGGGAGGCTCCGTCACCATCAAATGTACGACCAGTCAGGATGTTTATAACTCTAACTGTTTAGCCTGGTACCAACAGAGAGATGGAGGAACTCCTAAACTGCTCATTTATACTATTAGCAGCAGATATTCAGGAACTCCAGATCGTTTTACAGGCAGTGGATCAAAGTCTGACTTCACTCTGACCATCAGTGGAGTTCAGGCTGGAGATGCAGCAGTTTACTACTGTAAGAGTTTTCATGTTATCGGCAGTCAGCGTGTGTTCACACAGTGAAAAAGTGTCATACAAAAACCTCCCTCAGTTAGACTGAACAGAAACTGAACTGACTGCTGCAGCTGGAAGCTGCACACACTGACACACTTCACTGAACACACACAGCAAACATAATTAAAAACATCCATTAGACAGGAACATGTGTATTTTCTCTTTTCAATTTTTTGGTTCTTTTGGAGTCGATCAGCATTATTATACACAACACCATTAAATTAGCATGCTGATGATATGTAATATCAATATATTGTAAATCTTTAATATCCATATTTACCTTGTGAATTTTGTCTTGAATAATTTTGTAATATTTATTTTCTATATTCAAAATAACAGTTTGGTTCATGTTGTTTATTTATTAACAGAATAATACCATGTTTCCTATTCCCTATTAATAAATATGCTTTTGAATATGATTTAAATATTGCACCAAAGATCAGAGTGAACCACTGCTCACTGATGAGTTTATTTTACTCAAAGTTACAGTTTGTTTTAGTTTTACGATGAAAATAATATCTATGACTAATATAAAATGAATGAACTCACCTGATTGAATGAGTAGGTCCTCATAGTGTTTACATTTAATCAGCATTAGTACAAGCACGTGATTGTAAATATTTTTAATATATTTTTAATGTGTGTGTTTTTATTTGAATGGTTGGAATTACATTATATTATCATTGTACTGTGAGACATGAATAACACACTGGAAGTAAAGATGCGTTCTATTATGTCTGTTTTTATTGCTTTAAAATGTTGACATGAGCTTTATGAGAAACAACAAACAGACTAAAGATGCAATAAAAGACAAAAAACAAGCAGACAGAATTATCAGAGTGAGAGCAGTATGAGAGTCACACTAAGAAAGCTCAGAATGGGAACACCGGTCTCTCCTCAGTGTGTGTGAGAGTGGAGTCTGGGAGCCCTGGGTGGCCTCACAGGTCACAGAGCCCACCCTCCCCCACTGGTCTGCATTAATGCTCAGGGTGCTGCTCCAGCTGTAGAGGCCGTCCTTCAGCATCGCGGGGCTCCTGCTCTCCTCCCAGCTGATGCTGCTGCCGTCGTCCAACTTCCAGGACAGCCTCCAGTCTGAGGGGAAGCCCTTGTTGGCCAGGCATGTGAGCGTGGCCTTCCCCTGCCGCAGCTCCTCACTGGAGGGGGGCAGCACCGTCAGGGTGGGACGGGCATCACCTAGGAGACACAGATCAGCTTAGAGGACAGGCAGCACACAGCTGTCAATCAAAGAGCAGACACAGAGTGGATCTTCTCCTTGAAGAAGTTTCTGGCAGATGTTTTTCTGCTCCAGCAGTCACTGACTCACACAGTGTTTCACTTCCCTTTAAGAAGCCTCTCATGCTTATCAGCACAGAGACAATCATCCTACAGTTTGACCTGAAATATGTCCAACTACACTGCTGATACAAGAAGCAACAACACTGTCATCAAATGTCTGAACTCTACAAAGACTTAGAGGAAACAGAAAGGATGAATTGATGTGCATTTCAATCATCATTTACATTTAAAATAAAATGAGAAGATAAAAAACATCAGAGATTTGACACATTTCCAAATGTCCATCTTTATCTGCACTCTGTGCAGGTTTACTTGAAGAAAGTGATTTTGAATCCATCCTAATAACAGTTACTGTGCTGGAACATGAAAAAGTCATTTTAGGAGGAATTAAACTTTTTGCTTCAATTTCACTTTGACATGAAAGTGCACATAAAAGAGAAGAAAAGCTGATCTGAGTTCTCCTCCTTGATATGACAGCACACATAAAAACATCAAGACTAAAACTGGAACTGGTCTCCTTTAAACATTAAAAACATTTTAAACATGAATTCTAGACATTGTATTTAGTATTAAACATAGTTTGACTTACTTCCAACATCCAGTCTGGTTCCTCCACCGAACGTGTACCACAGTGATACAAAGTGATGGAGGCGTCGTACAAAAACCTCTGACTGTAGAGAGACACGGCTCTCTGACTCTGAAACAAACAAACCCAACACAAACAGCCTCAGCCTGTAAAACTCAGCTGATTCATATGATCATGAATCAAAAGAGAGTGACAGAAAATACTGACATTATTTTAGATTGATTTTATTTGGATTCAATGTGTCAAATTCAAACAGAGTCTTCTGCATGTAACAATCCAAACAAACATTTCTTCACAAATATTTTCAGCTGCAACAAATCTCCATAAACAGCTCTGATACATTCCTGATCAATGTTCTGATAAAGTGATTGATCCATTGATAAACAGCATCATCAGACTGATCCCTGTCCCTGTTGGAGTCACTCAGTTCATTTCCATAGAGAGTCACTTTGCATCAGCAGCAGCATGCTCCAGTGCTCTGGGAGACTTTATAGTCCCGACACTTAAACGCTGGATGATGACTGACAGCTGTCCTTCATCGCAACAGAAATCCTCCTCATCAAAAACATGACTTTGACCTGTGTCCTCATCTGGACTCTCCTCTGCTTCACTCAGGGTGAGGAACATCATTTCTCTGTGATGGAGTGTAGCTGAGTTTCACCTCAGTGTCTCATGTCCAGTGTTTCTTCTGTCTCCTCAGGGTCTGTTGGACAAAATGTTGTCCTGACTCAGCCAGCAGCCAAATCAGTGCAGCTCGGTCAAACTGTCTCTATAGACTGTAAGGCCAGTCCAACGGTAGCTCACCGTTCTGGTTCACAGTACTACCTGTCCTGGTACCAGCAGAAACCTGGAGAAGCTCCTAAACTCTTGATCTACGGAACATCAGACAGATTTTCAGGAATCTCCTCCAGATTCAGTGGAAGTGGAGCAGGAAATGGAGCTGACTTCACTCTGACCATCAGTGGAGTTCAGGCTGAAGACACAGCAGTTTATTACTGTCAGAGTTATCACTCCATCAACAGTCAGGATGTGTTCACACAGTGAAAAAGTGTCGTACAAAAACCTCCTTCAGTCAAACTGAACAGAAACTGAACTGACTGCTGCAGCTGGAAGCTGTACACACTGACACACTTCACTAAACACACACACAAAATGCTGTAAGAAGTTCACAGAGATAAAACACTGTATCTAAACACATCACAAATACCATAATTGTAGACACACTTTATATCTGGGTAATTACTTTCTATAGTGTACCTTTATTATTAAAATGTGTTTGGGTGATCATCTTTTACTTCACACAATATGAATCTTCCATCATTGATTGCTTGATTTAAACCTTTATCATTTAGCTTCTCGATATTGTTTGTTTGTATTTTGTATTCCTCTGAATTAACTAACAGAGACAAACCCTGCTGTCTTCCTCAGAGGACTTTCATGTCTCTCACCCAGCAGCAGAGAAGAAATAATGTTTCAGCCTGAGACACTGAAAATTATTATTCTTAAGACTGAGAATTCTTCCATGACATCAGTTCCATCAGTGTGTGTGTCTGCTTCATGGAGATCAAGCTGTCTCCCACAGATTTTCACTGCATCATTCAGAAATGACTGAAAGTGTCAGTGCTGTCAGCAGTGAGGAGGAAAGAGCTCCAGCTGACTGACTCTGTGTCTTTGCATATGTGTCCTGCCTCTCTGCTTCCAGCCGTTAAGAGGACAGTGTTGATCAGTGTGTCCAGGCCTTTCAGAGCCACTGACACACCGGCAGCACAATGATGATGTCACTGAGTCTACTGCTGGCCACCCTGGCGCTCCTTGTTCAGGGTGAGAGTCTCTGCTGAAAACTTTGCTTCAGGATGCAGCAGCTTCAGCACAGTGATGTTGTGCTGTGATGGAGAAAGACTGAACCAAGCAGCAGTGACCTTCTTCGATCTGTTCTCCATGTTAAAGAAATGATCCTCTTCTCTTTGGATGTTGATCATCTTCCTCCAAGCTGGATTGCTCTCAATATTCCTTCTCCTCTTTTTCATCTTTTCCAGGTTCATCAGGACAAATCACCCTGACTCAGTCTGCTGGATCTCAGTCTGTTCTTCCAGGACAGACTGCAACCATCACATGTAAAAGTAGTTCAAGTATCAGTAACTCCCTCCACTGGTACCTTCAGAAACCTGGAGAAGCTCCTAAACTCCTGATTTATTATGCTACAACCCGTCAGTCTGGAGTTTCTGATCGTTTTAGTGGGATCTGGGACTGTCTTCACTCTGACCATCAGTAGAGTTCAGGCTGAAGATTCAGGAGTTTATTACTGTCAGCAGTAGCAGCTTCCCGTTCACACAGTGATACAACGTCGTACAAAAACCTCACACGAATAAAGAGGAACTGATCAACAGCTGCACAAAAACTACACAAGGTTAACAGCAGCATCATTTATAGTTGATATGATTTAATATATTGATTTAACATATTGCATTAAACCTTTTTGCTCTTAACTATGTAAAATTTAACATACAGATGTTGGAAATATTTAAGGGTTTTAAATCTAATTTTTTTCTCTCGGAATCAGGTCCAAACAAACAGAAATTAAAACAGAGCTTTCTTTAGAAAAGTTAATGTTTTACAACAAAATCATTAAGTTTCTTTTTTTGTTTTTTTTTTGTTTCTCTTTGTATAAAAAGGAAACATTACCAGTCACACTACAACATAGTCCCCTCCATGGACCGCCACCTTACTGTGGTGGAGGGGTTTGAGTGCCCAGATGATCCTAGGAGCTATGTTGTCGGGGGCTTAATACCCCCAGCAGGGTCTCCCAAGGCAAACAGGTCCTGGGTGATGGGCCAGACTAAGAGCGGTCCAAAAACCCCCTTATGAAGCAAAGAAAATCAAGGACCGTGACGTCGCCCGGTATGGTGCAGCCGGGGCCCCACCCTGGAGCCAGGCCCGGGGTTGGGGTTCGAATGCGAGCGCCTGGTGGCCGGGCCCCGTGGGTAAAGGCTTAGCCCGAAGGAGCGACGTGGGGCCGACCTCCCATGGGCCCACCACCGGTGGGAGGAACCGCAAGGGGCCGGTGCAGAGTGGATTGGGTGGCAGTCGAAGGTGGGGGCCTCGGCGACCTGATCACTGGACACAGAAACTGGCTCTGGGGACATGGAATGTCACCTCGCTGGGGGGGAAGGAGCCTGAGCTGGTGTGGGAGGCTGAGCGGTACCGACTAGATATAGTCGGGCTCGCCTCCACGCACGGCTCGGGTTCTGGAACCCAACTCCTTGAGAGGGGTTGGACTCTCTATTCTGGCGTTGCCCATGGTGAGAGGCGGCGGGCTGGTGTGGGCTTGCCTATAGCCCCACAGCTTAGCTGCCATGTGTTGGAGTTTTCCCCAGTATGTGAGAGGGTCGCCTCCCTGCGCCTTCGGGTTGGGGAGAGGTCTCTCACTGTGGTTTCGGCGTATGCGCCGAACAGCAGTGTAGAGTACTTGACCTTCTTACAGTCTCTGGGAGGGGTGCTGGATGGCACCCCAACCGGGGACTCTGTCATCTTGCTGGGAGACTTCAACGCCCACGTGGGCAGTGACAGTAACACCTGGAGAGGCGTGATTGGGAGGAACGGCCTCCCCGATCTGAACCCGAGTGGTGTTTTGTTATTGGACTTCTGTGCTGGGCATGGTTTGTCCATAAGGAACACCATGTTCAAGCACAAGGTTGTCCATCGGTGCACCTGGCACCAGGACACCCTAGGCCGGAGGTCAATGATCGATTTTGTAATCGTGTCAGCTGACCTTCGACCTTGGGTGAAGAGAGGGGCTGAGCTGTCAACTGATCACTACCTGGTGGTGAGTTGGATCCGTTGGCGGGGGAAGAGGCTGGACGGGCCCGGTAAGCCCAAACGTACTGTGCAGGTCTGTTGGGAGCGTTTGGCCGAACCCTCCGCTAGGGAGATCTTCAACTCCCACCTCCGGGAGAGCTTCACCCAGATTCCGAGGGAGGCTGGAGACATTGAGTCGGAGTGGACCACGTTTTCCACCTCCATTGTCGATGCAGCTGTCCGAAGCTGTGGCCGCAAGGCCTCTGGTGCCTGTCGTGGCGGCAATCCCCGGACCTGGTGGTGGACACCAGAGGTCAGGGATGCTGTCAAGCTGAAGAAGGAGTCCTATCGGGCCTGGTTGGCTTGTGGGACTCCTGAAGCAGCTGATAGGTATCGGCAGGCCAAGCGTGCTGCAGCGAGGGCAGTTGTAGAGGCAAAAACTCGGGCCTGGGAGGAGTTCGGGGAGGCCATGGAGGAGGACTATCGGTCAGCCTCAAAGAGATTCTGGCAAACCATCCGGCGCCTCAGGAGGGGGAAGCAGTACTCTGCCAACACTGTATTCAGTGGAGGTGGGGAGGTGGGGAGCTGTTGACCTGTTGGGGTGGTTGGACGGTGGAAAGAGTACTTTGAGGGTCTCCTCAATCCCACCAACACGCCTGCCATTATGGAAGCAGAGGCTGATGACTCAGTGGTGGACTCGTTCATCACCTGTGCTGAAGTTGCCGAGGTAGTCAAAAAGCTCCCCGGCGGCAAGGCACCGGGGGTGGATGAGATTCGCCCTGGGTACCTTAAGTCTCTGGATGTTGTGGGGCTGTCTTGGTTGACACGCCTCTGCAACATCGCGTGGCAATCGGGGGCAGTGCCGCTGGACTGGCAGACTGGGGTGGTGGTCGATCTTTTTAAAAAGGGGGACCGGAGGGTGTGCTCCAACTACAGGGGGATCACACTCCTCAGCCTCCCTGGGAAAGTCTACGCCAGGGTACTGGAGAGGAGAATTAGGCCTATAGTCGAACCTCGGATTAAGGAGGAGCAATGTGGTTTTCGTCCTGGCCGCGGAACGCTGGACCAGCTCTATACCCTCCGCAGGGTGCTGGAGGGTTCATGGGAGTTCGCCCAACCAGTCCACATGTGTTTTGTGGACTTGGAGAAGGCGTTCGACCGTGTCCCTCGCGGCATCTTGTGGGAGGTGCTCTGGGAGTATGGGGTCCGTGGCCCTCTGCTGAGGGCTGTTAGGTCCCTGTATGGCCGGAGCAGGAGTTTGGTTCGCATTGCCGGCAGTAAGTCAGACCTGTTCCCAGTGCATGTTGGACTCCGGCAGGGCTGCCCTTTGTCACCGGTTCTGTTCATAATTTTTATGGACAGAATTTCTAGGCGCAGCGAGGGGCCGGAGGGGATCTGGTTCGGGAACCATAGGATTTCATCTCTGCTTTTTGCAGATGATGTTGTCCTGTTGGCTTCATCGAGCCGGGACCTCCAGTGTGCACTGGGATGGTTTGCAGCCGAGTGTGAAGCGGCTGGGATGAGAATCAGCACCTCCAAGTCTGAGGCCATGGTTCTCGACCGGAAAAAGGTGGTTTGTCCTCTCTGGGTGGGAGGAGAGCTCCTGCCCCAAGTGGAGGAGTTTGTGTATCTCGGGGTCTCGTTCACGAGTGAGGGAAAAATTGAGCGGGAGATTGACAGACGGATTGGTGCAGCTTCCACAGTAATGCGGTCGCTGTACCGGTCTGTTGTGGTAAAGGAGCTGAGCCGGAAGGCGAAGCTCTCGATTTACCGGTCAATCTACGTTCCTACCCTCACCTATGGTCATGAGCTTTGGGTAGTGACCGAAAGAATGAGATCGCGAATACAGGCGGCCGAAATGAGTTTCCTTCGAAGGGTGGCTGGGCACTCCCTTAGAGATAGGGTGAGAAGCTCAGTCACCCGAGAGGAGCTCGGAGTAGAGCCGCTGCTCCTCCACATCGAGAGGAGCCAGCTGAAGTGGCTCGGGCATCTGGTTCGGATGCCTCCTGGACGCCTCCCTGGGGAGGTGTTCCGTGCATGTCCCACTGAGAGGAGGCCCCGGGGAAGACCCAGGACGCTGTGGAGAGACTATGTCTCTCGGCTGGCCTGGGAACGCCTCGGGATTCCCCCAGAGGAGCTGGAGGAAGTGTCTGGTGAGAGGGAAGTCTGGGTGTCCCTGCTTAGACAGCTGCCCCCGCGACCCGGCCCCGGATAAGCGGTGGAAGATGGATGGATGGATGGATGGATGGATGGACTACAACATAGTGTTGGGCAAGTCACTCACTAATGTAATTAAATTACTGATTACAGATTATGTATTTCAAAAGTAATCAAATGACTACTCAACTACTACTAATTACTTTATTTCAAAAGTAATTAGTTACATTACTAGTTACATAGTTACTCCTTCCCACACCAACAATGCATTTCCTAATCTCACAATAAACAAACTGAAGCTAGTCTCTCCTAACTTGGTAGCACTGTAACACAAATGTTTTCCAAACCCTTTCAACATTTCAATCATACAAAAGAAAACCCGTCTGTCTTGACATTTTAACCTAAAATATATATTTATACTGTTGTGAATCTGCATACTGTAAAAAATACATGTTCTTATATCTTTTTACAGTAACAATTTACTGTAATTTTTACAATAAAATGGTAGAATAAAAACATTATATTGCATTTTAGTTACAATGTATTTTTAGAGTGCTAACAACCAACTGTCACATATTTGGGACACTTCCGGTTCTGTTTGGGAAAAATCTCAGAAAATGTCTGTAAAACAGTCATTTTTAGTAGGATTGTTCTAATATTTGAACTGGAAGTAGGAAACATGCTATACTTTTGATTCATAATGTTATTTAGTCCATGACAACTTATGCAGCTAATAGATAACCTTATTTTCACATAAAAAAAATCTGGGCGAGGCAAAACAAATCAGATTTCTGTGTGTTTAAACTAGAGATGTCCTGATCAGGTTTTTTTACCTCAAGTCCGACTCCAAATCATTTTATTTTGAGTATCTGCCGATACCGAGTCCCGATCTGATACTTTTAGGGTTCTACTAAGGGACAAAGGCAAATAGCAAGTCACTCGCTGCAGTCATTTGTGCAATCCTGCTCCTTTGTGCCATATAAATGATACTGAAATGACTTTGTCTGCTATTGCAAGCACAACACGTGTGTGTGTGCGCACATTTAACACACGCAGCAGCTCATTGAGGTCTCAAACCCAGATCCTCGCACCAAAGGCAACTGTCATACCCCTACACTACAAGACACAGAGCCACCCTGCACAGAAGGTGTTGACAGCCCTAATAAATATCCGAGTTCTGATTGGGAGGTAACGTCCGATTCCAATCGAATCTGAAATCACATGATGGGGCCCGATTTCCGATCACGTGATCAGATCGGGACATCTCTAGTTTAAACCTGTCTATCTATGTACCAGTTACAGTCACAGTAAATCAGACAGCTCAAGTAAATTGTCAGAATGTTGCAAACACACAGATACCAAGCTTTTTGTATGTGCTCCAAAGGTTCAAGGAAATCAACAAAAATCTAATTTTTGTATGTTTTGCGTTTTTTGGGAAATAGAACCCTTGTAGGTAACAGGTTTATAAAGCAAATGTCTTCATATCACATACGTTATGGTCAGTTATAGTTTCTCAGGAACGGTAAAAGCTAGAGACTTACAGTTTTTTTCTCCGAAAAGAGGACGCTTGCTATCCATGTATTCCGCTATGTTTCTGTGTTGTTTACAGGTTACGTAAGCATGCGTCAAAGTCAGCATCCAATCGGACGATCAAGTTTTTATTGATTTTCATATAGGTAGTTCCAAAAGTCTTCCCAGTCTGTGTTTTTATTCTCTGATTAGTTTTCAGTTTGCTAAGCATACATTCATAAGAGGCAGTCTCTAACATTGATTTAATCCAATCCTTCAATTCCAGGCCTTTTGTGGTCCTCCACTGCCCCAGGATGATCCTGCATGCTGTCACAAGTCCAACCATATAAACTGAAAAAGCTCCCTTAGGGACATTCACCATTCATTGTGCTCATACTGTGTACTGTAATCTTATTTGGATTATAGTGACACTTATACTCTTATACTCTGTACTTAACTGCATTTAATGTAACTTGATACCTCTGGCACAAGAATTTCCTTCGGGATTATTAAAGTTTTATCTCATCTTATCTTATCTTTTATCTTATCATTAACAACAACATTGATAAAAACAGTGTAAATATGTCCCCACTTTGACTTTACATTTCCGACATAAATAATCTGGCATTAATTTCATTCTGTGAAGTCTGGTTGGCTGATAGTATCTATGTAGAATTTTATACTGTATACATTTGCTTCTGGCTTCCTTTACATACTTTCCATTCTCTGACAGAATTACAAACATTCCTCATTTGTGTATGTCGTTTTCAAGTCCCTCTCCCAGAGGGTTTTGATATTTGTTGCTGCACTACTCAGCCTATAATTCAGCATCTTATAAAACAAATATAATTTTCCACAATGTGTTTACATTTGGAGGTCACACAATTTCTCATTTGTAAGTGTCTCCACATATTCCCTTTTTCTTTTAAGTGGAATGTGTTAATTAAATCCTCATTACATCGTGTGTATTTCACAGGTGTGCCACTGCCCCCAGAACACAGGTGTTTTCCCAATACCAATAAGAATAACCCAGATAGCTGGGTTATTCCAGAGAGATGAATATTTTTGTATATGGTGTGGAAGTTTAAGCATTCTGTGTAGCTCAGACCAGACCCCATTAGAATGAATGATTACTGGATTCGTTGTAACAATTTTTTGAGACAATGTATGTATTGGCTTAAAGGGTGAACAAACATCTACTTCAATATTTAGCCACTCTCACACTCTTAGTCTGCTCCCAACTAACTAATCCCAATTAACTAATTTAGCCATTTCAAATGACAAGTAATACAATGTGGGATTAGAAAGCCCTATGCCACCTTTTTCTTTAGGGGCATATGTTACGGACCCCTGGTCCGTTTGGATGAGAGTGACGTGTGTGTGTGTGTGTGTGTGTGTGTGTGTGTGTGTGTGTGTGTGTGTGTGTGTGTGTGTGAGAGAGAGAGTTTGGAGGTGGGGCCCCGAGTCAATGAATGGGAGTGAATGTAGGCGGGTCCCATCCCATGCAAACTGGATCTTCTTCTTCTTCTTCACGATTGGCTGGCTACGAGACTCCTCCACCAATGTTCGTTCTGCAATCTGGGCGGCCGCTACAAAGCCTCGAAGCACTACATCTCGGCGGAGACTGCTAAAGAGAGGGTTGCCGCGCGTGTGTGTTTTTCTCCCCAGCGCAACAGAGGTGTTTGTTACGCTGACTATGGTCGTTACGACGTGTGCTTTAACGTTGAGATTGTTTGTGTAACTTTGTGCTGCCGCTCTCAGTAAGTGACTTGTGCTGTGTTTCTTTTTGAATGGATTGTCCTCGCTCGTACGAACGAGTAGATTTATGTTACTGTGTTCCTGCCCTTTTAAAACAACCCCTACTGGCCTGTGAGTGTTTGCCAGCATTTGTTAGTCCGCTTGACTAGAAGGGGGTTTTTTTCTGAGTTTTCCTTGTTAGCACTGCCTTGCCGTGCCTCCGCTCATAACGAGTAGATTTGTGTTTGTTTTAAAATGACCAGTTAACCTCCGTGTGTCAAACCCGCATTGAAATTGTCCTTTTTTTGTTTGTTCTGTGGCGTGGCTGGACCTTTTGTCCCCCGCTCTTGTTTTGTAATTTTCTTGTTTAACCCAAGTAAAGAACCGTACCGCAAACCACTGGCTTCCTTTCATACCTAACACAAACAGGTTGATTGTCCACCCCCCCCCCCCCAGCCCCTAGACACCAGTGGGGAGATGTGACAGCATATAATTTATTTAATTTTATTCTTATTTTATATCTTTTTCACCTTCCCATATGAAATGCTTAACTAAATTCTGTCAGGGTTTGTGCTGTGGGAGGACACAGTTTGCAGGCAGAGCAGTTAAATAAAGTTCCTTTATTTAACGCCAGGAGGGCAAAAGGCAAAAAGTACCAAACTAAAAATTACACAATTAGTGGCAAACTAGGTGAGGCAAGAACAAGACACTTAACAAGGAAACAGGATCAAAAAACAAGGTCCAAAAACTTAGTTATGACATAACCTTGATAACGTGGCTGTAGCGTGGCATGGCAAAGATGAAGACGAGACACAGGTGACACACATGAGGGCAGGGCAGGTAATCAATCAAGGAGGGAAACCACAGGAAGTAAAACTCAAGACAATGCACAGGGGGAAAAGGGCTACAAAAGTAAAACAGGAAGCACAAGACAAGACACAAGAACTAAACAAAAACCCAGAGAAACAAAACACTAACTACAGGAAAATAACAATAACTAAACACAGATTAAATTAAAAACCCAAAACAAGGAAAACAAAACCATAAACAACACCAGGTCGTGACAAATTTTCATATTGTTTAAAAATAGTTGGCGGTACTGTAATTGGCAACATCATAACCATATAATTAAATTGAGAGGCTATAATCATTTTAACGATATTAATCTTACCCCACATGGTGAGTTTGATCTTTTCCCATTTTTCAAATTGTGTCTTAACTGAAATTTAGTTGTGGTAACTCCTCCAAGTCTTTACTAAGTCTAACCCCTAGATATTGCATACTTTTCAGAACCCATTTGGACTTAAATTTCTGCACCATATGTGGATAACAGAAAGCTGATAATGACATAGCTTCACATTTATCCCAATTAATTATGTAACCTGGAACTTTGGAATAAGACTTTATTGTATCCATCAGATGTGGTAAGGAATTAAGTGGGTCAGTAACAAGTGTATGGATATCATCTGCGTAGAGCATCAGTTTGTGTTCTAGTTGACCACTAACTACCCCTTTGATTTCTTTATTTGTTTGAATACTCATTGCTAATATTTCTATAAAAATTATAAACAGCAGGGGGCTAAGGGAACATCCAAGAACATTAAATCATTTTATGTTTATTCTGACATTTGTATCTGATCAGCTTTGTTTCTGTCTATTATTTAAAAGAAAGTCAGCAAAATAAATGTAACCATCTCCAAATATTAAATCTATTATTTGGGTATAAAGGTCCAGGCCCTACAAAGTCTGTAACAAACTTGTGTGCCATGATGGATTAGCAGCTGACCATGAGTCTGACTCTGTTACCTCCTGTTTATTTTGGATTTTTCATGGACTTGGCTTTTGATTATTAAAGCTCACCTTTTGTTTGGAATTCGGCCTGCCTCTCTGTTTGCATTTGGGTCCTTTAAAACCACATCACACAACAGCTTGGACTCAAATGTTAACATTTTAGACATAGCCCAGATTAACAGTTTATTTACAAAGTGTAAAAAAGGTGTGAAAGACAGATCAGTCAGTGGGATTTCCTGGGCAGAAGGTCTGTGTGGCTGATAGGAGAGAAAGTGTGGACAGAAGAACACAGGAGTTTAAAAACTCAAAACACACACAAAACATTCACAGAAATGATAAAGAGGCAGTCTGATCCTCTTACACAGAGCTGGCAATTTTGTCTTTGTTCAAGAGTTGTAATGTCTTGTAAGTTTAGTTTTTATGTGCCCAGAAGTGTTATTAATTTACTGTAAAGTGTGTTTTTTTTCTTTCCATCTCTCCAAGTTTTTAGCTACATATGAGAAATGACTCAGTTAATTTCCATAGAGAGTCACTTTGCATCAGCAGCAGCATGCTCCAGTGCTCTGGGAGACTTTATAGTCCTGACATTTGAACACTGGATGATGACTGACAGCTGTCCGTCATCGCAACAGAAATCCTCCTCATCAAAAACATGACTTTGACCTGCGCCCTCATCTGGACTGTGCTCTGCTGCTGCTTCACAGGTAAAGTCCAGAGAATCAAACTCCTCTCCTCTATGAACATCCGTCCCTCTGAAATGAAGCCCACAAAACCATGACGCTGCTTCATGTTTCTGTCTCTTTGTCCTCAGAGTCCAGAGGACAGGTCAGAGTGATTCAGCCTGGAGCAGTGACATCTGCTCTGGGAGGCTCCATCACCATCAAATGTACGACCAGTCAGGATGTTTATAACTCTAACTATTTAGCCTGGTACCAACAGAGAGATGGAGGAACTCCTAAACTGCTCATTTATACTACTAGCAGCAGATATTCAGGAACTCCAGATCGTTTTACAGGCAGTGGATCAAACTCTGACTTCACTCTGACCATCAGTGGAGTTCAGGCTGGAGATGCAGCAGTTTATTACTGTCAGAGTTTTCATGTTATCAACAGTCAGAATGTGTTCACACAGTGAAAAAGTGTCGTACAAAAACCTACCTCAGTCAGACTGAACAGAAACTGAACTGACTGCTGCAGCTGGAAGCTGCTGCACACACTGACACACTTCACTGAACACACAGACAAGGCTGGATAATCAGTTTGCACACAGCATGCACAGAAATATTAAGAAACACTGTGAACAAAACCATAACAAATGTCATTCCAAACAGTCATCATCTGCACACCCTTACTTTCCAATATGTCATTTCTTTTTTGCTATTCTATTTTGTAGCATCCAGCCCAGGGCCAGCCCAAGCCTTTATGGGGCCCCCAAAGCAAAATTGCATACTGGCACCTCAACATCAGATGCTTCATCATCCATAGGCTGCACTGTGTATATGTGACTCAGAATCAGAATTACTTTATTTATCCCTAAAAGGAAATTCTTTTTTGTTACAGACAAATAAAAATCAAAGATGAAATTGAAATATATAATAAATATCTAAATACCTAGATAGCATTTAAATCCCTGAGTTGTATCTAAAGAAGAACATATTTACTGTTGTACAACGCAGACATGAAACAAAGAATCCAAATGGCCATTTCAAGTAGTTATCAATTTCAACATTACATGGTTACAATCGATGTGTCAGGGCTTGTCAGGAGGAGGACACAGGTGCAGTAAGCAGAGAGCGGTTCAAAACTCAAAAACAGTCTTTTATTTAAAGCCAGGAGGGCAAACAAAACAAACTAAAAATCACACTAAGTGTGGCAAAAGGACGTAGCAAGGCAAAGACAAGAATTAAACAAGGACTAGAGCTAGGCTAAATCAAAAGTCAAGCAAAAAGGCAAACGATATCAAAATACATAGCATTGCATGAAAAACCTGGGTAACGTGGCTTGGCTTCTAGACAAGAACAAACCCCAGGAGTGACAAAGACAAACTGGCACCCAGTGCAGGGGAGACAAAAACTAAATACACAGGACCAGGGAAGGCAACGAGACACAGGTGACACACATGAGGGCAGGGCAGGTAATCAAACAAGGAGGGAAACCACAGGAAGTAAAACTCAGGAAAATACACAAGGTGGACAGGACTATCAAAATAAAACAGGAAGCACAAGACAAGACAAACAGGACACAGGAACTAAAAAAACCCAGAGAAACAAAACACTGGCCCTAGAACTACAGGAAAACAACAATAACTAACACATATTAAACTAAAAACCCAAAACAAGGAAAACAAAACCAGAAAAGAACACCAGGTTGTGACACAATGTGATTGTGCCTTAAATGTTAATCATTCAACTTCCCAAACTCTCCCAATGTCCATATGCTGCACAGCGGCCTGAAAGGGGCAGTGTGGAAATTGTCTGTGTGGAGAGGGACATGGCAGAAGTAATGCAGGGGGGCAAAAGTTTGTGTAGGCTACAGGGGGCTCCTACTAGCCTAGCCTGGAAAGGGGACTCCTCAGGCTTGAGGTGGAAAAGTCTTTTCCCATCTTGAGTTGAGATGAAATAATTGAGTTCAGGCTCTAGGCCTTATCAGTAGCTCACCATCAAAACCTGGCCTGGATGAGACACAGGGCCAGCATTAAATACATTTTCCAATTCAATATCAATATAACATCTGTTATATTGTTGTAACATAAAGTGACTCTTCCCTCCTGTTCCGACTCCCAAGGTAGATATGAAAAAATATCAATGACGAATGGAATATATATAAATGAACTGAGACAACAGAAACCTTCAGGGTGAGCAATGCCAAAATAACAAACAAAACAACTAAGGTTCTCAGCTCCTGTCTTTCCTGAACAAAAGAAAATAGATTCAAACAAAAATACAGGTGACTTCCCTGACTTCCTAACAAAAAACAGGAGAAAACGAATAAACAAAAACGGCTTCTCACCCCTACTCAAATGTGCCTGGTATGTAATAATAACTTAAATTCAATTACTCTAGGTAAAGCCAAAATCAAACGACAAATCTAAATTACATAAACTAATATCCAATGTACAATCAAAAATCGAAGTTTTCTCGAGATGTGGAAAGGAGGGCAAGAGCATCGGGTGGCTGATGTGGAGGGTTTTTAAATTCAGAGCCGATCTGTGTCCTCCAATCCTCGAGCTCCACGTCATCCAGCTGTAGAACCAATAGTATGCTCCCCCTGTTGGCGGGAGGGAGAACACTCACACACACAAAATATGACTCTTGTCATAACACCCCCCCCCCACCTAAGATCAAACATTTCTTCCCCTCAAGAAATGTTTGATCCTATGTTCCCACTCGGGACAACGTATCGGCCACAAAATTTTCTTACCCCTTCATGTGGTGAACCACAATATTAAAACAGCAGAGACCAGTGCATGAGCCGTTGATTGTTGTTACGCATTCGCGACAGAAACACCAGTGGGTTGTGGTCTGAAAACACAGAAACTAGTTTGGAAGTAGAGCCAATTTCTTTGAAAAGAAACACACAGGATGATCGATTCCTTTTTCATCCTCCTGCAAAAGTACAGCGCCTGCTCCGTGAGCGCTGGCGTCAACCTCCAGTTTAATAGGACACTCGAAACTGGGAGCAGCCAGCACAGGTGCACTGCACAGGAGAGCCTTAGCAGAGACAAAGGCCTGCTAACACACATCACTCCACACAAACGGAGAAGAAGGACTTGTCAGGCTAGTGAGAGGAGCCCCAGATAGGCGACCTCAGCTTTTCCAAATTCACACTTAGCCAAATTAAGCGTTAGTGATGCCTTCTCTAAGCGCTGAAATACCTCTCTCAAGGTGCTCATATGTTCTGACCATGTGAAAGAATAGATAACAATATCGTCGAGATAGGCCTCACAGTTTCCAACTCCAGCAAGAAGCGTGTTCATGAGCCACTGGAAAGTAGCCGGAGCGTTTCTTAAACCAAACGGCATGACTGTGTACTGGAGGAAATGGTCAGGAGTAACGAAGGCAGAGATCTCAGAGGCACGGGGAGAGAGTGGCACCTGCCAGTAACCCTTTAATAGATCCAGTTTTGTCACATATTTAGCTGAACCCACTCTATCGACACAGTCGTCCACACGGGGCAGAGGAAACGAGTCAGGCTTTGTAACAGCATTCACCTTACGGTAAGGAACCGATGAGTTTGGTCAGGCTTTGGGACAAAGAGTGAAGGCGAGCTCCACGGACTGCTGCTTGGGACAGCAAATCCATTTTCTAAAAGATATCCAACCTCTTTTTTCATAGCGGCGCGTTTCACTGGATTCACGCGGTACGCGTGCTGCTTGATGGGCTGATTATCTCCAACATCCACATCATGCTGAATGATTTTAGTCTGTGTTGGTGTGTCACCGAATATGGACATGTGTCCACGATAGGCTTGTGCAAAATCGTATCGTGTGCAATTAATCGTCAGAAAAACTGTCATCGATTAATATTTGCCACTTATCGATTACGGCGATTAGTGCCTCGTCATGATGACATTTTTGTGTGCGACGTACTCTCACCATCACCCGCGCACATGTGAGTCCACAATAACAATAATGGTGGAAGGCAGTGGTATTCAGTTAAATAATGCGGAGCAGCACGTTCCTAACATAAGTTCAACGTCTGTCACCATAAGCCCGAGCACGATGAAAGCCGAAGAAAGCACAACGAGGACACAACGCCGGCTGCAGCTGTATAGTGCCGTGACATGCATTTGGTGAAGCGTGGAGCGTTGGTTGTTGCCATAGTAACTGAATTTTTGCTCGTATCAAATGAATGAACTCCGATCTTTATTTACGGACTCCACAGCAAGATAGGAAACATTACAACAGCGAAGTCTCCTCCAGCAGATATTGAAAGAATTCCACTCAGCCGAGAATCCGCGATACGTTTAGTCATTGTGCTGCTTACGACCAAACTAAGCGCTGGAAGATTGTAACGCAGGTTGATTTGCACAGACACACATTTAAATGTGAAATTGTCCGGTTTGTTTATTTGTTTGTTTTTTCTGCTGCTGTTCTACAGTCTGAGTGAAAACATGCACTAGTGTGGGACATATTCCAGTCACAGGTTCATTTGCGCAGACACATTTTTTAACTTAATAATCACTGATGTGACTTTTCTGAACTTATTTGTCTATTTGTCTGTTTAATTTTAATGTTGACATGCTTTGTGACCTTAAGATAAAAACATTTGAAGGACAAAGTTACTTTAAATGTTTGCTTCATTATTATTTTGAAGCAGTTTGTGCCTCAATATTATCAATACATATTTCCATGGCTGGTTGGTGCCTAATCACTACTCACCAGCTTAACCTGTTAGAATGAAGTAGTTAACTTGACTGATGATTTGTCGGTATCATGCTAGAACACTGTGCCAATTTAGAGTCAAAAACATGTAAGTGCAATTGTCATCAATTAATCGTCAAATTAATCGTTATCGGCTAAATGCCACAATTAATCGTGATTAATTTTTTTGCCAATATCGCCCAACCCTAGTCCACGAATGAGATAACAAATGTCATCCCTGGCAGATTGGGATATATCAGACAAATGTTCTTCCAACTTTGCACCCGGAAGAATATACCCTTTAACATGTTTATGAGTTGTGTTTGTGACACACACAAGACTTCTTTTTCCTGTCGGGAGTCTTCACAACATAATCAGTTTCACTGATTTTTCTCTCAATTTCATACGGACCAGAGAATTTGGTCTCAAGGCCGAAACCCACAATAGGCAACAGAACGAGAACAGTGTCTCCTGGCTGAAAAACGCGATTGTGTGTCTTTTTATCATAATACTCCTTCATTTTGCACTGAGCAACAGCGAGTGATTCTTTGGCTTTTTCGCATGCAGTGTGTAACCGTTCTCTGAAGGAACTAACATAATCCAGCACACTGTGCGCGGGGCTCGGCTGGTTAGCAAGCCATTTCTCTCTCAACAGCCTCAGCGGGCCATTCACAGTGTGTCCAAAAACCAATTCAGCTGGACAAGAGATTCCTGAGATGTCTCACAAATAGCAAACACCAGTAGTGGTAAACCCTCATCCCACTCTTTGTTGGACTCCAGACAATATTTACGGAGCATGGATTTAAGTGTTTGGTGAAACCTCTTCAGTGCACCTTTGCTCTCTGGGTGATACGCACTGGACACATTATGTTTAACAGCCAACTCTGACATCACCTGGGCAAACACTTTTGACAAGTTTGTTCCTTGGTCTGTTTGAATGTGCCTTGGCAACCCGAAGGTAGAGAAGAATTTTATCAGTGTCTTTATCACTGACTTCGCCCGTAGCAAGCGTAAAGGGACGGCCTCTGGGAAGTGTGTGGCAGCGCACATCATTGTCAGGATATACTGATGACCGGATTTTGTCTTTGGCAACGGATCCACACAATCAACAATCACATGTTCAAATGGCTCACAGATTACAGGAATGGGATGTAACGGGGCCCGAGGAATCACCTGATTAGGTTTTCCTGCCATCTGACAGACGTGACAGGAACAGCAAAATTTTACCACATCAGACTTTAACCCTGGCCAAAAAAAAGCGTATTCGCTGGTATGTTTTTTTACACCCAAATGACCAGAAAGGACATGATCGTGGCCTAAATGTAACACCTGCATATGGCATATGGTAAGTCTTTTGGCACCACAATCTGAGTGACAGAACAACTTTCATCACCGGACACAGGGATCCATCTTCGACAAGGACGCCATCATCAAATGAGTAAGTGACTGACTGTGTCACATCTTTCTTCTCTTTAACAGCAGACAAACACGCAGACAATGTGTTATCAGACTGTTGAGCATTGATAAGTACATTTTTATTTTTATTATAAGTCATTTGCATTTGGCAACATGCCCACATCCACAGACACAATTTTTGTTTGTTCTTTAAGCTGGGGGCAAACCGAGTCAGACTCAGACGCATCTGGCACAGATGGAGTATTTATATTATTCTCCGCGATTGGGTCATCGACAACTTCTGGATCACACACACCAAAACAAAGAAAACCCACAACACAACTTGGAATATCAAAGAAAAGAAAAAAATAGAAATAACCCAATAAACCAACCCGATAACCCAGAGATAAATAAAAAGACACTAAGTACAGAATCTATCACAACAAAAATATAACCTAATAGGATACAAAAAAAACAAATAGGCACAGGCCTATAAACTAATCAAAACAGTCAGAATGCCCAAAGCAAAAATTAACTCGACGCAGAGATCCAAGCGCCCAGCACCACAGGCAGGAGGGAATGCGCCTGTGTTCAATCTGCTGGCCTAGATTCCACCAGCGAGGACCAAAAATCCTGCGAATATAATTAAGTCCCGGACCAGAACAGCAACACCCGCCGGTGCAAAGATGAGACAGGTGTAGGAAACTCCCCACCACGCTATGCAGCCACGCTGTACAGCCACACTGATTCCAGGTAAGCCGATCCCGTCGCCACCACTGCGTGCCAACGCCACAGGTGGAATCAAGGTAACAGAGGACGTCAGCCCCACCGCACACACGCCGCCACCACGCTTGCTGGATGCACAAACACCACGGCCCCACGTTCACCGCAGCCAGCTACCGCTGCAAGCTTCTGCCACACAGGAGGAAGGAGAGAGAGCCAGGCGCGCAGCCAGCTGCCTGCTTAAATAGCTGCAGCACTGCCCCGCAATCAGCATGCAGGCTGGAAGGAGATAACTCACCTGGTCACATAAGCTCAAACTCATCAGCCAGAACAGCAGCTGCAGCAATTGTGTCGACCTTTTGTTCGTTTAAATATACAACTGTTCGTTCAGGAAGACACTTTCTGAACTGCTCTAGCAGCACCAACTCTCGCAGCTGTTCAAAACTTTTAGTGCCGGTGGCGTGACACCACTTGTCAAAAATCACTCCTTTTTCACGCGCAAACTCAACATAAGTCTGGGTGACAGTTTTTACACAGTTTCTGAATTTTTGCCGGTATGCCTCCGGCACCAGCTTGTAGGCCCGCAACACAGTGGCTTTCACGATATCATAATCTAGACTTTGTGCAAGCGTGAGGGCGGTACATACCTCTTGTGCTTTACCTACAAGTTTGCATTGAACCAGTAGAGACCAAATTTCTTTAGGCCAATTCAGAGTGGTTGCGATTCTTTCAAAGGCACTAAAATAGCAATCCACCTCAGACTCTCTGAATGGTGGCACCAAAGCAATGTGCTTGCTCACATCAAATGTGTCATGAGGAGAATGAGGAACCTGTCGTGAGGCAGATGGGTGTGGAGTCACAGAGGGGAGACGCTCTAGCTCTAAGGCCCTCACCTTCAGTTAGAGGTGGAGGCCCCACCTCTAACTCGCGATTTCTCAAATCAATTTCTTTTATTCTGAGAGTTAGCTGCATCTCCTCTGCCGTCATAGCAGGCGTAACAGAAGGACCAGAGGGAGCGGTTGGGCTGGGCCGCACCGTGTCACGGGAGCTCACGTCAGCTTTCGCCACCTCCTCTACAGAGGGCAAAGACACACACAGACCTTCCTCCACTAGCTTTTCCTGCAAAAGCTCTTTCAGTTCCTTCTTTTTAACGTTTTGAGGCACTCTGACCTGAAAACGTGCAGTAATCATTAATAAATCCACCTTCCTACACTTGCCCAACTGCTGGACTGTAGGATTTTTCACAAAATACTCTAAATCAAACTCCATATTCAGAGCAAAACTGTCAACCAGTATTATGCGGAGTAATATGAAATATACAATATTCCAAAAAAAAAAAACGACAAATTGCCAATTACTTACCGACACGAATCAAAACACGAACGAGCCAAATTTAACTTACCGACAACGAACGTTTTACTTACCAACACGCTTTCAAAAGAATCGACGAGCCCCCAATTTATGTTACAACCGGCCTAGGGGAAACCTAGTTGTAACATAAAAAACGAAAACACAAAAACGGCTTCTCACCCCTACTGATTACTAGTAGTATTACATACTATTACTGGTATGTAATAATAACTTAAATTCAATTACTAACTTGGTAAAGCCAAAATCAAATGACGAATCTAAATTACATAAACTAATATTCACAATCTAGTGTCCAATGTACAATCAAAAATCGAACGCAGTCTTCTCGAGATGTGGAGAGGAGGGCAAGAGCATTGGGTGGCTGATGTGGAGGGTTTTTAAATTCAGAGCCCATCTGTGTCCTCCAATCCTCGAGCTCCACGTCATCCAGCTGTAGAACCAATAGTATGCTCCCCCCTGTTGGCGGGGAGGGAGAACACACACACAAAATATGACTCTTGTCATAACACATCCATCAATGTACATCAATAAATACGATGTCAAAGTAAATCACATACATTATTAATCAATATAAATTAACAAAACTGTTAGTGTTCATCAATGTATATTGATATAATATGTACATTCTGTAATATAAATATAAGGCATTAGAACAATACTCTAAATATAACGCATTTTACATTAAGAAATTGTCTCAAAGAGCTTCACAGAAACACAGAGCCTGAACCCCCTTAAGAGCACTGTGGCAAGGAGAAACCTTGAGCAGGACTCATCCATCCATCATCAACCGCTTATCCGGGGCCGGGTCGCGGGGGCACATGCCCGGAACACCTCCCCAGGGAGTTGTCCAGGAGGCATCCGAACCACATGCCCAAGCCACCTCAGCTGGCTGCTCTCGATGTGGAGGAGCAGCGGCTCTACTCCAAGCTCCTCTCGGGTGACTGAGCTTCTCAATCTATCTCTAAGGGAGCGCCCAGGCACCCTTCGAAGGAAACTCATTTCGGCCGCCTGTATTCGCGATCTCATTCTTTTGGTCACTACCCAGAGCTCATGACCATAGGTGAGGGTAGGAACGTAGATTGACCGGTAAATCGAGAGCTTCGCCTTTCTGCTTAGCTACTTCTTCACCACAACAGACCGGTACAGCGCTCGCATTACTGCGGAAGCTGCACCGATCCGTCTGTCAATCTCCCTCTCCCGAGATACAAAAACTCCTCCACTTGGGGCAGGAGCTCTCCTCCCGCCCAGAGAGGACAAACCACCTTTTTCCGGTCGAGAACCATGGCCTCAGACTTGGAAGTGCTGATTCGCATCCCAGTCGCTTCACACTCAGCTGCAAACCATCCCAGTGCACACTGGAGGTCCAAACACAGGACAACAACATCTGCAAAAAGCAGAGAAGAAATCCTGTGGTTCCTGAACCAGATCCCCTCCAGTCCCTTGCTGCGCCTAGAAATTCTGTCCATAAAATTTATGAACAGAACCGGTGACAAAGGGCAGCCCTGCCGGAGTCCAACATGCACCCGGAACAGGTCTGACTTACTGCCGGCAATGCGGACCAAACTCCTGCTCCGGCCATACAGGGACCTAACAGCCCTCAGCAGAGGGCCATACTCCCAGAGCACCTCCCACAAGATGCCTTGAGGGACACTGTCGAACGCCTTCTCCAAATCCACAAAACACATGTGGACTGGTTGGGTGAACTCCCACGAACCCTCCAGCATCCTGTGGAGGGTATAGAGCTGGTACAGCGTTCCGCGGCCAGGACAAAAACCACATTGCTCCTCCTGAATCCGAGGTTCGACTATAGGCCTAATTCTCCTCTCTAGTACCCTGGCATAGACTTTCCCAGGAGGTTGAGGAGTGTGACCCCCCTGTAGTTGGAGCACACCCTCCGGTCCCCCTTTTTAAAAAGAGGGACCACCACCCCAGTCTGCCAGTCCAGCGGCACTGCCCCCGATTGCCACGCGATGTTGCAGAGTCATGTCAGCCAAGACAGCCCCACAACATCCAGAGACTTAAGGTACTCAGGGCGAATCTCATCCACCCCCGGTGCAGCTTTATGACTACTTCGGCAACTTCAGCACAGGTGATAAATGAGTCCACCACTGAGTCATCAGCCTCGGCTTCCATAATGGAAGGCGTGTTGGTGGGATTGAGGAGACCCTCAAAGTACTCTTTTCACCGTCCAACCACCCCCTCCGTTGAGGTCAACAGCTCCCCACCTCCACTGAATTCAGTGTTGGCAGAGTACTGTTTCCCCCTCCTGAGGTCCCGGATGGTTTGCCAGAATCTCTTTGAGGCCGACCGATAGTCCTCCTCGATGGCCTCCCCAAACTCCTCCCACGCCCGAGTTTTTGCTTCTACAACTGCCCTTGCTGCAGCACGCTTGGCCTGCCAATACCTATCAGCTGCTTCAGGAGGCCCACAAGCCAACCAGGCCTGATAGGACTCCTTCTTCAGCTTGCCGCAACAGGCACCGGAGGCTTTGCGGCCACAGCTTTGGACAGCCGCATCAACAATGGAGGTGGAGAACATGGTCCACTCCGACTCAATGTCCCCAACCTCCCTCGCAATCTGGGTGAAGCTCTCCCGGAGGTGGCAGTTGAAGATCTCCCTAGCAGAGGCCCCGTGGGGAAAGGCCTGGCCACCAGGCGCTTGCATTCGAGCCCCAACCCCGGGCCTGACTCCAGGGTGGGGCCCCGGCTGCGCCATAACGGGTGACATCACGGTCCTTGTGTGGTCTCTCTTCATAAGGGGTTTTTGAGCAGGACCCGTCTACTTATAGGACAACAACAACAACAAATTCAATCAATTTGCATTGATAAAGTTTCGGTTGTATGTAAACATTCAAAGAGTAACAGGACATTATTGGAGTTATGGACACTTCATGTAAGTTTGCATTATTTGAGAAACAAAGCTTAAAAGCCCATGCTAACTGGCCCATTCAAATCAATAGGTCTGGCTAGGCTAGCGGTAGTATTACTTGCGGCTAACAAGTCAATGCAAAACAAATGAAGCGGCTAATGCTAACGTTAACTTCGAACAAACAAACACCGATTCCGCTCTGTAGCTGAACACAAAGCTGCTTTCTCTCAATAGTACGATCACAGTGGAGCCTCCTACAAGTCAACATTCAGTACATTTAATAAAAAGTGCTGTCAATCAATATTAAGTGAACCAAAAACTTTTAACCATACCTGCAGCAAACTTTTCCATACGTCCCCTCTGCAGCTACCAGTGGTGGTTTAAGGTTTGACTAATAGTGCTTGTCAATTCGCATGACGCGGTCATGTGACTATGTTGTTATTGGCCCAGCACAGCCACATGACATACAATGCTATACTCGCAAGCATATAAGAGCATTTTTGATTCCAAAGTGGTAGTAGGACCCCCAGCTCCATTAATCACATTGCAAGATCTGTCAGTGGACATAAGAGTTCTGGCATCCATTGGGACATCAAGGCCCTTCCTCCTTAAGATTTTAAGGAGTGCAGACACTGCTGTTTGTGGTACGTTGAATTCTGCAGCCCACTCTGCAAGCCCATATGTATCATCATTATCATCTTCAAGTCATCAAGTCAGAACATTCATCTACATTCAAATCACAGTCACAACCCGAGATATAACCTGGCATCCAAATCATCAAATGAGGAAATGTTACAATCGTAAAACAAATCAGAAGAATCTTCATCTTCTAAATCATTTCAATAAAAAGGAACAAAGGACAAAATCACCTAATTCTCCGACTCCAAGTCCATTCTCTTCCAAACAATAATACAGCAGTACTCATTGGCATGTTTAAGAAAACCAGAGGCAACAGACATGAAAAAAGCAAACAAATGGCGTTTCAGCCCGTGGAAGAGAGAACACTAATAGATATTCACCCCTGCTGCTGTTGTCAATTTAAATCAAACAAAAAGTCAGGAGCCACAAGTCAGCCTTCAGCGGGTGTTAAAAGCTAGGGATGTCCCGATCCGATCACGTGATCGGAAATCGGGCCCGATTACGTGATTTTAGACTCGATCGGAATGGGACATTACCTCCCGATCAGGACTCGGATATATATTTATTAGGGCTGTCAAAGTTAACGCTTTCTGTGCAGGGTGGCTCTGTGTCTTGTAGCGTAGGGTGGCTCTGTGTCTTGTAGCGCAGGGTGGCTCTGTGTCTTGGAGCGCAGGGGTATGACAGTTGCTTTTGGTGCAAAAGGCCCTGGGTTCGAGACCTTGATGTGCTGCGTGTGTGAAATCTCCCAGTGTGGCAACACACACACACACACACACACACTTTGCCACAACGAGTGCCTTTATAGAAAGTATCAGATCGGTATCGGCAGATACTCAAGATCAAATGACTCAGACTCGGACTCGAGGGCAAAAAAACCTGATCGGGCCATCCCAATTAAAAGCCCAACAAACCTAAAAGCTGATGATCTTTTATAGCCAAGCCTCTGTGTGTGTATGTGTGTGAAGGTGGGAGTCCAAATTTGGCAATTCATTTTGGCATTGTATGTGTTTCCACATCTGCTTCTTATCAACTGGCTTGTTCTTAATTACATAGCCAGTTCAACCGAGGATGAGTCAGGCTATCCTGACCTAGCTCTTCAACCCTTGAACTTAAACATTTCCTCGATTCTGGGAAGTAGCAGGACTGGGAAGCAAATCTGACAGTACATGAACATTTTTCTTCCACATAATCCCCCCTCAGGTGGGTTCTTCTCACCTGACATGTGTCAATCAAATTAATGTGGTCATCAGAAATGTTACTATGTGTGCGTGAGTGAATCTTGACTAAAGAATGATGGCAAACTGCTTATGTGAAGTGCCAAATAAATGATAACTGACAGTTATATAAGTACATCACTATCACATGTGTGTCAACAAAGGTAAATCTGCATATGCATGAGTATGAACGATAAAATGATAAATAATAACATGACAATGATAAGGATGTTCTCAGAGTGTAGGAGTGAAAAACCCTGTCGGCTGTTATCTCCAGGGAAAAGATTCCTACGGCCCCTCCCGCCAGGCGACCATGTTAACTGAGAACAACTTTTCAATGTAACAAACATGTTAACAAACTTAGAGTTTGTTAACATGTCCTTGTTTGGGTTTTGTTTAGTGCCTGTTTCTCGTTGTCCTCGTAGTGTTTGTCTTGCCTTGTCTCGTGTTTCCTGTTTTATTCTAATAGTCCTGCCCTCCTTGTGTATTGTCTTGTGTGATTACCTGCCCTGCCCTAATGTGTGCCACCTGTGTCTCGTTGTCTCCCCTGCTCCTTGTGTATATAGTCTTTGTCTCTTCCTCCACGCGTTGCCAGTTTGTGTCGTCAACTTTGGATGTCTGTGGGTCAGACCCTGTTTGTGCTCCCAACCTTCGAGCCACCCCTCAGCCTTGATAGCTCCTGCTCTGGTAACGCGTTTTGTGTTTTCTGCCTTTGTTTTCCTGAGTTCTTTGTTATAGTTATTATTTACCAGTGTTCAGCGGTAGAGTTCCTTGCCGTAGTCCTTTGTTTTACCTAGTTTTTATCTGTGGCCTGTTTTTGCCCAGTGACCTTAGTTCTGTTTTGTGCATGTTACCGCAGCCTGAACTTTCCTTTAATAAAAAGACTTTATTTGATTAGTAACCGCCCTTTTTGCTGCGCCTTAGCTGAGTTCAGTAATTTCCCATTCTGCCTTTAGCTACTGCTTCCACCCATAGCAGTCATTGTAGGAACCAGGCTCAGAGAGGCATGGATGTTTCTTAAAGTAGGAATCATCTGGGTAGCAGTTGTAATTGTAGATCTCTTCAGAAACCTTTTCCAGAATATCTGACAATGCTTTTGGACACAGCACCAGTCTTGTCATGTTCGTCCTGTACTCTGCATTTCCCTTTTGTAACTGCAGTTCAGTGTCATAGGAGAACATATAGGAATTGGATCCTCTCTTGGCCACATTTGGCTTCGTGTAGAGACAGAGCAGGACAGGCAGGAGTTCTGTCATCTGACTGCCCATTTGCAAAGTCATTACAGAAAGTGAGAATAATCTCCTGGCTGCCACCATCAGCTATTGAGATGAGATGGACATTTGCCAAATCCTCAAGTTCTGTCATACATGTAAGGTTTACTAGTGCATCTCCAAAGTCTCTGTCTTGGTATTACATTTTGGAATTTCCCATCTAATCCACACAATTTCTTCACCTCATTCAAAAGCTGCTCCAATATCCGTCTGGATTTCTAGGTGAAGTAGACTCAAACGCAGGACAGAATTCAGCTAATCAAAAGTTCAAAAGGTTTAATGCACAAACTCTGTTCGGTAAACAGGTAATCAGTCCAGCCAGTACAAAGGGGTTAAGCAGAGACAGGTCCAGAACGAAGGCAAATGTGATCACACATGGAGCAGGCAGTCATCACAAGGAGGAGAAACCAAGACACCCGAAACAAGAGGGAAGTTAATAACTACAAAATAAAACGGTAAACTGATAACTTTTGGAAATAAATCCAAACCAGATGGAGGAGACCTCCATCAGGTAGAATAAGCTTTCTAGAGTCATCAGGGCTTAGCTTGGCTGGCCTTTTCCCTGCCATGTCAATATAAAAAAAAGAAAAAGAAAACAAGCAGTAGTTGTAGAACACAGTTGGTCAAAATCTTCAACTTATTGATATTAGAAAATGCATTTTGTAACGTTTGCAACATTTTAGACTTAATCCAATGTCCAATATTTGTGTAAATCTAGCTGTTAACTTATATTTCACAATTTCACATTAAATGAAATGTATTTTATGGCACAATGTTTCACACCTACATTTGATTTAGAATTAAAGTATTTTAATGAAAATTGACAACAACTTTAATAAATGTAATTTCGTTTTCTACATGTGACCAAAAACACTCGCACTGTACGTTTATTTTACTGTATTTCTATAACAAAAACACAAGGTGGACAGAGGAGAAACACATTACATCAGTAAACAAGTCAAAATAATAAAAAAGACAATTTTCACATCCACTACTGTCATATATTGTTCTTTTGCGATGACCTCAGGTCGTGATGGTGCTTCAACAAAATGTGGGCTAGCCATTTCTAACCATCTCACCTCTCTCAGTTCACAGCAAGCAGCCGAATAACTTTGTCTGCCTGAGCCGGAGTACTCTGGAGTCATGCAAGTCAAGGCTTGATCCTCATATAGCAGCCGTCAATTGCTCCAGCAGCTTTGCGAAAACCTCTGTGTCTTGCCAGCCCTGCAAACCCCTGGGTTACTGTCACCAGGTCTTCTGCAGTCTTGCATGGCCACCACCTCCTCAGTAACGTGATGCGGTGAGCAGTGGAGCGAGGATGCGGTGAATATTTTCACACTTTAGGGGGTGCTGTGAGTTTTTGAGCACGTTGAGGGGGTCAAATTTGCAATACTGCGAGCAGAAGAACAATCAAGTATAATAATAAAAGCTTGGATTTCAATAGGGCTCTCCCACATTTTGTGCTCGGGCCCTAATTATTCACGGTTCACCAGCGTAACAAACAAATTGTTGCGCTGGGGAGAGCTGCAGTCATGCACCAGCCTCTCACGTAGCAGCACACACAATGTATTTACCTAAAAACCTCCCACTTGCACACATCCAACTGGCTCACACCCCTGTCACTCAGACACACTTCCACACACACACCACATCACTCACACACAGACGGACTCGGTTTCACCACGAGTATAAATTGGACTGAGACCGGACAATTGGCTCCCAGAATAAAAAAAGGTTTTTGTCACTTGATGCTAGAATGAACAGAGTCTATCCACAAGATTGTGTGACATTATATTTATCAAACATAAAGCAGACATCCACTGGTTACACTGGAGCCTAGTTTAACAGTTTATAAGTGTGAAAGACAGATCAGTCAATGGGATTTCCTGGGCAGAGGGTATGTTTGGCTGGTCAGAGGAGTTAGTGGAAAAAATCCAAAAGGAAGACACAAAACATTCAAACAAAGGTGTGAAAGAGGCAGGCTGATCCTCTTACATAGAGCTGATGAGGTGAATGAACCCATATGTAGAAAGTAAAGGAGGGAGAAGCTGCCCAAATGAGTAATAAAACTGCTGCAGCAACGGGGAGGCAGATGATCTGAACTGTTGTGCAAGGAAGCCCACAAGGTAGTTGAGCTGAGAGAGCTGGGATCCCAACACCTGAGGTGCTTCCAACAAATGAGACAAGACCTATAATGCCTTATTATAATTACATGTACCCAGAAGACTTTGAATTTCATTTTTTCCATGTCTTTAAGAGTGTTTCATATGTAACCTTCTAATACTTAAGCTACACATGAGAGATTAGTTCATTTCCATAGAGAATCACTTTGCATCAGCAGCAGCATGCTCCAGTGCTCTAGGAGACTTTATAGCCCTGACACTTGAACACTGGATGATGACAGACAGCTATCCTTCATCACAACAGAAATCCTCCTCAGCAAAAACATGACTTTGACCTGCGTCCTCATCTGGACTCTCCTCTGCTGCTGCTTCACAGGTAAAGTCCAGAGAATCAAACTCCTCTCCTCTATGAACATCCGTCCCTCTGAAATGAAGCCCACAAAACCATGACGCTGCTTCATGTTTCTGTCTCTTTGTCCTCAGAGTCCAGAGGACAGGTCAGAGTGATTCAGCCTGGAGCAGTGACATCTGCTCTGGGAGGCTCCGTCACCATCAAATGTACGACCAGTCAGGATGTTTATAGCTCTGACCGTTTAGCCTGGTACCAACAGAGAGATGGAGGAACTCCTAAACTGCTCATTAAGCTTGCTACTCAGAGATTAACAGGAACTCCAGATCCTTTTACAGGCAGTGGATCAAAGTCTGACTTCACTCTGACCATCAGTGGAGTTCAAGCTGAAGATGCAGCAGTTTATTACTGTCAGAGTTATCACTGGCTGAACAGTGAGAATGTGTTCACACAGTGAAAAAGTGTCGTACAAAAACCTCCCTCAGTCAGACTGAACAGAAACTGAGCTGACACACTTCACTGAACACACACACAAAATGCTGTAAGAAGTTCTCAGAGATAAAACACTGTATCTAAACACATCACAAATACCATAATTGTAGACACACTTTATATCTGGGTAATTACTTTCTATAGTGTACTTTTTTATTAAAATGTGTTTGGGTGATCATCTTTTACTTCACACAATAAGAATCTTCCATCATTAATTGCTTGATTTAAACCTTTATCGTTTATCTTCACGATATTGTCTGTTTGTATTTTGTATTCCTCTGAATTAACTAACAGAGACAAACCCTGCTGTCTTCCTCAGAGGACTTTCATGTCTCTCACCCAGCAGCAGAGAAGAAATAATGTTTCAGCCTCTGTGAGACACTGAACATTATTATTCTTAAGACTGAGAATTCTTCCATGACATCAGTTCCATCAGTGTGTGTGTCTGCTTCATGGAGATCAAGCTGTCTCCCACAGATTTCCACTGCATCATTCAGAAATGACTGAAAGTGTCAGTGCTGTCAGCAGTGAGGAGGAAAGAGCTCCAGCTGACTGACTCTGTGTCTTTGCATATGTGTCCTGCCTCTCTGCTTCCAACCGTTAAGAGGACAGTGTTGATCAGTGTCTGTCCAGGCCTTTCAGAGCCACTGACACACTGGCAGCACAATGATGATGTCACTGAGTCTACTGCTGGCCACCCTGGGGCTCCTTGTTCAAGGTGAGAGTCTCTGCTGAAAACTTTGCTTCAGGATGCAGCAGCTTCAGCACAGTGATGTTGTGCGGTGATGGAGAAAGACTGAACCAAGCAGGAGTGACCTGTTCTCCATGTTAAAGAAATGATCCTCTTCTCTTTGGATGTTGGTCATCTTCTTTCAAGCTGGATTGCTCAGAAAAACTACACAAGGTTAACAGCAGCATCATTTATAGTTGGATATGATTAAACAATTTTCTTTTTATTATTGTTTAGTTTAATTTATAAAGACTTGGCATATTTTAATTTTTAATCTTAATTCTTCTCGTCTAAACCTACTACCTGTCTTCTGGATCCGATCCCATCACGGCTCCTCAAGGATGCTATTCCTCTGATCGGAGACTCTATATTAGGACAGATCAACTTGTCTCTGGAAACAGGATATGTACCACAGGCTTTTAAAACTGCTGTGATCATTCCGATACTTAAAAAACCTTCACTGGATCCGGACGTCTTAGGAAACTACAGACCGATCTCCAACCTCACCTTTATCTCCAAAATACTCGAAAGAGCTGTTGTAAGTTAGCTAAATGACCACCTGCATAGGAACAGTCTGCTCGATGCTTTCCAGTCTGGATTCAGAGCCCATCACAGCACAGAAACAGCACTGCTTAAAGTCACCAATGACCTCCTCATGGCATCGGACCGTGGACTCGTCTCTGTACTCGTTCTACTGGATCTCAGTGCTGCCTTCGACACAGTAGATCATCGCATCCTGCTACACAGATTAGAACACGAGATCAGGATTACAGGAACAGCACTGTGGTGGTTTAAATCATATTTATCTGACAGATTTCACTTTGTTCATGCTAACGATGTTTCTTCCACAGGTACAAGGGTTAATCACGGTGTTCCACAGGGTTCTGTGCTCGGACCGATCCTGTTCACCCTCTACATGCTCCCTCTAGGAAACATCATCCAGAAGCACGGCATAAACTTTCATTGTTATGCTGATGATACCCAGCTGTATTTATCCATGAAGCCTGAGGAAACGGAGCCGCTAGTCAGACTACAGGCGTGTCTAAAGGACATAAGGGACTGGATGCCCTCCAACTTTTTACTATTAAACTCGTACAAGACTGAGGTCATTGTTTTTGGACCTAAACATCTCAGAACTAGTTTATAATAATATAATATTACTAATAATAATAATACTTTCTCTCTGGATGGAATTACTCTGGCCTCCACTACGACTGAGAGGAACCTTGGAGTCATCTTTGACCAAGACATGTCGTTTGTCTCTCATATTAAGCAGGTCTCCAAGACCGCTTTCTTTCACCTGCGTAATATTACTAAGATCAGGAGCATCCTCTCTCAGAGTGATGCTGAAAAGCTCATCCATGCTTTTGTCACTTCAAGACTGGACTACTGCAACTCTTTATTGTCGAGATGTCCACATTACTCCATCAACAGTCTGCAGCTGATCCAGAACGCAGCAGCTAGAGTTCTGACAGGAAGCAGCCAAAGGGATCATATCTCTCCTGTTCTAGCGTCTCTTCACTGGCTCCCAGTGGACTCAAGAATACACTTCAAGATCCTTCTTCTAACCTACAAGGCTCTTCATGGACTTGCTCCATTGTATCTGCAGGACCTGGTTGTACCATATGTTCCTAATAGGACACTCAGATCTCTGAGTGCAGGTTTACTTGTAGTTCATAGGATTCATAAAAGTAGAATGGGAGGACGAGCTTTCAGCTATCAGGCACCACTATTATGGAACCAGTTACCAATCTGGGTCCGAGAGGCAGACACTGCCTCCACCTTTAAGACTAGACTTAAAACTTTTCTGTTTAGTAAGGCGTACAGTTAGCCTTAGACCTAATGTGTAGCACAGCTATGCTGCTCTAGGCCTACGTTTTCGGGGGGCACAAACATGATCCGCTGAGCAGTTTCCCTCTCACCCTCTGACCTCTCCTTTTCTCTCCTTAGTCTGGCTCACACTGGTCTCAAGACCTGCATGCTGACCTGCAGTCCGGCCCGTGAAGTCTCTCCTGCCCTACGTTGTCGGGGGGGCACAAACATGATCCTCTGAGCATTTTCCCCCTCACCCTCTGACCTCTCCTCTACTCTCCTTAGTCTGGCTCATACTGGGTAATATCGTCTCATAATCTGTGTTTACTGTCTTCCTCGTAGTTCTGTGCCTCGCTCTCACTCTCTCTCTGTCTCTTTACAGGTCTCAACACCCATGCTGACCATGCTGACCTGCAGTCCGGCCCCTGACCTCGCTCTAGGCCTACGTTGTCGGGGGGTACAAACATGATCCACTGAGCAGTTTCCCCCTCACCCTCTGACCTCTCCTCTACTCTCCTTAGTCTGGCTCATACTGGTAATATCGTCTCATAATCTGTGTTTAGTGTCTTCCTCGTAGTTCTGTGCCTCACTCTCGCTCTCTCTCTTTGCAGGTCTCAAGACCTGCATACTGACCTGCAGTCCGCCCCCTGATCTCTCCTGTGCTCATCGACTTCACTAGCCCCTGCTGCTCATCTTTGCTATCAAATTACTATTACTACTTATGGACTGACAATATATATAGATATCTATTACAATATAATCACTGTTTCATCTTGCTGTCATGTTTGCTCTGTACTGTATCATGTTTGTATCATGTTTGCTCCTCTCTCTCTCTCTCTCTCTCTCTCTCTCTCTCTCCTCTCTCTCTCTCTCTCTCTCTCTCTCCTTCATCCTCTCTGACTAGCAGCAGGACTGGTTCCCCCTTAAGCTGACGGGTCCTGCTCAAGGTTTCTTCCTCTTAAAGGGAGTTTTTCCTTGCCACAGTGCTCTTAGGGGGGTTCCTGTGAAGCGCTTTGAGACAATTTCTGATTGTAATATGCGCTATATAAATAAAACTTAATTGAATTGAATTGAAATGGGGTCCAAATACAAACAGAAATTCAAGAGCTTCATTTGCAAAAGTTAATGTTTCACAGTAAAATATATTTAATACAAAAAAAAAGTTCCTTCTTTGTAAGATTTAACAAAAAAATGAATTTCTTTTGTGATGCATGAAGAGGAAACATTAACAGTGATACAATTGAATACAAATACTCTTCAAATAAAAGTTATGACAGCCTCAATATAACTATTTTATTTGTTTTTTATGATCATCTCTGTGTAAAAATCATTCTGAAATAACACTGTTTAACAATTTCCATATTTTTAATATTTCATAATTATTAGGTGAAAATCATATGAACGTCACCTGATTCCTTATCTCCTGCTGTGTGTCATGATGAACGAAGATTCTATTAAAGACTATTATTTAGAAACATTCAGCAATAAAAATGAAACAATTTTCAAGTACTTGAATTCAATAATTAGGTAAATATACATATATGAACATGTATGTTGACTCCTTGTCTCCTGCTACAAAGTCTGTAACCAACTTGATGAGCAGCTGATCTTGTCTGACCATGTTGACTCTGTTGTCCAGTTGTTCTGATTCATTCTGTTCAATAGAAGAAGAAACACGCTGAAGCTAACGCCACAGTTAATGTTCACTTTGTTAGTAGGTTTGGATCAAATCATCTGATTTATTATAACAGTAAATATTCAGTCTGAACTCAAAGTCACAAATTCTTTCAATCAAACACATGAAAAAAGACAAATCACAGATCCAATAAACCACGGCGCATCTTAACCACACAGGGCACATGACTGGCTGTTGTCTGAGCTCACTGGCTAACCTTGGCATGAAATTCATGTAACTGGCTTATGTATTATGTAATTTCTCTTAAGGCTCTCTCCCAATTAAATGCTCTTATGAAGAATGATGCTTGTATTGCTAATTTTTCCAAAGAAAACACACACACATTCCAGACAGTTTTTATATGGGTAGTTCTTCATCGAATAGATCCAACAACGACATGAGCTCACTGTAAACCTACTTCTTCCTTTATTATACCTGCTTCTATCACTGTCTTTTTTCACTCTAAACTCTGAATTGTATCTAAACTGCTGCATTCTCATCCTTTGCTACACTGTTTTCATAGTATTTCATTGTTATTCCACAGTTATAAATAAATATGTCTGCTGTAATATGAATGTAAATATTCACTCAGTTCATTTCCATAGAGAGTCACTTTGCATCAGCAGCAGCATGCTCCAGTGCTCTGGAAGACTTTATAGTCCTGACACTTGAACACTGGATGACGACTGACAGCTGTCCTTCATCACAACAGAAATCCTCCTCATCAAAAACATGACTTTGACCTGTGTCCTCATCTGGACTCTCCTCTGCTGCTGCTTCACAGGTAAAGTCCAGAGAATCAAACTCCTCTCCTCTATGAACATCCGTCCCTCTGAAATGAAGCCCACAAAACCATGACGCTGCTTCATGTTTCTTTCTCTGTGTCCTCAGAGTCCAGAGGACAGGTCACAGTGATTCAGCCTGGAGCAGTGACATCTGCTCTGGGAGGCTCCGTCACCATCAAATGTACGACCAGTCAGGATGTTTATAGCTCTAACCATTTAGCCTGGTACCAACAGAGAGATGGAGGAACTCCTAAACTGCTCATTTATTATGCTAGCAGCAGATATTCAGGAACTCCAGATCGTTTTACAGGCAGTGGATCAAAGTCTGACTTCACTCTGACCATCAGTGGAGTTCAGGCTGGAGATGCAGCAGTTTATTACTGTCAGAGTTTTCACTACATCAACAGTCAGTATGTGTTCACACAGTGAAAAAGTGTCGTACAAAAACCTCCCTCAGTCAGACTGAACAGAAACTGAACTGACTGCTGCAGCTGGAAGCTGCACACACTGATACACTTCACTGAACACACATCAGTCATTGGTATAAACCGTCATACAGATCACACACTGTGTCTGTCAAAGTTAAAGCACGCATAATTAAAAACATGCATTAGACAGTAACGTGTATTTTCTCGTTTCAATTTTTTGGTTCTTTTTGAGTCCATCAGCTTTATTATACACAACATCATCAAATCAGACTTTACAATCAGGCCTGCTCGCAGTAGCATATGTGTGTGTAAATATGCATATGTGTGTATATATCCACTCCTAGCTAAGACCACACTATCTCCTGTATAATAAGTGCAATAACTTTATTTTTTACAGCTCGTTTGTATATAATGTAAACTATCATCTTTTCCATACCAGATCGTAATGTGCAATAACAGTTTAGTACTGTCACTTTGTTCTGTTATTATTCTGTTAATCACTTTATTCTGTTAATTAATCAAGCATTCATTCACCTTGTGTTCATTTTCACCATACCAGATCATCATGTGCAATAACAGATTAGTACTCAAGTCACGTTATTCTGGTATTCAATCAAGCTATTCATTCACCTTGTTTTCATTCATTTATCTATTTTTCGATATATTTTTTTCTTCTTACGTGTGCTGTTGCTGCTGTAACACTGTGAATTTCCCCTGTAGGGACTAATAAAGGATTATCTTATTATCTCTTAAATTCGCATGCTGATGATATGCTCATTGTAAATCTTTAAGATCCAAATTTTACCTCATGACCTATTTTTTTTTTTTATAATTTTGTGGTATTGATTTTCTATAATCAAAATAACAGTTTGATTAATGTAAATAAAAATTTATTTAGTAACATAAATAAATATGTTAAAAACATAATGTCCCTTTTCATATTCACTATTAATGAACATGCTTTTGAACATGATTTACTGTAAGTATTGCACCAAAGATCAGAGTGAACCACTGCTCACTGATGAGTTTATTTTACTGACAGTTAAAGTTTGTTTTAGTTTTGCGATGATAATAATATCTGACTAATATAAAATAAATGAAATCACGTGATTGCATGAGTAGGTCCTCATAGTGTTTACATGTAATCAGCATTAGTACAAGCACGTGATTCTCTACCTTTTAATTCTAAATATAAATGCATTTTTATCCCAGACCATCTGTTTACAATAAGCTCCCGTTAATGTGTGTGTTTTTATTTGAATGGTTGTGAATTACATTAAATTATCATTGTACTGTGAGACATGAATAACACACTGGAAGTAAAGATGCGTTCTATTATGTCTGTTTTTATTTAAAATGTTGACATGAGCTTTATGAGAAACAACAAACAGACTAAAGATGCAATAAAAGACAAAGAACAAGCAGACAGAATTATCAGAGTGAGAGCAGTATGAGAGTCACACTAAGAAAGCTCAGAATGTGAACACCGGTCTCTCCTCAGTGTGTGTGAGAGTGGAGTCTGGGAGCCCTGGGTGGCCTCACAGGTCACAGAGCCCACCCTCCCCCACTGGTCTGCATTAATGCTCAGGGTGCTGCTCCAGCTGTAGAGGCCGTCCTTCAGCATCGCGGGGCTCCTGCTCTCCTCCCAGCTGATGCTGCTGCTGCCATCGTCCAACTTCCAGGACAGCCTCCAGTCTGAGGGGAAGCCCTTGTTGGCCAGGCATGTGAGTGTGGCCTTCCCCTGCCGCAGCTCCTCACTGGAGGGAGGCAGCACCGTCAGGGTGGGACGGGCATCACCTAGGAGACACAGATCAGCTTAGAGGACAGGCAGCACACAGCTGTCAATCAAAGAGCAGACACAGAGTGGATCTTCTCCTTGAAGAAGTTTCTGGCAGATGTTTTTCTGCTCCAGCAGTCACTGACTCACACAGTGTTTCACTTCCCTTTAAGAAGCCTCTCATGCTTATCAGCACAGAGACAATCATCCTACAGTTTGACCTGAAATATGTCCAACTACACTGCTGATACAAGAAGCAACAACACTGTCATCAAATGTATGAACTATACAAAGACTTAGAGGAGACAGAAAGGATGAATTGATGTGCATTTCAATCATCATTTAATTTGACATTTAAAATAAAATGAGAAGATAAAAACAGCAGAGATTTGACACATTTCCAAATGTCCATCTTTATCTGCACTCTGTGCAGGTTTACTTGAAGAAAGTGATTTTGAATCCATCCTAATAACAGTTACTGTGCTGGAACATGAAAAAGTCATTTTAGGAGGAATGAATCTTTTTGCTTCAATTTCACTTTGACATGAAAGTGCACATAAAAGAGAAGAAAAGCTGATCTGAGTTCTCCTCCTTGATATGACAGCACACATAAAAACATCAAGACTAAAACTGGAACTGGTCTCCTTTACACATTAAAACATTTTAAACATGAATTCTAGACATTGTATTTAGTATTAAACACAGTTTGACTTACATCCAACATCCAGTCTGGTTCCTCCACCAAAAGTCCACCACAGTGATACAAAGTGATGGAGGCGTCGTACAAAAACCTCTGACCGTAGAGAGACACGGCTCTCTGACTCTGAAACAAACAAACTCAACACAAACAGCCTCAGCCTGTAAAACTCAGCTGATTCATATGAACATGAATCAAAAGAGAGTGACAGAAAATACTGACATTATTTTAGATTGATTTCATTTGGATTCAATATGTCAAATTCAAACTGAGTCTTCTGCATGTAACAATCCAAACAAACATTTCTTTACAAATATTTTCAGCTGCAACAAATCTCCATAAACAGCTCTGATACATTCCTGATCAATGTTCTGATAAAGTGATTGATCCGTTGATAAACAGCATCATCAGATTGATCCCAGTCCCTGTTGGAGTCACTCAGTTCATTTCCATAGAGAGTCACTTTGCATCAGCAGCAGCATGCTCCAGTGCTCTGGGAGACTTTATAGTCCTGACACTTGAACACTGGATGATGACTGACAGCTGTCCTTCATCACAACAGAAATCCTCCTCATCAAAAACATGACTTTGACCTGTGTCCTCATCTGGACTCTCCTCTGCTTCACTCAGGGTGAGGAACATCATTTCTCTGTGATGGAGTGTAGCTGAGTTTCACCTCAGTGTCTCATGTCCAGTGTTTCTTCTGTCTCTTCAGGGTCTGTTGGACAAAATGTTGTCATGACTCAGCCAGCTGCCAAATCAGTGCAGCTTAGTCAGACTGTCTCTATAGACTGTAAGGCCAGTCCAACAGTAGTTCACTATTCTGGTTCACAGTACCACCTGTCCTGGTACCAGCAGAAACCTGGAGAAGCTCCTAAACTCCTGATCTACAGAACATCAGACAGATTTTCAGGAATCTCCTCCAGATTCAGTGGAAGTGGAGCAGGAAATGGAGCTGACTTCACTCTGACCATCAGTGGAGTTCAGGCTGAAGATGCAGCAGTTTATTACTGTCAGAGTTATTACTACATCAACAGTCAGTATGTGTTCACACAGTGAAAAAGTGTCGTACAAAAACCTCCTTCAGTCAAACTGAACAGAAACTGAACTGACTGCTGCAGCTGGAAGCTGCACACACTGACACACTTCACTGAACACACACACAAAATGCTGTAAGAAGTTCACAGAGATAAAACACTGTATCTAAACACATCACAAATACCATAATTGTAGACACACTTTATATCTGGGTAATTACATTCTATAGTGTTCCTTTATTATTAAAATGTGTTTGGGTGATCATCTTTTACTTCACACAATATGAATCTTCCATCATTAATTGCTTGATTTAAACCAGGGGTGTCCAAACTGCGGCCCGCGGTCGGATTTTCTATGGCCCGCGGCTTCTATCTTAAAATGTGTTATTTTTGGCCCGCCAGCCAAACATATCATACAATCATAAATCATACAAAATCAACAGGCAATACTTATTTTTGTTTTTAACTCATTGTGTAACGTTTGCATCATGATTCTCTGAGCAGAACATTATCTCTCTCTGTCTGCATCGTGGTGCGTCACGCGGTGCTGCAGGGCTTGGTTGTTGGTTCCAGCTACGCAGAGGGCTCGGAAGGTGCACAACACCGGTTCAGAACTTCGACACAATTCACCACGAGACTAAACATGCTTCTGCATACAACCTGCTATCAGAGAGCGTCTGTACTGTACAAGTGAAGTTCTCCAAAACTATGGAGCCCCTCTGTAAAAAAGAAATAAATTGTGGCCACGAATTATGTATAACGTGCGCACGAAATATTGTTATTATTAGTTGTAGTATAGTAGCCCTATTAGAATTCATGGACTGGGTGCATGGGAGTGGGCTGCCCGGCCAGAGAGCAGCCTCCCCGTGCAGCAATGAGCGTCCCTCTCTGGGGAACGTGCCGGAGTACTGGGGGGCTCCAGGAGCGCAGGGGAGTGGAGCGGAGCGTCCCTCTCCCTGTCCATCGTGTCGCTCCCTGCTGCCCGGTGCGGGCAGGAGCGGGCAGCAGGGAGCGATGCTGGAGCTGTTAGAGAAGTTGAAGTGACATGATGAGGGACGCTCATTGCTCCCTGCTGCACGGGGAGGCTGCGTCCTGGCCGGCAGCCTGCTCGGGCCTTTTTACCGGCGGCTGGATAAAAGCAACTCTCCAGATATGCGAACATTTGTAAACCATGACTTAGTTTGTGTCGTGTGAGCGGAGTGTGATAAACTGTGACTTTTTATTGGAGCAGCAATGAGCAGTCCGTCTTTGCTTGTGTGGAAATATATGGTCAAAATATATGTTTGTTTGCACATATGGTAAAAGTGTATGGTTGCTCATAGATCGAGACCTCTGACTGAGGCCATAAAGTATTCTGATGTTTAATGGTTAGTTTAGAAATTCGAACTGCAAACCCCTTAGTTGACCCAAAGATGAAAACACAAGCTTGCCAAAGAGATAAGATATACTCAAGGTCGTAGCAGGAGGACCTGTGAGAATACACACACACACTCACATCAAAGATGTGAGTGGGAGAACTTCAATGTCTTTTAGTTTCGTATACGCCCTCCACCTTGTGACTATTGAATATGCATGTTTCACTGAAAAACATTACCTTTTATGCCTTTCTATGTAAATGTAACCACACCTTGTTGTAAGATTAATAAAACGAGCCTAATGCATGGGACGGACAGAATGCAAATGGTCAGCTGCAGGAGCAGATCGAGGGGTCTGTATTGAGCTGTGCATTCTCCCTTTATATAAAGGCGAAACTGAAACTGATCAGTACTGGTTTTCATTCAATGTTCTGTGCATCGGGGACGGAGTCTGGGAATCCGGGGTGACCAGATTAGGTCACAACAATTTGGGGGCTCGTCCATGGGATCAAGGGCAAAAATCATCCTCAGATCCGTCAATTGAACACAGGGGCCGATTACGAACAGACAGAGGACACGTGCCGGCAACAATAAGGTAAGCAGACCTTTTATATCTGCATTGACTACTCTAAAATGTAACGTGTCCCGAGTCTTAGTAGTAATCTGTCTGTAAAAGTAAAAAAGAACATTGACTGAATGAATTTAAGAGAATAACTGTAAGTAAATGAATTATGACTACAGTGAAATAACCGTAAGTGAATGAATTATGACTACGGTGAATGAGTAATGACTACAGCTGTTTAAGAGATAAGTAAATGATGCCTGCAGAGGATTAAGAGAATTTAAGAGAAAAAGGGGTAGCAGAAAATCCTGAGTGTGGCGACTCCACCGGTGCTCTGACGAGAGGCCGGAAAAGCTGGGTTTGAGGCCCGGGGCTTGAGGAACCCTAAATCACTACAAAAGAGAGAGAGAAAAAGAACAAGACCAGGCAAAAACACATGGTATGCATGTTGGACTGACTGGAAACTGAAACAATGACCGCACTAGTTAGGCGGGAGTTGTAGTAAGTCAACAGGCTTCCAAATTACAGATATATAAGATTCTGGTGTCACGGACAGAGGCTAGTCTCGAATCCATTGGACTGAGTACCAGGGACACAGCGTGCCATATTTCTCAGTCGGCCAGAATCTAGAAAAGAAAGGAACTCTGAGACTCATAACTGTGAGTCGTCTGAGATAAAGACGACAAGACCAGAGAGTAGAGAATAAATAATGAAATAACTGTGAGCCGTTCTTACACTGGACGGCAAGACCAGAGAATAAGTCCTGTGAGTTCATGAAGCACCCCTAAAGAGAAACAAAGAGAAGTGAAGATACAGTACTGACACACACACAGAGCTCGCAGTATAAATGGGTAAAGCATGAGTGTGGAATGTGTATGAATGCCAGAGACGAGGTGAACTGAAGCAGCAGCACTGCTGGAAACCTTAATTGGTGTAAACGTAAAGCAGTGGCCTGTTGAAGTAGGTTCACTCACGGACTGGATTAGTGTTTTTGTTGTGCACATACTTTTGTATATATTTCTGAGGTGAACATAGTTTGTGAACTTTTCTAACAATATAGTTTTGTTAATTCTTCTGAGCACAGTTTTGCAAATAACACAAACTTATTAAGCTTTAGTTTTTAATTTTCACGTAATCACATGACTGAGACTTTGATGACTGACGACATGGACGGAGATTTTAACAGAGACACTGTTGATGATGGGTGGGGTCCGAACAGCCCACTTAAAACAGTAGAAGCTCAACTGATTATTTTAGAGAAAGCGCTGCATCAGGCTTTTGACTCTAAAACCGCATCTGAAGAGATGACTCAGATGAGGGAGGCAGTCATTAATTTGTTGGGAGAAATAGGCCGTGGCATGAAAGATAGAGGTTGTTTACAGAAGGAGTTTTGGAGAAAGGAGGGTGAAGCGAAGGCAGAGAGGGAGAAGGCCAGGAAGAGTGCAGAGCAGTGTGGTTGGTCTAAGAAAGGGAGATTTAAGAGGGAGCAGGAAAAAGCAGAGGAAAAGAGAGCTCAGTGGGCGCGATGGGCTTTGATAGGTCAGGGTGTAACTCACCTCATGACTGAGAAGCCCAAAACACAGGATGCCAAAGCAGAAAAACATAAGGATCCCCCACCGTATACACCACCCCCTCCTACTGCACCACCATCCTCTCATTCATCCGCTGGATTATATCCAGTTTTACAAATAACTCAAGGCACACTGGCCATAACAGACATGCCTGATTCCCCTGAGGCGTGGTCTGATGACAGCTCTCACACGTCCCAAGTGAGTAGTGTGTCTGCTTTACCCTCGGGAGTTAGCACCCGTGAAGGGCCTCCAGAGGCCCCTGACCTCTCACCTTTCCAGCTGCGAAAGGACAGAGACCCGAGCTGCGACAGAGCACTATGTGTTGCAGCTGAAGACCCGCTGTCACACAGAATACAGACACCAGACATTGTGAACACAAAGCAGGGAGAAATAGACAAGGTGCAACAGTTGCAGGAAGAATTAAAGGAGTTGCGGGCTGCTATAGCTCAGGACTTAACACCACACACATATGCACACGCTAACCCCCAATTTGGAGACGATACACTTCACGTGGGAGGCGTGTGGAAAGACGGATGACAGGAAGGGAGGACAGCTGGAGTTCAGATGCAGGTCGAGGGTGTTTGGTCCGTGGAGCAGGGAGACATGTTTGATTTGGGATAGCAGGGTTGTCCAATAACCGGAAGGTTGGTGGTTCGATCCCAACTCCTCCCTAGTCACTGTTGTGTGTTCTTGGGCAAGACACTTCACCCTAGCCTGTGGCGCGCCTTGCTAGTCATTGTATGACACTGCTTGTGCAGCAGCCGTAACGAATTTCCCTCTGGGATTAATACAGTATCTAAAAAAAACTCTATCACTGTGATGGGCTTCTCTGGGGATAAACAGACTCTGCCTATAACCACTCCCATGACTGCTCAGCTGGGAGACTCAGACTCAGACTGTTTCACACTGTTTTGTACACTCACCTCTTCTGCCTCTGAATATACTGGGGAGAGACTTGCTGATTAAGTTTGGAGCATCTATTTTGTGCGGCCCAGACGGGCTGACAGTGACACTGCCGGACGGCACCATGTTCCACTGTAATGTTGCAGACACAGGCGGACAATATCTGATGAGACCTGTGACTGACCCATGTGCTGACATCTACTGGGGCATGTTACATCCTGAAACTCCCCAGAACCCAGGAATCCTTTCTGCCTACCTGCAGTGGAAGCCCTGGATAGCGCAGGTCGAACCATATGTTTCTCCCCCTGACCCCCCTCATGTGACTCTATTTTATGACAGGCAGCAAACTGATTGGTACCATGAGAAGTTTGCGCACTCCCTAGAGGGACAGGACTGGTCTATTACAGTCCGAGACATTTTTGTGGCACCTGAGGGCATGGCAGCCGGTGTGGACCTCACTCCAGAACACATGTCTTGGTACATGATGAGTGACGAAGGGCATCCCCACGTCTCATTAGCTGTACATCCAAACCACCAGGCCAAAGAACTAGGTGGCATGGTTAAACGTGCCATGGGGCAATCAGACTGGCAACCCACACCTTTACCTCAAATCATGTATTCTCCATCTGCTAAAGCATACAAAATAACTGTTTCAACTATGAACACTGTCACTCTGGCACATGAACTGCTTGCTAGACATCATGGTAGAGAGAAAACTGATCATCCTCTGGCACAGGCTGTGATTGACAGCTTACCACCACATTTATGGGCAGACGGCCCCACTGATGTGGGTCTGGTGGACTGTGAACCTGTGACGTTTCAGATTAACACACCAGGCCCTTTATGGATACCACAGTATCCCCACAAGCCAGCAGCCGGAGCTGGCATTGCAGATACTATTCATGGACTCTTTGAAAATGGCGTGCTGGAACTCTCTCACTCAGATTGGAATACTCCCATCCTACCTGTAGAAAAGAAAGGGACAGGTAAATATCGCATGGCACATGATCTGAGGGACATTAACGCTGCACTGTCAACCCCCACGGTACCAGTTCCGAATCCATACGTGGCATTGGCCCAACTGGATCCTTCACAGAGCTGGTTCACCTGCATAGATTTAGCTAATGCTTTCTTTTGTCTCCCTCTGGCACCTGAATGCAGAGACATTTTCTCATTCACATATCAGGGAACGCAGTATCGCTACACCAGGCTACCTCAAGGTTTTGCGCTCTCCCCCGGAATTTTTAATCAGGTTTTGAAACAGATACTCAGTCACTGCACCCTCCCAGAAAACACTACACTCATTCAGTACGTTGATGACCTTCTTATCGCAGCTCCAACGGCAGCAATCTGCCTGGATGCCACGCAGGCTGTTTTACAACATCTGGCCACAGCTGGTTTTAAGGTCAGCAAATCTAAACTCCAATTAGTCAGGAAACAAGTTGCTTTCTTAGGACGCATTGTTTCACAAAAGGGGGTCAGCATATCGCCTTCGCACAAATCTACCATTTTGCATCATCCGCGTCCTGATAAAGTGAAGGACATGCTCTCATTTCTCGGTCTGACTGGCTACAGTAGAAACTTTGTTGCTAACTACACTGGCCTCACACAACCTCTCAGAGACCTTGTCAAAGAACATGGCATGCGTAATGTGTCAGCTCGCCTAAATTGGACGCAGGCCGCGGAACAAGCATTCATTACTCTTAAACAATCTTTGGCCTCTGCAGCAGAACTAGCCACACCTGACTACACTTTACCTTTCTATTTGGATGTCTCTGGAACGGATGCCTGCATCAATGGCATCCTGTTCCAGAGAAAAGGGGGAGAAAGACTAATACTGATGTACATCAGTGTCCCCCTGGACAACATGGAGAAAAGACACCCTCAGTGCACACAACACGCAGCAGGAATAGCTAAGCTAATTCAAAAAACCGCACACATGGTCATGGGACACCAGCTGTATGTACTGACAACACATAGTGTAGTGGCATACGTGAACTCAGAGACATTCACACTCACCTCATTGAGACAGAGGAGGTTGAGCAAGATTTTAGAAGCACCAAACATCACCTTCACACATGATGGTATAAACATGGCAGAGCAGATAGGAGCTGGAGAGCCACACACATGTGTAGAGAGGGTAACCAGAGAAGAAAAAGTCAGAATGGATTTACAAGCCACACCTCTTTCAGAGGCCAGAAATCTGTTCACAGATGGGTGCTGTTTTAGACATGACACAGAAGGACTCAGAGCAGCATACGCAGTTGTTGAAGACACAGGGGAAGAAATGAGAACACTGAAAGCAGAAAGACTGGAGGGACAGCAGTCAGCGCAGAGAGCCGAGGTGAGGGCAGTGATTGAGGCACTAAAGATAGGTCAAGGACAGGACATCAATGTTTTTACTGACTCAGCATATGCGGCAGGAGCAGTGCATGTGGAATTAGGACAATGGCTGAGAGCAGGTTTTCTCACTGCAACTAACAAACCTATACGGCATGAGGCTGAAATGAGAGAGCTTGCTGAAGCTCTGTTGTTGCCTAGCAAAGTGGCTGTGATTAAGTGCAAAGGTCATGGAGCAGGAACTGACAGGGTCACAAGGGGAAACAATGCAGCAGATCAGGCAGCAAAACAGGCAGCAGGCTATGTTGAGCGAATGATTTTTATGTGTTCAGAAACAGACTTGCCTCCCCCTGTTGATTGGACTGATTTGATTCAATTGCAAAACAAAGCCTCTCCACAGGAAAAAACACTGTGGAAAGCTAGAGGGGCGACTGACACAGGAGGAGTATGGAGAGGGCCTGACGGACGCCCCATACTGCCACCTGGACTGAGACAGACTGCCATGGAGGAAGCGCATGGGGTAGGCCATGTGGGGTGTCGTGATAAACTGTCATTAAATTTCTGATTAACACCTACATCCCTAGACATGGTTTTCCGAAAAAAAAAAAAAGAAGCATGCTTTTGGTACTGTTTATCATTCACAGCCTCAAGGAAAGGTGGAAAGGATGAATCAAACCTCAAACAAAAATTGGCTAAAATCTGTGCACAGACCAAATTTATATGGGTTCAAGTATTATCTATTGTATTGATGTTCTGGTAATAACGCCATATAATCTACACCTTATGAGCTTCTTACAGGTCGACAGTTTCCTGGACCAGCTGGCCGGCTGAGACTGAAGAAGCATGCAGTATGGTATTAATATAAACCATAATATAATGAATTTGAAGCTTTGGTGTTAGAATTTGTATTACAGGACAAAGGAGAGATGGTGAGTCCAGAAGGAGCCACACACAGCCGAGTGGGTCCTCCTGAAGGTGATAAAAGGAAGTGGTCGGAACCAAGGTGGACCGGTCCCTATCAGGTGACGGAACGCACCTCTCACGCGGTTCGGCTGAGAGGAAAGGGGGACACCTGGTATCACTGGAGCCAGTGCGCAGGCGCAGAGGAGCCTCAACGCTCTCTACAGGACGTCCAAACTGATCTGAGGGCACAGAAGTCTGAATCGGCTGATTCAGACACAGATCCTGTCACAAAAGGGGCAGAATAATCCCCTGACAGAGATCAAGGATCCCGGGTAGTCTAACCCCAGGGATCCGAAGAAAGAAGACACATCCTAAGGATGAGAGGACCAGAGAACCAGGCGGGGTGCTGGACGATGAGGCAGACGGACAGGAACACACACATGAACTGATAAAACACAATTTTGTACATTCTAACTGACAATTGTCATTATATTTGAGCTGTTAGGAGTATCTGGGGGCGGGAACGGTGAAAGACCGACCGATTAAAATACCCCCACATACTATGATGTATAACATGTTTCGTTTTATGTACTCACATGATATGTTTTTTAATACACTACATTCTTCACAGAGTTTTTCTTTTTTGCACCTTCATATATGGTTTTGACACGCATACACACACACACCGGGTGTTTGGACATTTACTCACAGTGTTGTTACATATAGATGTAACTTTTACCCATAGTTTTGTTTGATTACACACAGTGTTTTCCTATTTGCTGATGTGACCGTTTATTGTTTCTTTTTCCTTATATTTCTGAGTGTTGGACTCTTAGTAGAGTCCAAAAGGGGGAATTGTGGAAATATATGGTCAAAATATATGTTTGTTTGCACATATGGTAAAAGTGTATGGTTGCTCATAGATCGAGACCTCTGACTGAGGCCATAAAGTATTCTGATGTTTAATGGTTAGTTTAGAAATTCGAACTGCAAACCCCTTAGTTGACCCAAAGATGAAAACACAAGCTTGCCAAAGAGATAAGATATACTCAAGGTCGTAGCAGGAGGACCTGTGAGAATACACACACACACTCACATCAAAGATGTGAGTGGGAGAACTTCAATGTCTTTTAGTTTCGTATACGCCCTCCACCTTGTGATTATTGAATATGCATGTTTCACTGAAAAACATTACCTTTTATGCCTTTCTATGTAAATGTAACCACACCTTGTTGTAAGATTAATAAAACGAGCCTAATGCATGGGACGGACAGAATGCAAATGGTCAGCTGCAGGAGCAGATCGAGGGGTCTGTATTGAGCTGTGCATTCTCCCTGTATATAAACGCGAAACTGAAACTGATCAGTACTGGTTTTCATTCAATGTTCTGTGCATCGGGGACGGAGTCTGGGAATCCGGGGTGACCAGATTAGGTCACAACACTTGTTAACGTTCTCTGTTGTTAAACTGTCAGCTGAGACGCGGCACTTCTCTCAAAAAGACTCCGTCATTCAGTATGCATCTGCCGTAAGGCACGTCATCACGTTTTTACGTCTCGTTGACATGCACTGCAAACCTGTGTAAACATTAAATTCCAAGACCCTGAGATCAGCACTAAATGACTCCCACCTAGTCTACCTGACATTTTACTGATGTCTGCTGCTCCTAAACCAGACCTGCCACATATGATCAGATCTCACCTTCACAGTAGAGTCTGTTGCTCTGTTATCACAACCACAGTTTCTGAATGTTTTAAATTTATGCTGTATATTCAGATAACATGTTCTGATCTGTCATCTGAATGCTAAGATGTTATTTTGTTTGCTGTGTAAGATGTAATATTACAAAACAGCATACACATTTTTTATTGTTTAAAATAATGACATCGGGGACTGTTGGCCCTCGGAGAGTTTCACATTATCGAATCTGGCCCTCCCCGAAAAAAGTTTGGCCACCCCTGATTTAAACCTTTATCGTTTAGCTTCTCGATATTGTTTGTTTGTGTTTTGTATTCCTCTAAATTAACTAACGGAGACAAACCCTGCTGTCTTCCTCAGAGGACTTTCATGTCTCTCACCCAGCAGCAGAGAAGAAATAATGTTTCAGCCTGAGACACTGAAAATTATTATTCTTAAGACTGAGAATTCTTCCATGACATCAGTTCTATCAGTGTGTGTGTCTGCTTCACGGAGATCAAGCTGTCTCCCACAGATTTCTACTGCATCATTCAGAAATGACTGAAAGTGTCAGTGCTGTCAGCAGTGAGGAGGAAAGAGCTCCAGCTGACTGACTCTGTGTCTTTGCATATGTGTCCTGCCTCTCTGCTTCCAGCCGTTAAGAGGACAGTGTTGATCAGTGTCTGTCCAGGCCTTTCAGAGCCACTGACACATCGGCAGCACAATGATGATGTCACTGAGTCTACTGCTGGCCACCCTGGGGCTCCTTGTTCAGGGTGAGAGTCTCTGCTGAAAACCTTGCTTCAGGATGCAGCAGCTTCAGCACAGTGATGTTGTGCGGTGATGGAGAAAGACTGAACCAAGCAGCAGTGACCTTCTTCCATCTGTTCTGCATGTTAAAGAAATGATCCTCTTCTCTTTGGATGTTGATCATCTTCCTCCAAGCTGGATTGCTCAGAAAAACTACACAAGGTTAACAGCAGAATCATTTATAGTTGGATATGATTAAACTATTGTCTTTTTATTATTGTTTAAAGTTTAATTTATAAAGACTTGGCATATTTTAATTTTTAATCTTAATTCTTCTTGAAATGGGGTCCAAACACAAACTGTCAGGGAGGTTGCTGACTGACTCAAGCGCAAGACGGGAGAGAGGCAGAGGGTTAAATTAAAGTAATTTATTGTGCCCGAAAACTCAGGGAACACAGTTCAAAAATACAAGATCTCAAGGCAAAACACAAGCGCGGCACGAGCCGGCAGGAGGAAAAAACACACAGGGTTGAGTCACCACAGTTCTCAAAAGACAAACTTAAATGGTCTCAAAAACACACCAGGCAAACAAAATACAAAAATGCTAAGGCTCGGAAAGTACTCAGGCTACTGGAGAACAGGACGGCTGGAAGTCAGGTAGTAGACGAGACGAACTGGCACCAAGTGAGGGGAAGACGTAGACTATATACACAGGGATCAGGGCAGACAAAGGGACACAGGTGAGGCACATTAGGGAGGAGCAGGTGATCACCAGGAGAAGGAGGGAGAACACGAGGAGAGGGCAGTCAAGACACCTGAAATGAGAGGGGAGTCAGTGATTTCAAAATAAGGCCAGAACTAAAGGCAAACATAATCAAACAAAATACAAAGCAACTGCCCTGGCTCACGCTGGGACCCTGACAGTACCACCCCCTCCCTGGTTTCCCGGGGTGTCTGAGGTGAAAATCCTGGATGAGGGAGGGGTCCAGGATGCGGGAAGCGGGTTGCCACGACCTCTCCTCTGGTCCGTAGCCTTGCCAGTCAACGAGATACTGGTAGCCCCTGCCCCGTCGTCTGACATCCAGTAGTCGGCGGACGGTGTAGGCTGGCTGACGATGATGTGTGGTGGAGGCGGAGGCACAGGAGTGGACTGAAGAGGGCTGGTGATGTGAGGTTTGAGCTGAGATACATGGAACACGGGGTGGATTCTCATGGACCTGGTGAGTCTAAGTTTAACGGTCACGGGGTTGATGATCTTGACTATCTCAAAGGGTCCAATGTACTTAGGAGAGAGTTTCTTGGACTCGGTTCGGAGCTTAATGTTGGCTGTGGAGAGGTAGACTGTCTGGCCCATGGAGTAGGTGGGTGCTGGGGTGTGGTGCCGGTCTGCCAGCCTCTTGTTGTTAGCAGATGAGCAGAGCAGGGCAGCCCGGGCCTCCGTCCAGATGCGCCTACACCGCCAGAACTGATGTTGAACAGAGGGCACTGCCAGCTCTGCCTCTGCTTCTGGGAAAAGGGGTGGCTGGTAACTAAGGAGCACTCAAAGGGGGACAGTCCAGAGGCGGATGAGGTGAGAGAGTTGTGAGCATACTCCACCCAAGCGAGGTTCTCCAGCAGCCTTTGGAGCACCAGCCGCACATGCCGCCTATGCTCGGCGATGCTCCTAGAAAAAATAAAAATATCATCCAAATAAACAAACACAAAACGATCCACAAAGTCCTGAAGGACATCATTGATTAGGTTCTGAAACACTGCAGGGGCGTTGGTTAACCTGAATGGCATCACCAAGTATTCGAAGTGGCCGAGAGGGGTCTTAAAGGCAGTTTTCCACTCGTCTCCAGCTCGGACACGGACCAGGTAATAGGCATTCCTTAGATCCAATTTGGTGAAAACCCTAGCCTCCTGCATTGTTTCAAAAGCAGAGTTCATGAGAGGTAGAGGGTACTTGTTTTTTACCATGATGGTGTTCAGGTCACGGTAATCCACACACGGGCGGAGGGACCCGTCCTTCTTACCCACGAAGAAGAATGGGGCCGCCACCGGCGAGGTCGAGGGCCTAATGATGCCTGAGCTAAGAGACTCAGAGATGTACCGCTCCATCGACTCCCTTTCCGGTCTGGACAAGCTATACAGCTTGGCTTTGGGCAATGCTGCACCAGGCAGGAGGTCGATGGAGCAGTCATAAAGGCGGTGCGGGGGAAGGGATAGTGCCTTAGCTTTACTAAATGCAGGCAGGTGGTGTGGCAATAGTCACCGGCTGGTATGGCCAATCCATAGCGGGGTTGTGCTGGGCTAACCAGGGGTAACCTAGAACTACATGGTAGTGAGGGGAAGAAAAAATGAAGAAACGGGTGTGCTCGTGGTGATTCCCGGATATAACTAAGTGCACGGGTGCAGAGCGAAATTTAACTGAGGATATGACCCGGCCGTTAACGGAAGTGACAAGGATAGGCTGGGGGAGTGCTTCTATCTGAATGCCTGCCTGCCTGGCCAGCTCAGCGTCAAGTAAATTTTGTTCTGCCCCGGAGTCTACCAACGCTGAAACAGGAATAGACCCCCCCTGAAAACAAACTGCTGCCTCTAGTGAGCAGCAGCGGCCTGAAGATGTGGGTGCAGGCCGCCCGCTCGTCAGGTTGCCCACAGTTAATGTAGAGCGGGGGCGTTTGGGTGCCAGCTGGCAGTCCCACACGAGGTGACCCTTCTGACCACAGTAGAGACACTCACCTGACCGCATCCGCCACTCCTCCTCCTCCGGAGTAAGCCGACTGCGACCCAGTCGCATAGGGACGTCAACTTGCTCCGCGCTATACTGGGGGCCTGTAGGAGAGGGAGAGGAGGAGGTTAGGAGGGTGTAAGGTGGGTCCCTCACGCCAGCCTTCGGGCGAGGAACAGAGGAAGCGGTCAGCTGCCGCTCTAACTGTCATGCAATCGGTTGTCGAGTTTGATAGTGAGCGCTATCAGCTGATTAAAGGTAGGGGGTAAATCCAGCGGCGCAAGCTGATCCTTCAGCTTTTCTGATAGCCCCCGGATAAAGGCGTTGAACAAGGCAGACTGATTCCAGTCGTTATCGGTGGCTAGAGACCGGAACTCGACGGCGTAATCCGCTTCCTGGCGATTCCCCTGGCAGAGAGACATCAACGCCCGAGCTGCCTCCCTACCCGGCCTGGTGAGCTGGAACGCCTCGAGCATCGAGTCGGTGAATGCCTGGAGGGAGTCACAGACGGGGGAATGGCGACCCCACTCGGCCATAGCCTAGGCGTGCAGTCGCCCCGACAGGCGGGAGATGATATACGCCACCTTGGATCGGTCGGTCGGGCAGGATGAAGCCGGGGGTGGCCGGTGTGGGTGCTGGTGCGTCGTCGGGAGGGGCCAGGGCAGGAGGTGGAGAGACAGGCAGCAGCCGTTGGACCTGCTGCGGGAGGAACCCCATTTGGTCCCCGAAAGATGCCATCTGACGCTCCGTCGAGGGTAGCGAGGTCTCCTAGTCCATCTTGAGTGAGGGGAAGACGTAGACTATATACACAGGGATCAGGGCAGACAAAGGGACACAGGTGAGGCACATTAGGGAGGAGCAGGTGATCACCAGGAAAAGGGGGGAGAACACGAGGAGAGGGCAGTCAAGACACCTGAAATGAGAGGAGAGTCAGTGATTTCAAAATACGACCAGAACTTAAGGCAAACATAATCAAACAAAATACAAAGCAACCGCCCTGGTTCATGCTAGGACCCTGACACAAACAGATATTCAAGAGCTTAATTTGCAAAAGTTAATGTTTCACAGAAAAATATAATTTATACAAAAACAATGTTACCCTCTTTGTAAGATTTAACAAAGAAATGAATTGTGTTTCTTTTGTGATGCATGAAGGGGGAACATTAACAGTGATATAATTGAATACAAATACTCTTCAAATAAAAGTTATAACAGCCTCAATATAACTATTTTATTTATTTTTTATGATCATCTCTGTGTAAAAATCATTCTGAAATAACAGTTTTACAATTTCCATATTTTTACTATTTCATAACTATTAGGTGAAAATCATATGAACGTCACCTGATTCCTTATCTCCTGCTGTGTGTCATGAAGAATGAAGATTCTATTAAAGTCTATTATTTAGAAACATTCAGCAATAAAAATGACAAACAATTTTCAAGTACTTGAATTCAATAATTAGGTAAATATACATATATGAACATGTATGTTGACTCCTTGTCTCCTGCTACAAAGTCTGTAACCAACGTGTGTCTCCTGCTGGATGAGCAGCTGATCTTGTCTGACCATGTTGACTCTGTTGTCCAGTTGTTATGATTCATTCTGTTCAATAGAAGAAGAAACACGCTGAAGCTAACACCACAGTTAATGTTCACTTTGTTAGTAGGTTTGGATCAAATCATCTGATTTATTATAATGGTAAATATTCAGTCTGAACTCAAAGTCACAAATTCTTTCAATCAAACACATGAAAAAAGACAAATCACAGATCCAATAAACCACGGCACATCTTAACCACACAGGGCACATGACTGGCTGTTGTGTGAGCTCACTGGCTAACCTTGGCATGAAATTCATGTAACTAGCTTATGTATTATGTCATTTCTATTAAGGCTCTCTCCCAATTAAATGCTCTTATGAAGAATGATGCTTGCATTGCTAATTTTTCCAAAGAAAACAGTTTTTATATAAGTAGTTCTTCATCGAATAGATCCAACAACGACATGAGCTCACTGTAAACCTCCTTCTGCCTTTATTATACCTGCTTCTATCACTGTCTTTTTTCACTCTAAACTCTGAATTGTATCTAAAATGCTGCATTCTCATCCTTTGCTATACTGTTTTCATAGTATTTCATTGTTATTCCACAGTTATAAATAAATATGTCTGCTGTAATATAAATGTAAATATTCACTCAGTTCATTTCCATAGAGAGTTTGCATCAGCAGCAGCATGCTCCAGTGCTCTGGGAGACTTTATAGTACTGACACTTGAACACTGGATGACTGACAGCTGTCCTTCTTCACAACAGAAATCCTCCTCAGCAAAAACATGACTTTGACCTGCGTCCTCATCTGGACTCTCCTCTGCTGCTGCTTCACAGGTAAAGTCCAGAGAATCAAACTCCTCTCCTCTATGAACATCCGTCCCTCTGAAATGAAGCCCACAAAACCATGACGCTGCTTCATGTTTCTGTCTCTGTGTCCTCAGAGTCCAGAGGACAGGTCAGAGTGATTCAGCCTGGAGCAGTGACATCTGCTCTGGGAGGCTCCGTCACCATCAAATGTACGACCAGTCAGGATGTTCATGGCTCTAACTGTTTAGCCTGGTACCAACAGAGAGATGGAGGAACTCCTAAACTGCTCATTTATTATGCTAGCAGCAGATATTCAGGAACTCCAGATCGTTTTACAGGCAGTGGATCAAAGTCTGACTTCACTCTGACCATCAGTGGAGTTCAGGCTGGAGATGCAGCAGTTTATTACTGCCAGAGTGAACATTACATCAACAGTCAGTATGTGTTCACACAGTGAAAAAGTGTCGTACAAAAACCTCCCTCAGTCAAACTGAACAGAAACTGAACTGACTGCTGCAGCTGGAAGCTGCACACACTGACACACTTCACTAAACACTCACACAAAATGCTGTGAGAAGTTCACAGAGATAAAACACTGTATCTGAACACATCACAAATACCATAATTGTAGACACACTCTATATCTGGGTAATTACTTTCTATAGTATACCTTTATTATTAAAATGTGTTTGGGTGATCATCTTTTACTTCACACAATATGAATCTTCCATCATTAATTGCTTGATTTAAACCTTTATCGTTTAGCTTCTTGATATTGTTTGTTTGTATTTTGTATTCCTCTGAATTAACTAACAGAGACAAACCCTGCTGTCTTCCTCAGAGGACTTTCATGTCTCTCACCCAGCAGCAGAGAAGAAATAATGTTTCAGCCTGAGACACTGAAAATTATTATTCTTAAGACTGAGAATTCTTCCATGACATCAGTTCCATCAGTGTGTGTGTCTGCTTCATGGAGATCAAGCTGTCTCCCACAGATTTCCACTGCATCATTCAGAAAGGACTGAAAGTGTCAGTGCTGTCAGCAGTGAGGAGGAAAGAGCTCCAGCTGACTGACTCTGTGTCTTTGCATATGTGTCCTGCCTCTCTGCTTCCAGCCGTTAAGAGGACAGTGTAGATCAGTGTCTGTCCAGGCCTTTCAGAGCCACTGACACACCGGCAGCACAATGATGATGTCACTGAGTCTACTGCTGGCCACACTGGGGCTCCTTGTTCAGGGTGAGAGTCTCTGCTGAAAACTTTGCTTCAGGATGCAGCAGCTTCAGCATAGTGATGTTGTGCTGTGATGGAGACAGACTGAACCAAGCAGCAGTGACCTTCTTCCACCTGTTCTCCATGTTAAAGCAATGATCCTCTTCTCTTTGGATGTTGATCATCTTCCTCCAAGCTGGATTGCTCTCAATATTCCTTCTCCTCTTTTTCATCTTTTCCAGGTTCATCAGGACAAATCACCCTGACTCAGTCTGCTGGATCTCAGTCTGTTCTTCCAGGACAGACTGCAACCATCACATGTAAAAGTAGTTCAAGTATCAGTAACAACCTCCACTGGTACCTTCAGAAACCTGGAGAAGCTCCTAAACTCCTGATTTATTATGCTACAACCCGTCAGTCTGGAGTTTCTGATCGTTTTAGTGGAAGTGGATCTGGGACTGTCTTCACTCTGACCATCAGTAGAGTTCAGGCTGAAGATTCAGGAGTTTATTACTGTCAGCAGAGTAGCAGCTTCCCGTTCACACAGTGATACAACGTCGTACAAAAACCTCACACAGAGAAAGAGGAACTGATCAACAGCTGCACAAAAACTACACAAGGTTAACAGCAGCATCATTTATAGTTGATATGATTTAATATATTGATTTTATATATTGCATTAAACCTTTTTGCTCTTAACTATGTAAAATTTAATATACAGATGCTGGACATATTTAAAGGTTTTAAATCTAATTTTTTTCTCTTGGAATCAGGTCCAAACAAACAGAAATTAATTTAGAAAAGTTCATGTTTTACAGCAAAGTCATTAAGTTTCTTTTTTTGTTTGTTTCTCTTTGTATAAAAAGGAAACATTACCAGTCACACTACAACAAAGTGTTGGGCAAGTCACTCATTAATGTAATTAAATTACTGATTACAGATTATGTATTTCAAAAGTAATCAAATTACTCTACAACTACTCTATTACTAATTACTTACAAATTTAATTAGTTCCATTACTAGTTACATAGTTACTCCTTCCCACACCAACCATGCATTTTCTAATCTCACAATAAACAAACTGAAGCTAGTCTCTCCTAACTTGGTAGCACTGTAACACAAATGTTTTACCAAACCCTTTGAACATTTCAATCATACAAAATAAAACCTGTCTGTCTTGACATTTTAACCTAAAATATATATTTATACTGTTGTGAATCTCCATACTGTAAAAAAACACATGTTCTTACATCTTTGTACAGTAACAATTTACTGTAATTTTTACAATAAAATGGTAGAATAAAAACATCATATTGCATTTTAGTTACAATGTGTTTTTAACAACCAACTGTCACATATTTGGGACACTTCCGGTTCTGTTTGGGAAAAATCTCAGAAAATGTCTGTAAAACAGTCATTTTTAGTAGGATTGTTCTAATATTTGGACTGGAAGTAGGAAACATGCTATACTTTTGATTCATAATGTTATTTAGTCCATGACAACTTATGCAGCTAATAGATAACCTTATATTCACATAAAAAAAATCTAGGCGAGGCAAAACAAATCAGATTTCTGTGTGTTTAAACTAGAGATGTCCTGATCAAGTTTTTTTTTACCTCAAGTCCGACCCCAAATGATTTTGAGTATCTGCCGATACCAAGTCTGTCGGGGTGAAAATCCCCTTGTTTCCTTCTGATCACCCCCTGAATTAGTTTGTAAGGAAGGAGCGGATAAATTCTGGTCTCAAAATTATAATTTATTAAACAATGAGGCAAATTCTGAGTCGCAGAGCTCTGGGTTGTTGAGATACAAAGAACAAGGCAAGAACAACCATGAACAACAAAGAACAACTCATCAACAACAACTGGACATGGAATTCACACATTAATATACCCCATGGGCGTTCCCGCCTGCCGGCCCACAGGGGCTTCTACTATCCCCCTGCAGACCCTGGTTCATACAGCGAATAGACCATTAGTGTTTACTGCCAAATAAGATAAAACTTAAATTCCTTAAATCTCATAGGCTGTGAGGCTGATCTAGGGATGACCATAACATGGGGCACTCAGGAGAAAAACACATTCCTTTAGAATCTGGCTTTTATTGGGTCAAAGGTGCTGCTGTCCTTAGTCTGGATTTATGACCATGTCGTACCAACTGCAAAACAAAGTTATATGACACACTATGAAATTACTTCTTAATACATTCAGTATCCTCGAATTACTTTGATTTTCTATAAAATTTCCTAACACATAAACACTTATGAAAATCACATCATTAAGTGATAAACACATATAAACATGAATACTTAATGTTAGGGACACACTCCTATATATCTGAACACACTGCATGTTGACACCGTGCAGAATAAATTCTTTCACCCTACAAGTCCCGATCTGATACTTTTAGGGTTCTACTAAGGGACAAAGGCAAATAGCAAGACACTTACTGCAGTCATTTGTGCAATCCTGCACCTTTGTGCCATATAAATGGTACTGCAATGGCTTTGCCTGCTATTGCAAGCACAACACGTGTGTGTGTGTCGCGCTACCGCCACACTGGGAGATTTCACACATGCATCGAAGTCTCGAACCCAGGAACTTTCGCGCCAAAAGCAGCTGTCATACCCCTACACTACAAGACACAGAGCCACCCTGCATAGAAGGCATTAACTTTGACAGCCCTGATAAATATATATCCGACTCCTGATCGGGAGGTAACGTCCGATTCCAATCGAGTCTGAAATCACATGATCGGGCCCGATTTGCGATCATGTGATCAGATCAGGACATCTCTAGTTTAAACCTGTCTATCTATGTACCAGTTAGTCACAGTAAATCAGACAGCTGAACTAAAATGTCAGAGTGTTACAAACACACAGATACCAAGCTTTTTGTATGTGCTCCAAACGTTCAAGGAAATCAACAAAAATCTAATTTTTGTGTGTTTTGTGTTTTTTGGGAAATAGAACCCTTGTAGGTAACAGGTTTATAAAGCAAATGTCTTCATATCACATACGTCATGGTCAGTTATAGTTTCTCAGGAACGGTAAAAGCTAGAGACTTACAGTTTTTTTTCTCCGAAAAGAGGACGCTTGCTATCCATGTATTCCGCTATGTTTCTGTGTTGTTTACAGGTTACGTAAGCATGCGTCAAAGTCAGCATCCAATCGGACGATCAAGTTTTTATTGATTTTCATATTCAAATAGAAATAATAATAAATAGAAAACAACAACAACAACAACAACAACACCAAAAAAACAACTGGCTGGACTCTCCCCCCTCCACCCCCCTCCCATCCCCAGGGTCACAGAGAGTTCAAAATAAATAAATCCATAAATAAATGTTGCAGGTACAAAAGATTACTTATAAATACTTTCCTGGAATCAGCTAGTTATCAGATCCAGGATGTCAAAAACTTTTAAGCTAAACAACACTTGAATCTTGGGTAGGGTTTTTATCCATTTTAGGTAGTTCCAAAAGTCTTCCCAGTCTGTGTTTTTATTCTCTGATTAGTTTTGGGTTTGCTAAGCATACATTCATAAGAGGCAGTCTCTGACATTGATTTAATCCAATCCTTCAATTCCAGGCCTTTTGTGGTCTTCCACTGCCCCAGGATGATCCTGCATGCTGTAACAAGTCCAACCATAAAACTGAAAAAGCTCCCTTAGGGACATTCAACATTCATTAACAACAACAACATTGATAAAAACAGTGTAAATATGTCCCCACTTCGACTTTACATTTCCGACATAAATAATCTGGAGTTAATTTCATTCTGTGAAGTCTGGTCGGCTGATAGTATCGAATTTTATACTGTATACATTTGCTTCTGGCTTCCTTTCCATACTTTCCATTCTCTGACAAAATTAAAAACATTCCTCATTTGTTTATGTTGTTTTCAAGTCCCTCTCCCAGAGGATTTTGATATTTGTTGCTCCACTACTCAGCCTATAATTCAGCATCTTATAAAAAAAATATAATTTTCTGCAATGTGTTTAAATTTGGAGGTCACACAACACCTCATTTGTAAGTGTCTCCACATATTCCCTTTTTCTTTTAAGTGGAATGTGTTAATTAAATCCACATCAGACATAAATCGTCCATCCCTATATAGATCTCCTATCGTGTGTATTCCACAGGTGTGCCACTGCCATGGCAATGTGGGATTAGAAAGCCCTACGCCACCTTTTTCTTTAGGTGCATATAATTTATTTAATTTTATTCTATCTTTTTACCTTCCCATATGAAATGCTTAACTAAATTCTGTCAGGGTTTGTGGTGTGGGAGGACACAGTTTGCAGGCAGACCAGGTAAATAAAGTTCCTTTATTTAATGCCAGGAGAGCAAAAGGTAACAGACTAAAAATCACACAATTAGTGGCAAAACTAGGTGAGGCAAGAACAAGACACTTAACAAGGAAACAGGATCAAAAAACAAGGTCCAAACACATAGCATGACATAACCTGGATAACGTGGCTGTAGCGTGGCATGGCAAAGATGAAGACGAGACTAAAACACAATCCCATTGGGTGACGACAAGACAAACTGGCAGGGAGTGCAGGGAAGACAGAGACTAAATACACAAGGGCCAGGGAAGACAACGAGACACAGGTGACACACATGAGGTCAGGGCAGGTAATCAAACAAGGAGGGAAACCACAGGAAGTAAAACTCAAGACAATGCACAGGGAGGACAGGGCTACCAAAGTAAAACAGGAAGCACAAGACAAGACACAAGAACTAAACAAAAACCCAGAGAAACAAAACACTAGAATTACAGGAAAATAACAATAACTAAACACAAATTACCTCAAAACCCAAAACAAGGAAAACAAAACCATAAACAACACCAGGTCGTGACAAATTCCCATATTGTTTAAAAATAGTTGGCGGTACTGTAATTGGCAACATCATAAGCATATAATTAAATTGAGGGGCTATAATTATTTTAACGACACTAATCTTACCCCACATGGTGAGTTTGATCTTTTCCCATTTTTCAAATTGTGTCTTAATTTTTAACATCACTGGACTGAAAAATTAACTCCTCCAAGTCTTTACTAAGTCTAGATATAGTATAAATAGTCCCTAGATATTAGATAATAGATAGTCCCTAGATATTGCATACTTTTCGGAACCCATTTGAACTTAAATTTCTCTTCACATTTATCCCAATTAATTATGTAACCTGGAACTTTGGAATAAGACTTTATTGTATCTATCAGATGTGGTAAGGAATTAAGTGGGTCAGTAACAAGTGTATGGATATCATCTGCGTAGAGCATCAGTTTGTGTTCTTGTTGACCACTAACTACCCCTTTGATTTCTTTATTTGTTTGAATACTCATTGCTAATATTTCTATAAAAATTATAAACAGCAGGGGGCTAAGGGAACATCCAAGAACATTAAATCATTTTGTGTTTATTCTGCCATTGGTATCCGATCAGCTTTGTTTTTGTCTATTATTTAAAAAAAGTCAGCAAAATAAATAATAATAATAATAATAATAATAATAATAATAATAATAATAATAATAATAATAATAATAATAATAATAATGTAACCATCTCCAAATATTAAATCTATTATTTGGGTACAAAGGTCCAGGCCCTACAAAGTCTGTAACAAACTTGTGTGCCATGATGGATGAGCAGCTGACCATGAGTCTGACTCTGTTGCCTCTTGTTTCTTTGAGTTTTTTTATGGACTTTTATGGACACCTTTTGTTTGGAATTCGGCCTGCCTCTCTGTTTGCATTTGGGTCCTTTAAAACCACATCACACAACAGCTTGGACTCAAATGTTAACATTTTAGACGTAGCCCAGATTAACAGTTTATTTACAAACTGATCCTCTTACACAGAGCTGACAATTTTGTCGTTGTTCAAGAGTTGTAATGTCTTGTAAGTTTAGTTTTTATGTGCCCAGAAGTGTTATTAATTTACTGTAAAGTGTGTTTCTTTTCTTTACATCTCTCCAAGTTTTTAGCTACATATGAGAAATGACTCAGTTCATTTCCATAGAGAGTCACTTTGCATCAGCAGCAGCATGCTCCAGTGATCTGGGAGACTTTATAGTCCTGACACTTGAACACTGGATGATGACTGACAACTATCCTTCATCACAACAGAAATCCTCCTCATCAAAAACATGACTTTGACCTGCGTCCTCATCTGGACTCTCCTCTGCTGCTGCTTCAAAGGTAAAGTCCAGAGAATCAAACTCCTCTCCTCTATGAACATCCATCCCTCTGAAATGAAGCCCACAAAACCATGACACTGCTTCATGTTTCTGTCTCTGTGTTCTCAGAGTCCAGAGGACAGGTCAGAGTGATTCAGCCTGGAGCAGTGACATCTGCTCTGGGAGGCTCCGTCACCATCAAATGTACGACCAGTCAGGATGTTTATAGCTCTAACCATTTAGCCTGGTACCAACAGAGAGATGGAGGAACTCCTAAGCTGCTCATTTATTATGCTAGCAGCAGATATTCAGGAACTCCAGATCGTTTTACAGGCAGTGGATCAAAGTCTGACTTCACTCTGACCATCAGTGGAGTTCAGGCTGGAGATGCAGCAGTTTATTACTGTCAGAGTTATCACTACATCAACAGTCAGCATGTGTTCACACAGTGAAAAAGTGTCGTACAAAAACCTCCCTCAGTCAGACTGAACAGAAACTGAACTGACTGCTGCAGCTGGAAGCTGCACACACTGACACACTTCACTGAACACACACATCAGTCATTGGTATAAACCATCATACAGATCACACACTGTGTCTGTCAAAGTTAAAGCACACATAATTAAAAACATCCATTAGACAGTAACATGTGTATTTTCTCTTTTCAATTTTTTGGTTCTTTTGGAGTCCATCAGCTTTATTATACACAACATCATCAAATTAGCATGCTGATGATATGTAATATCAATTGTAAATCTTTAATATCCATATTTACCTTGTGAATTTTGTTTTGAATAATTTTGTAATATTTATTTTCTATATTACTGTTAATTAAATAACAGTTTGGTTCATGTTGTTTATTTATTAACAGAATAATACCATGTTTCCTATTCCCTATTAATAAACATGCTTTTGAATATGATTTAAATATTGCACCAAAGATCAGAGTGAACCACTGCTCACTGATGAGATTATTTTACTCAAAGTTACAGTTTGTTTTAGTTTTACGATGAAAATAATATCTATGACTAATATAAAATGAATGAACTCACCTGATTGAATGAGTAGGTCCTCATAGTGTTTACATTTAATCAGCATTGGTACAAGCATGTGATTGTAAATATTTTTAAAATATTTTTAATGTGAGTGTTTTTTACTTGAATGGTTGTGAATAACATTAAATTATCATTGTACTGTGAGACATGAATAACACGCTGGAAGTAAAGATGCATTCTATTATGTCTGTTTTTATTGCTTTAAAATGTTGACATGAGTTTTATGAGAAACAACAAACAGACTAAAGATGCAATAAAAGACAAAAAACGAAGCAGACAGAATGATCAGAGTGAGAGCAGCATGAGAGTCACACTAAAAAAGCTCAAAACTAAGAACACCGGTCTCTCCTCAGTGTGTGTGAGAGTGGAGTCTGGGAGCCCTGGGTGGCCTCACAGGTCACAGAGCCCACCCTCCCCCACTGGTCTGCATTAATGCTCAGGGTGCTGCTCCAGCTGTAATGGCCGTCCTTCAGCATCGCAGGGCTCCTGCTCTCCTCCCAGCTGATGCTGCTGCTGCTGTCGTCCACCTTCCAGCTCAGACTCCAGTCTGAGGGGTAGCCCTTGTTGGCCAGGCATGTGAGTGTGGCCTTCCCCTGCTGCAGCTCCTCTGTGGAGGGGGGCAGCACCGTCAGGGTGGGGTTGACTCGGCCCACTGGAGGAGGAGAAAGAGAGGCAACATGAAGAAAGTTCACACAGAGAAAAGAAACTCCACCCTGCTGCTTCTGCTGCTCTTCATCAGAGTGGATGAAACTGGTCTTCAGTCTTTCACTTCCCTCTCTGAAATCAGTAACCATGGCAACCGACAGGCATCACTGCTGAACCATAGCAGCAGGCAGGTTTTACTACTAAAGATAAGAACTTTTAAACATGCACTTAAAAAATGAACCACTTTAAACATCATGATTTGAAGGATGGTATATAATTTACAGTGTTACCAGTTTTAAATTAAATCTCATCGCAGTTCTTCTCACTGACACACACATCAATTGAATCACAACACACAGTCTACACTGTTTAACAGCTGTAACATGAATCATGCTTCAAAGTGCTGCAGTCAGTCTGATATTCTCTGCTTATACTGAGCATGTTAGCAGTGATTCAATTCTGCAGTCTGTAAGGACGACTGAGGAAAAGTCATTTATTGTTTGAAGAAAATCCCATTTTACAAAGAGACTTTGACATTTACTCAACTACTATTACTACAGACTGTTCATGTGAATTCTACATTTCTTTAGATTTTTTTTAAACTTCATTTTTCAGCCTCAAAAATATTCTCTTCAATAAATGGCAGTGTTTTATTAAATAAATACAATAAAAATCAATTCAGCTATACTTTCTATCTACATTAAAGTGAAGACTCTAAGAGCGATTATATTATAAATAAAGCACTTGATAAAGCTGTTCTACATTTTCCTGAAACTCACCTTGTGCTCTTTAAAATGAACAAATATTGAAAGTAACTTCATTTAAACTTAAAAGTACTTACAGTTAACATCCAGTCTGGTTCCTTCACCAAAAGTCCACCACAGTGATACAAAGTGATGGAGGCGTCGTACAAAAACCTCTGACTGTAGAGAGACACGGCTCTCTGACTCTGAAACAAACAAACCCAACACAAACAGCCTCAGCCTGTAAAACTCAGCTGATTCATATGAACATGAATCAAAGGAGAGTCACAGAAAATACTGACATTATTTTAGATTGATTTCATTTGTATTCAATATGTCAAATTCAAACGGAGTCTTCTGCATGTAACAATCCAAACAAACATTTCTTTACAAATATTCAGCTTCAACAAATCTCCATAAACAGCCCTGATACATTCCTGATCAATGTTCTGATAAAGCGATTGATCCATTGATAAACAGCATCATCAGATTGATCCCAGTCCCTGTTGGAGTCACTCAGTTCATTTCCATAGAGAGTCACTTTGCATCAGCAGCAGCATGCTCCAGTGCTCTGGGAGACTTTATAGTCCTGACACTTGAACACTGGATGACTGACAGCTGTCCTTCATCACAACAGAAATCCTCCTCATCAAAAACATGACTTTGACCTGCGTCCTCATCTGGACTCTCCTCTGCTGCTGCTTCACAGGTAAAGTCCAGAGAATCAAACTCCTCTCCTCTATGAACATCCGTCCCTCTGAAATGAAGCCCACAAAACCATGACACTGCTTCATGTTTCTGTCTCTGTGTCCTCAGAGTCCAGAGGACAGGTCAGAGTGATTCAGCCAGGAGCAGTGACATCTGCTCTGGGAGGCTCCATCAGCATCAGATGTACTGCCAGTCAGAATGTTAATGGAAATTACTTATCCTGGTACCAACAGAGAGATGGAGGAACTCCTAAACTGCTCATTTATACTACTAGCAGCAGATATTCAGGAACTCCAGATCGTTTTACAGGCAGTGGATCAAACTCTGACTTCACTCTGACCATCAGTGGAGTTCAGGCTGGAGATGCAGCAGTTTATTACTGTCAGAGTTATCATTACATCAACAGTCAGCATGTGTTCACACAATGAAAAAGGGTCATACAAAAACCTCCCTCAGTCAGACTGAACAGAAACTGAACTGACTGCTGCAGGAGCTGGAAGCTGCTGCACACACTGACACACTTCACTGAACACACACATCAGTCATTGGTATAAACTGTCATACAGATCACACACTGTGTCTGTCAAAGTTAAAGCACACATAATTAAAAACATCCATTAGACAGGAACGTGTATTTTCTCTTTCCAATTTTTTGGTTCTTTTGGAGTCCATCAGCATTATTATACACAACATCATCAAATCAGACTTTACAATCAGGCCTGCTCGCAGTAGCATATGTGTATATGTGTGTGTAAATATGTGTGTATATATCCACTCCTAGCTAAGACCACACTATCTCCTGTATAATAACTTGGCCATGCAGTGCAATAACTTTTTTACAGCTCTCATGTATATAATCAGTTGGATAATCAGTTCGCACACATCATGCACAGAAATATTAAGAAACACAGTGAACAACAACATAACAAATGTCATTCCAAACAGTCATCATCTGCACACGTTCCAATATGTCATTTCTTTTTTGCTATTCTATATTGTAGCATCCAGCCCAGGGCCGGCCCAAAGCAAAATTTCATACTGCCACCTCAACATCAGATGCTTCGTCATCCATAAGCTGCACTGTGTATATGTGACTCAGAATCAGAATTACTTTATTTATTCCCGAAGGGAAATTCTTTTTTTTTGTTAGTGACAAATAAAAATCAAAGATGAAATTGAAATATATAATAAATATTTAAATACCTAGATAGCCTTTAAATCCCTGAGTTGTATCTAAAGAAGAACATATTTACTGTTGTATAAAAAACTTTACATAGTAAAGAGCATGACATGAATGTACAGTGTGTAATGTCATCTCTTTTGTATTAATCAATGTTATTTTTTTAAAATAGAAAATAAATACATTTTATCATGGACTTTTGGTGTGCAGCAAGTATGCTAGTGTTATTTCAACATTTGTGTTTTGATGTTATCTTATATTTTGGACTTTGCAGACAACAAACAACGTAGACATGAAACAAAGAATCCAAATGGCCATTTCAAGTAGTTATCAATTTCAACATTACATGGTTACAATCAATATGTCAGGGCTCGTCAGGAGGAGGACAAAGGTGCAGTATGCAGAGAGCGGTTCAAAACTCAAAAACAGTCTTTTATTTAAAGCCAGGAGGGCAAACAAAACAAACTAAAAATCACACTAAGCGTGGCAAAAGGACGTAGCAAGGCGAAGACACGAATTAAACAAGGACTAGAGCTAGGCTAAATCAAAAGTCAAGCAAAGAGGCAAACAATATCAAAATACATAGCTTGGCTTCTAGACGAGAACAAACCCCAGGAATGACAAAGACAAACTGGCACCCGGTGCAGTGGAGACAAAGACTAAATACACAGGACCAGGGAAGACAACGAGACACAGGTGACACAAATAAGGGCAGGGCAGGTAATCAAACAAGGAGGGAAGCCACAGGAAGTAAAACTCAGGAAAATACACAAGGTGGACAGGACTATCAAAATAAAACAGGAAGCAGGGCCTCCTACTAGCCTAGCTTGGAAAGGGGACTCCTCAGGCTTGAAGTGGAAAAGTCTTTTTCCATCTTGAGTTGAGATTAAATAATTGAGTTCAAGTTCTAGGCCTTATCAGTAGCTCACCATCAAAACCTGGCCTGGATGAGACACAGGGCCAGGGTTTCAGTGTGCACACAAATAACAGCAATTATTAGTAGCTGCATCAAATACATTTTCCAATTCAATATCAATGTACATCAATAAATACGATGTCAAAATAAATCACATACATTATTAATCAATATAAAACTGAACTGTTAGTGTTCATCAATGTATATTGATATAATATGTACATTCTGTAATATTGAACTATATTATTTTACAAAAGGCATTAGAACAATACTCTAATGCACAGTGCTAATATAATTCAATTCAATTCAATTCAGTTTTACTTATATATAACGCAAATTACAATCAGAAATTGTCTCAAAGCCATTCACAGAAACACAGAGCCTGAACCCCCTTAAGAGCACTGTGGCAAGGAAAAACTCCCTTTAAGAGGAAGAAACCTTGAGCAGGGCCCATCCATCCATCATCAACCGCTTATCCGGGGCTGGGTCGCGGGGGCACATGCCCGGAACACCTCCCCAAGGAGTTGTCCAGGAGGCATCCGAACCAGATGCCCGAGCCACCTCAGCTGGCTCCTCTCGATGTGGAGGAGCAGTGGCTCTACTCCGAGCTCCTCTCGGGTGACTGAGCTTCTCAATCTATCTCTAAGGGAGCACCCAGGCACCCTTCGAAGGAAACTCATTTCGACCACCTGTATTCGCGATCTCATTCTTTCGGTCACTACCCAGAGCTCATGACCATAGGTGAGGGTAGGAACGTAGATTGACCGGTAAATCGAGAGCTTCGCCTTTCGGCTTAGCTACCTCTTCAGCACAACAGACCGGTACAGCGCCTGCATTACTGCGGAAGCTGCACCGATCCGTCTGTCAATCTCCCTCTCCGGAACGAGACCCCGAGATACACAAACTCCTCCACTTGGGGCAGGAGCTCTCCTCCCACCCAGAGAGGACAAACCACCTTTTTCCGGTCGAGAACCATGGCCTCAGACTTGGAGGTGCTGATTCGCATCCCAGCTGCTTCACACTCAGCTGCAAACCGTCCCAGTGCACGCTGGAGGTCCTGGCTCGATGAAGCCAACAGGACAACATCATCTGCAAAAAGCAGAGATGAAATCCTGTGGTCCCTGAACCAGATCCCCTCTGGTCCCTTGCTGCGCCTAAAAATTCTGTCCATTAAATTTATGAACAGAACCGGTGACAAAGGGCAGCCCTGCCGGAGTCCAACATGCACCCAGAACAGGTCTGACTTACTGCCGGCAATGTGGACCAAACTCCTGCTCCGGCAATACAGGGACCTAACAGCCCTCAGCAGGGCCACGGACCCCATACTCCCAGAGCACCTCCCACAAGATGCCTTGAGGGACACTGTCGAACGCCTTCTCCAAATCCTCAAAACACGTGTGGACTGGTTGGGCGAATTCCCACGAACCCTCCAGCATCCTGTGGTGGGTATAGAGCTGGTACAGCGTTCCGCGGCCAGGACGAAAACCACATTGCTCCTCCTGAATCCGAGGTTTGACTATAGGCCTAATTCTCCTCTCCAGTACCCTGGCATAGACTTTCCCAGGGAGGCTGAGGAGTGTGATCCCCCTGTAGTTGGAGCACACCCTCCAGTCCCCCTTTTTAAAAAGAGGGACCACCACCCCAGTCTGCCAGTCCAGAGGCACTGCCCCCGATTGCCACGCGATGTTGCAGAGTCATGTCAGCCAAGACAGCCCCACAACATCCAGAGACTTAAGGTACCCAGGGCGAATCTCAACCACCACCGGTGCCTTGCCGCCAGGGAGCTTTTTGACTACCTCGGCAACTTCAGCACAGGTGATAAATGAGTCCACCACTGAGTCATCAGCCTCGGCTTCCATAATGGAAGGCGTGTTGGTGGAATTGAGGAGACCCTCAAAGTACTCTTTCCACCGTCCAACCACCACTTCCGTTGAGGTCAACAGCTCCCCACCTCCACTGAATACAGTGTTGGCAGAGTACTGCTTCCCCCTCCTGAGGTGCCGGACGGTTTGCCAGAATCTCTTTGAGGCTGACCGATAGTCCAAATTCAATCAATTTGCATTGATAAAGTTTCGGTTGTATGTAAACATTCAAAGAGTAACAGGACATTATTGGAGTTGTGGACACTTCATGTAAGTTTGCATTATTTGAGAAACAAAGCTTAAAAGCCCATGCTAACTGGCCCATTCAATTCAATAGGTCCGGCTAGGCTAGCGGTAGTATTACAATAGCTCGCGGCTAACAAGTCAATGCAAAACAAATGAAGCAGTTAATGCTAACGTTAGCTTCGAACAAACAAACACCGATTCCGCTCTGTAGCTGAACACAAAGCTGCTTTCGCTCAATGGTACGATCACGGTGGAGGCTCCTACAAGTCAACATTCAGTACATTTAATAAAAAGTGCTGTCAGTCAGTATTAAGTGAACCAAAAACTTTTAACCATACCTGCAGCAAACTTTTCCATACGTCCCCTCTGCAGCTACCAGTGGTGGTTTGAGGTTTGACTAATAGTGCTTGTCAATTCACTTGACGCGGTCATGTGACTATGTTGTTATTGGCCCAGCGCAGCCACATGACATACAATGCTATACTCGCGAGAGTACTTAATATAGCATATAAGAGCATTTTTTATTCCAAAGTGGTAGTAGGACCCCCAGCTCCATTAATCACATTGCAAGATCTGTCAGTGGACATAAGAGTTCTGGCATCCATTGGGACATCAAGGCCCTTCCTCCTTAAGATTTCAAGAAGTTCAGACACTGCTGTTTGTGGTACATTGAATTCTGCAGCCCATTCTGCAAGCCCATATGTATCATCATTATCATCTTCCAAGTCACAACATTCATCTACATTCAAATCACAGTCACAACCCGGGATACCACCTGGCATCCAGTTTTCAGAATCCAAATCATCATGGTGCGACAGGCCCTGGGTTCGAGACCTTGATTTGCTGCATGTGTGAAATCTCCCAGTGTGGCAACACACACACACTTTGCCACAACGAGTGCCTTTATAGAAAGTATCAGATCGGGACTCAAAATCAAATGACTCAGACTCGGACTCGAGAGCAAAAAAACGTGACATCCCAATTAAAAGCCCAACGAACCTAAAAGCTGATGATCTTTTATAGCCAAGCCTCTGTGTGTGTATGTGTGTGAAGGTGGGAGTCCAAATTTGGGCAATTCATTCTAGCATTGTATGTGTTTCCACATCTGCTTCTTATCAACTGGCTTGTTCTTAATTACATAGCCACTTCAACCGAGGACGAGTCAGGCTATCCTAGCCTACCTAGCTCTTCAACCCTTGAACTTAAACATTTCCTCAATTCTGGGAAGTAGCAGGACTGGGAAGCAAATCTGACAGTACATGAACATTTTTCTTCCACATAATCCACCCTCAGGTGGGTTCTTCTCACCTGACATGTGTCAATCAAATTAATGTGGTCATCAGAAATGTTACTATGTGTACACAGATGAGTCTATGTGTGCGTGAGTGAATCTTGACTAAAGAATGATGGCAAACTGCTTATGTGAAGTGCCAAATAAATGATAACTGACAGTTATATAAGTACATCACTATCACATGTGTGTCAACAAAGGTAAATCTGCATATGCATGAGTATGAACGATAACATGATAAATAATAACATGACAATGATAAGGATGTTCTCAGAGTGTAGGAGTGAAAAACCCTGTCGGCTGTTATCTCCAGGGAAAAGATTCCTACGGCCCCTCGCGCCAGGCGACCATGTTAACTGAGAACAGCTTTACAATGTATTACAATGTATTTAAACTACTACAAACATGTTTGTAGTTTAAACGAACAAATGACTATGGAATTACTGAAAACAACAAATCATCAAATGATTAGGAGATCACTAGATCAAAACATAAACTGATTATGAATGTTATAGAATTAATAATGAATATATGACAATGAATATGTGATGCTCTTTATTGAATGTAGGTCATCTTTCCTATGAGACTATGTGTTGCACTTTATGTGTATGTTATGTCATGTATGTCATGTATGTCACTTCACTCCTCATCTGAAATCCTCCAGATATGATGGCTCTGGGAACAGATCAGGCGTCTTCACTCCCAGCTCCTGGAGAGCGATGTGGTCTTGGGCCTGCTGTTGTAGAGTAGAGAAATTTAGCATGTGTCCCATCATCACATTTAGCTGTGTGTCCATCATCCGGTGGCACTGTCTCTTCAGCACGGGCACGATGTTCTTTTGGAGTTTGTGTCCTTGTTTGGGTTTTGTTTAGTTCCTGTTTCTCGTTGTCCTCGTAGTGTTTGTCTTGCCTTGTCTTGTGCTTCCTGTTTTATTCTAATAGTCCTGCCCTCCTTGTGTATTGTCTTGTGTGATTACCTGCCCTGCCCTAATGTGTGCCACCTGTGTCTTGTTGTCTCCCCTGCTCCTTGTGTGTATAGGCTTTGTCTCTTCCTCCACGCGTTGCCAGTTTGTGTCGTCAACTTTGGATGTCTGTGGGTTTCAGGCCCTGTTTGTGCTCCCAACCTTCGAGCCACCCCTCAGCCTTGATAGCTCTTGCTCTGGTAACGCTTTTTGTGTTTTCTGCCTTTGTTTTCCTGAGTTCTTTGTTATAGTTATTATTTACCAGTGTTCAGTGGTAGAGTTCCAGAGTTCCTTGCCGTAGTCCTTTGTTTTACCTAGTTTTTACCTGTGGCCTGTTTTTGCCCAGTGACCTTAGTTCTGTTTTGTGCGTGTTACAGCAGCCAGAACTTTCCTTTATTAAAAAGACTTTATTTGATTAGTAACCGCCCTTTTTGCTGTGCCTTAGGTGAGTTCAGTAATTTCCCATTCTGTCTTTAGCTACTGCTTCCACCCATAGCAGTCATTGTAGGAACCAGGCTCAGAGAGGCATGGATGTTTCTTAAAGTAGGAATCATCTGGGTAGCGTTTGTAATTGTAGATCTCTTCAGCAACCTTTTCCAGAATATCTGACAATGCTTTTGAACACAGCACCAGTCATGTTCGTCCTGTACTCTGCATTTCCCTTTTGTAACTGCAGTTCAGTGTCATAGGAGAACATAGGAATTGGAACCTCTCTTGGCCACATTTGGCTTCCTGTAGAGACAGAGCAGGACCGGCAGGAGTTCTGTGTCATCTGACTGCCCATTTGCAAAGTCATTACAGAAAGTGAGAATAATCTCCTGGCTGCCACCATCAGCTATTGAGATGAGCTGGACATTTGCCAAATCCTCAAGTTCTGTCATACATGTAAGGTTTACTAGTGCATCTCCAAAGGCTCTGTCTTGGTATTACATTTTGGAATTTCCCATCTAATCCACACAATTTCTTCACCTCATTCAAAAGCTGCTCCATTATCCATCAGGATTTCTAGGTGAAGTGGACTCAAACGCAGGACAGGATTCAGCTGATCAAAAGTTCAAAAGGTTTAATGCACAAACTGTGTTCGGTAAACAGGTAATCAGTCCAGCCAGTACAAAGGGGTTAAGCAGAGACAGGTCCAGAACGAAGGCAAATGTGATCACACATGGAGCAGGCAGTCATCATGAGGAGGGGAAACCAAGACACCTGAAACGAGAGGGAAGTTAATAACTACAAAATAAAATGGTAAACTGATAACTTTTGGAAATAACACCAAACCAGATGGAGGCGACCTCCATCAGGTAGAATAAGCTTTCTAAAGTTATCAGGGCTCAGCTAACTGTTAACTTATATTTCACAATTTCACATTAAACGAAATGTATAATACTGCAGTTTTATAAACAAGTATTATCCTTAAAGAGTCCTGTTGTATTTTATGGCACAATGTTTCACACTTACATTTGATTTAGAATTAAAGTATTTTAATGAAAATTGACAACAACTTTAAGAAATGTAATTTCGTTTTTTCCTACATGTGACCAAAAACACTTGCACTGTATGTTTATTTTATTGTATTTCTATAACAAAAACACAGGGTGAACAGAGGAGAAACGCATTACATCAGTAAAAAAAAATGTTTTGACAATTTTCACATGCACTACTGTCCAATATTGTTCTTTTGCGATGACCTTAGGTCGTGATGATGCTTCAACAAAATGTGGGCCAGCCCTTTCTACCCATCTCACCTCTCTCAGTTCACAGCAAGCAGCCGAATAACTTTGTCTGCCTGAGCCGGAGTACTCTGGAGTCATGCAAGTCAAGGCTTGATCCTCATATAGCAACCGTCAATTGCTCCAGCAGCTTTGCGAAAACCTCTGTGTCTTGCCAGCCCTGCAAACCCCTGGGATACTGTCACCAGGTCTTCTGCAGTCTTGGGGAGGTAGATGATCTTGTGGCGAATGGCCACCACCTCCTCAGTAACCTGATGCGGTGAACAGTGGAGCAAGGTTGCAGTGAATATTTTCACACTTTGGGGGTGCTGTGAGTTTTTGAACACGTTAAGGAGGTCAAATTTGCAATACTGCGAGCAGAAGAACAATCAAGTATAATAATAAACGCATAGTAGACGCAGGGGCATCTGGACACCCCCCCCCCCCCCCTGCAGACCCTGGGTCATACAGCGAATAGACTATTAGTGTTTATTCCCTAATAAGGTAAAGCTCATAGGTTGTGAGTCCGATCTAGTGATGACGATAACATGGGGCACTCAGGAGAAAAACACATTCCTTTAGAATCTGGCTTTTATCAGGTCAAAGGTGCTGCTGTCCTTAGTCTGAATTTTATCTCGTACCAACCGGAGCTCTCTCCAGAGAGCAGAAAAACAACTGATCTCATCTGCCACAGCATGAACTGCAGAAAACAAAGTTATATGACACACTATGAAATGTGTGAAATTACTTCTTAATACATTCGGTATCCTCGAATTACTTTGATTTTCTATAAAACTTCCTAACACATAAACACCTATGAAAATCACATTATTAAGTGATAAACATACTTATATATCTGAACACACTGCATGTTAACATTGTGCAGAATAAATTCTTTCACCCTACACAAGGAAGCCCACAAGGTAGTTGAGCTGAGAGAGCTGGGATCCCAACACCTGAGGTGCTTCCAACAAATGAGACAAGACCTATAATGCCTTATTATAATTACATGTACCCAGAAGACTTTGAAATTCATTTTTTTCCATCTCTCTAAGAGTGTTTCATATGTAACCTTCTAATACTTAAGCTACACATGAGAGATGAGTTCATTTCCATAGAGAGTCACTTTGCATCAGCAGCAGCATGCTCCAGTGCTCTGGGAGACTTTATAGTCCTGACACTTGAACACTGGATGACTGACAGCTGTCCTTCATCACAACAGAAATCCTCCTCATCAAAAACATGACTTTGACCTGCGTCCTCATCTGGACTGTGCTCTGCTGCTGCTTCACAGGTAAAGTCCAGAGAATCAAACTCCTCTCCTCTATGAACATCCGTCCCTCTGAAATGAAGCCCACAAAACCATGACGCTGCTTCATGTTTCTGTCTCTTTGTCCTCAGAGTCCAGAGGACAGGTCAGAGTGATTCAGCCTGGAGCAGTGACATCTGCTCTGGGAGGCTCCGTCACCATCAAATGTACGACCAGTCAGGATGTTTATGGCTCTGACCGTTTATCCTGGTACCAACAGAGAGATGAAGGAACTCCTAAACTGCTCATTTATTATGCTAGCAGCAGATATTCAGGAACTCCAGATCGTTTTACAGGCAGTGGATCAAAGTCTGACTTCACTCTGACCATCAGTGGAGTTCAGGCTGGAGATGCAGCAGTTTATTACTGTCAGAGTGCACATTACATCAACAGTCAGTGGGTGTTCACACAGTGAAAAAGTGTCGTACAAAAACCTCCCTCACTCAGACTGAACAGAAACTGAACTGACTGCTGCAGCTGGAAGCTGCTGCACACACTGACACACTTCACTGAACACACGGACAAGGCTGGATAATCAGTTCACACATCATGCACAGAAATATTAAGAAACACAGTGAACAAAACCATAACAAATGTCATTCCAAACAGTCATCATCTGCACACCCTTACTTTCCAATATGTAATTTCTTTTTTGCTATTCTATATTGTAGCATCCAGCCCAGGGCCAGCCCAAGCCTTTATGGGGCCCAAAGCAAAATTTCATACTGCCACCTCAACATCAGATGCTTCATCATCCATAGGCTGCACTGTGTATATGTGAATCAGAATCAGAATTACTTTATTTATCCCTGAAGGGAAATTCTTTTTTTTTGTTAGAGACAAATAAAAATCAAAGATGAAATTGAAATATATAATAAATATCTAAATACCTAGATAGCATTTAAATCCCTGAGATGCATCTAAAGAAGAACATATTTACTGTTGTATAAAAAATGAAGAAAAAGACGAAGACAAACTGGCACCCAGTGCAGGGGAAACAAAGAATACACAGGACCAGGGAAGACAACGAGACACAGGTGACACACATGAGGGCAGGGCAGGTAATCAAACAAGGAGGGAAACCACAGGAAGTAAAACTCAGTAAAATACACAAGGTGGACAGGACTATCAAAATAAAACAGGAAGCACAAGACAAGACAAACAGGACACAGGAACTAAAAAAAACCCCAGAGAAACAAAACACTGGCCCTAGAACTACAGGAAAACAACAATAACTAACACATATTAAACTAAAAACCCAAAACAAGGAAAACAAAACGAGAAAGGAACACCAGGTTGTGACACGATGTGATTGTGCCTTAAATGTTATTCATTCAGCTTCCCAAATTCTCCCAATGTCCATATGCTGCACAGCGGCCTGAAAGGGGCAGTGTGGAAATTGTCTGTGTGGAGAGGGACATGGCAGACATAATGCAGAGGGGCAAAGGTTTGTGTAGGCTACAGGGGCCTCCTACTAGCCTAGCTTGGAAAGGGGACTCCTCAGGCTTGAGGTGGAAAAGTCTTTTTCCATCTTGAGTTGAGATTAAATAATTGAGTTCAGGCTCTAGGCCTGGTAGCTCACCATCAAAACCTGGCCTGGATGAGACACAGGGCCAGGGTTTCAGTGTGCACACAAATAACAGTAATTATTACTAGCTGCATTAAATACATTTTCCAATTCAATATCAATATAACATCCATCAATGTAATAAATCACATACAATATTAATCAATATAAATTAACAAAACTGATATCGTGCATCAATGTATATTGATATAATGTACATTCTGTAATATTGAACTATATTATTTTACAAAAGGCATTAGAACAATACTCTAATGCACAGTGCTAATATAATTCAATTCAATTCAGTTTTATTTATATAACACATTTTACAATCAGAAAAAAAAAATCACAGAAACACAGAGCCTGAACCCCCTTAAGAGCACTGTGGCAAGGAAAAACTCCCTTTTAGAGGAAGAAACCTTGAGCAGTTATAGGACAACAACAACAACAAATTCAATCAATTTGCATTGATAAAGTTTCGGTTGTATGTAAACATTCAAAGAGTAACAGGACATTATTGGAGTTATGGACACTTCATGTAAGTTTGCATTATTTGAGAAACAAAGCTTAATCAAATGCCCATTCAAATCAATAGGTCTGGCTAGGCTAGCGGTAGCATTACAATAGCTCGCACAAACAATAGCTTCGAACAAACAAACACAGATTCCGCTCTGTAGCTGAACACAAAGCTCCTTTCGCTCAATAGTACGATCACGGTGGAGGCTCCTACAAGTCAACATTCAGTACATTTAATAAAAAGTGCTGTCAATCAATATTAAGTGAACCAAAAACTTTTAACCATACCCGCAGCAAACTTTTCTATACGTCCCCTCTGCAGCTACCAGTGGTGGTATCAGGTTTGACTAACAGTGCTTGTTAATTGGCTTGACGCGGTCATGTGACTTTGTTGTTAGTGGCCCAGCGCAGCCACATGACATACAATGCTATACTCGCGAGAGTACTTAATATAGCGAGAGCGATTTTGCATGAGAAATACAGCAGAGGAGAGAGATTACTGATTTTTTTACCCAGGTTACAGGCGCTCTTTGGGCCCCTATAAGCGACCGGGGGCCCTAAGCTGCCGCATAGTTCGCTTATGCCTTGGGCCGGGCCTGGTCCAGCCAGACTTTAAGAAGAACTAAACAGGAAAGCGAAAAACAAAGATCGTGGTTTCCTTGCAAAATTGCTAGGTAAATACTGCCTGGTAGAAACCAAATATGCTGACATTGCAACAAAAAACTTATTGCGGTGCTGTTTATAATCTTGCCTACCAAATTGCTCATCTGTCCTGAGCTCTGCTGATGTTTCATGTGCTGGCCTTTTTGAGTGCACCTCTCACACCCATAATAGTCCGTATAGCCTTTGGCGCATTTAAGAAAGGCACGAGCAGGTGCATCACAAATAAAAGCATCTGGTAATGCTACTCTGAAATGTACACCATTGTACACAATGCCACTCTGAGAAATGGCTTTTATATCTACAATTAATTCTTGCAAATACTCTTGCACATTTGAGGGTTTGGACACACCTGAATACACTCCAATTACAAACACACCACACCCTGGAATTTCCTTAATCCTGCCCAGAATAGGCCACAGACTGATACTGGAGCTACGGAATAAGGGCAATCCATCAATGTTAAGTCGAAGAGTGAGTGTATCAGTCACATTTGGTAAATGTCCTAAAGATTTTAGTTCAGCTATGAGAGCGTTTTCGATTCCAAAGTGGTAGTAGGACCCCCCAGCTGAGAAGAAGCTGTTCTTGTGGCATGAGGTTCTGGTCCGAATGGACCGTAACCTCCTGTCTGAAGAGAGTGGCTCAAAGAGTCCATGTCCAGGGTGAGAAGGGTCAGCTGTGATCCGACCTGCACGCCTCAGAGTCCTGGAGACGTACAGGTCTTGGATAGATGGCAGGCTGCAAATGAGGAAATGTTACAATCGTAAAACAAATCAGAGGAATCTTCATCTTCTAAATCATTTCAATAAAAAGGAACAAAGGACAAAATCACCTAATTCTCCTACTCTAAGTCCATTCTCTTCCAAACAATGATACAGCAGTACTCATTGGCATGTTTAAGAAAACCAGAGGCAACAGACATGAAAAAAGCAAACAAATGGCGTTTCAGCCCGTGGAAGAGAGAACACTAATGGATATTCACCCCTGCTGCTGTTGTCAATTTGATTCAAACAAAAATTCAGGAGCCAGAAGTCTGCCTTCAGTGGGTGTAAAAAGCCCAATGAACCTAAAAGCTGATGACCTTTTATAGCCAAGGCTCTGTGTGTGTGTGTGTATGTGTGTGAAGGTTGGAGCCCAAATTTGCCAATTCATTCTGGCATTGTATGTGTTTCCACATCTGCTTCTTATCAACCGGCTTGTTAATTACATAGCTAGTTCAACCGAGGATGAGTCAGGCTATCCTGACCTAGCTCTTCAACCCTTGAACATAAACATTTCCTTGATTCTGGGAAGTACCAGGACTCTTGCATTCTGGGAAGCAAATCATCAGTACATGTACATTTTTCTTCCACATAATCCCCCCTCAGGTGGGTTCTTCTCACCTGACATGTGTCAATCAAATTAATGTGGTCATCAGAAATGTTACTATGTGTACACAGATGAGTCTATGTGTGCATGAGTGAATCTTGACTAAAGAATGATGGCAAACTGCTTATGTGAAGTGCCAAATAAATGATAACTGCCAGTTATATAAGTACATCACTATCACATGTGTGTCAACAAAGGTAAATCTGCATATGCATGAGTATGAACGATAACATGATAAATGATAACATAACAATGATAAGGATGTTCTCAGAGTGTAGGAAAACCCTGTCGGCTGTTATCTCCAGGGAAAAGTTTCCTATGGCCCCTCGCGCCAGGCGACGATGTTAACTGAGAACACCTTTACAATGTAACAAACATGTTAACAAACATTTTGTTTGTAGTAGTTTAAATGAACAAATGACTATGGAATTACTGAAAAAAACAAATCATCAAATGATTAGGAGATCACTAGAACCAAAACATAAACTGATTATGAATGTTATAGAATTAATAATGAAAATATGACAATGAATATGTGATGCTCTTTATTGAATGTAGGAATGTCATGTTCCCTATGAGACTATGTGTTGCACTTTATGTGTATGTTATGTAATGTATGTCATGTATGTCACTTCATTCCTCATCTGAATCATCCTCCAGATATGATGGCTCTGGGAACAGATCAGGTGTCTTCACTCCCAGCTCCTGGAGAGCGATGTGGTCTTGGGCCTGAAGGGTGAAAGTATTTACTTTGCACTGTGTTACCATGTAGCGTGTGTTCACATATATTGAAGTTTTGTTCCTATTCATTTTTATACATATACATTTATATTTATATTTGTAAGTGTTTATTATTCAATAATGTGTTTTTTATTAGTTTTCATGTTAGGAACTTTTATAGAAAATGAAAGTAAGTATACTGAATGTATTAAGAAGTGTGGAATGTTATTCTTCTCATATAACTTTTTGTAGATTTGTAGCTGACTCTCTCTGTCTCTTGTTTTTCTGCTCTCTGGAGAGAGCTCCGGTTGGTACAAGATGGTCATAAATGCAGGCCAAGGACAGCAGCACCTTTGACCTGATAAAGGCCAGATTCTAAAGGAATGTGTTTTTCTCCTGAGTGCCCCATGTTATGGTCATCCCTAGATCAGCCTCACAACCTATGAGATTTAAGGAATTGAAGTTTTACCTTATTTGGCAGTAAACACTAATGGTCTAGTTGCTGTATGACCCAGGGTCTGCAGGGGGATAGTAGATGCCCCTGTGGGCCGGCAGGCAGGAACGCCCATGGGGTATATCAATGTGTGAATTCCATGTCCAGTTGTGGTTGGTGAGTTGTTCTTTGTTGTTCATGGTTGTTCTTGCCTTGTTCTTTGTATCTCAACAACCCAGAGCTCTGCGACTCAGAATTTGCCTCATTGTTTAATAAATCATAATTTTGAGACCAGAATTTATCCGCTCCTTCCTTACAACCTAAATCAGGGGGTGAGCAGAAGGAAACAAGGGGATTTTCACCCCGACAGGCCTGCTGTTGTAGAGTAGAGAAATGTAGCATGTGGGCTTTCTGTAATCCCATCATCACATTTAGCTGTGTGTCCATCATCCGGTGGCACTGTCTCTTCAGCACGGGCACGATGCAACATGTCATAAAAGGCGATAAAACTGACATTCACATGAACATTTATCATTGTTTTTACTTAAACTGTAAATACAAACAAGTACAAAGTGCAAACATTAAAATACTACAAGTCTGGTAAAGGCGGGAAATTGGACATTTGCAGCTTTTTTACAACTTGCTAACTATATCTGTTAGACTGCCTTGATAACAAATGCACAACCAAATCCTTCTAAACAATATAACAACCATTCAAACAAAATATGGTCGGTAATAATATGCAAATATGCTTGTCCCTTCAACATCATGATTTAACTAGGTTCAATTATTAAAGCTACCTACAAAGCAAGCTACACAGATAGCGCTACGCACTGGTTACATTCGCTAAAAGGCAAGGCAAGGCAAGGCAAGCTTTATTTATATAGCCCCATTCATACACAAGGCAATTCAGAGTGCTTTACATAAGATGAAATCACAGAATAAAAACATTTTAAAACATTAAATTAGGATGGAAATTAAAATCATAAAAGAATAAAATCATAAAAACATCAAATAAAATCAGGATGATTAAATGCATGATGTATTTTGGTCCAAGACCATTCAGTGCTTTGTAGACCAGGAGTAAAGTTTTGAAATGGATCCTTTGACTCACAGGAAGCCAGTGCAGTGATTTGAGGACCGGTGTGATGTGGTCCATTTTCCTGGTGTTACTCAGAACTCTAGCAGCAGCATTTTGGACCAGCTGCAGCTGCCTGACGGATTTTTTGCTAAGACCTGTGAGGACGCAGTTACAATAATCTAGCCTACTGAAAATAAATGCATGAATAAGTTTTTCTGTGTCTTGTTTGGGCAGAAAGCCCTTGATCCTAGCAATGTTTTTCAGGTGGTAATAGGCAGACTTAGTAATGGCTTTTACATGGGTGTTAAAATTCAGGCCTGAGTCGAGTATTACACCAAGATTTCTGGCTTGGTTTGTGACCTTCAGTGACATGGAGTCAAGGTAAGCACTGATCTTAGCTCTTTCATTTTTGGGGCCAAAAACAATCATCTCTGTTTTGTCAGCATTGAGCTGGAGAAAGTTCTGGCTCATCCACTCATTGATTTGTTGAGTACACTTACTTAGTGAGTGTAAGGGACTGTAGTCATGTGATGACACTGATATATAAAGCTGTGTGCCGTCTGCATAGGTGTGGTAGGAGATGTTGTGCTGTTCTATGATCTGAGCTAGGGGCAGCATGTAGATGTTGAACAGAAGTGGTCCAAGAATGGACCCTTGAGGAACCCTGCATGTGATTTTAGTTCGGTCAGACTCATAGTTACCAATTGACACAAAGTAGTCCCTATCATGTAAGTAAGATTTGAACCAGTTTAACACAGTGCCAGTAAATCCCACCCACTGCTCCAGCCTGTCGAGCAGTATGCTGTGATCAACTGTATCAAATGCAGCACTAAGGTCCAGCAGTACTAAGACGGAGACTTTGGATGCATCGTTATTCTGATGTATGTCATTTAAGACCTTAATAAGTGCAGTCTCAGTGCTGTGGTGTGCTTGAAATCCAGACTGAAATTCATTAAAAAGATTGTTTTGCACCAAAAATGCAATGAATTTGTTGAAAAACAGCCTTTTCAATGACCTTTCCCAGAAAAGGAAGGTTAAATATTGGCCTGTAGTTATTTATTGCTGAAGCATCCAGGTTTGATTTTTTGAGCAGAGGTTTGATTACTGCAGTTTTCAGGGCCTGGGGAAACTGCCCTGACTGAAGAGAACTGTTAACAATCTGCAACACATCTGACAATATGCAGTTAAAAACGTTTTTAAGAAAATGTGTAGGCAGATTGTCAAGTGAGCATGTTGTGGGTTTTAACTGTTTAACAGTTTCTGTCAGTGCTGTATTATCTAGAAGGTTAAAATGTGCCAGCTTAACTGGTGGATAAAAAGGCACAAGTGACATTATGGTTTTGCCAGAGCTAGAGCTACAGACTGTTTGTCTTATTTTTAACACTATCTGTGAAAAAAGATGCAAAGTCATTGCATGACTTTTTAGACAGCAGTTCAGGTGGCACTGACACTCCTGGGTTTGTCAGTCTGTCTATAACAGAGAACAATGTGCGAGCATTGTTGCTGTTCCTGTCGATGATCTCTGAAAAATAGGATTGTCTTGCATTTTTCAGTTCCTGGTTGTAGTTATGTAGGCTCTCTTTGTAAATGTTATAATGAACCAGTGTTAATTTTGTTAACGAATCATTTTCGTTATAGTTTTCGTTAACGACCTTTTTTTGCTGATAAAAATGAGACGATAACTAAATAAAAACTAACGCACGGTGCCAAAAACGAAGACGAAATGTATCTACACTTTCGTCAACGAATAAAAATGAGACGAAATTACTGATGGAGACGAGATCCAATCAGAGCAAATATTGTTTGTGGAAGGGAGGGACGAATCAGGAGACGGCGGCAGAGAGCCAAGGCGTACTCATGCATGGTAACACAACACAGGAGAAGAACAGACACACGGACACGTTTGATGTCAAGACAAACAGGACGGTTCAAACCGTGTGGAGCGACTAACAGCGGTAAAAACACAACAAACCTGAAGCGACATTTGCAGACGAGTCGTCTTAACTTTCGTTCATACACGTGACAAAATCTATAAATGAAGACACCGCTGCTGATGGTTTTACAGCATGCGCACTGTTTCTGAGTTGTCACTGAAGTGTTTTGCTGTAGTTATGGAGTATTCATGAAGAAGGTCATGACTGAACAGTGTATTCAGGGAGAGCAGCTCACTGTTCATTGTTCTTTTGTGAAAATATCATAGCAATTAAATAAAGAGGTGTTTGTTTCAAATAACGTTAAAGCTGTGCCTGTTTTATTGCACAATAAAACCTTAATTATTTCATTAAAAAATATATATCATAGAATTTTAGTCGACTAAATCTGCCGTGGATTTAGTCGACTAAAATTCTATGATATATATTTTATATATTTTTTTTCTAAAATTCTTTGATATTTAGTCGACTAAAACTAGACTAAAAGTTAAAAAATGTTGATGACTAAAACGTGACTAAAATCAAATGACATTTTAGTCACAAGACTAAAATAAAAACTAAATCAGAAATTGCTGCCAAAATTAACACTGTAATGAACCTGGAGTTTAGTTTTTCTCCATCTGCGTTCTGCCTGTCTGCAGACTCTTTTTTTGAGCTTTAACCAGTGTGGCATTTCTCCAAGGTGACTTTTTCCTTCCTGACAGAACTTTGGTTCTGATTGGGGCAATTGAATCAATAACAGTCACAACTTTGGAACTGAAACTGTTTACAAGGTCGTCAACAGGAGCTGTGGGCAGGGTTGGTGATGGTACAAAAGCCTGTGTGAACAGTGCACAGGTGTTATCATTAATGTGACGCTTTCTGATCACCTTTCCTTCTACCTTGATGGGATTAGCAGGGTTGGTCGTTTTAAACGCAACACAGTAGTGATCAGAAAGAGCAACATCGGTCACCACGACCTCAGAGATGTTCAGACCTTTGGAAATAACTAGATCCAGTGTATGTCCCTTGTTATGTGTTGAGTCTGTTACATGCTGTGACAGCCCAAAGCTATCCAGGATGTTAAAGAGTTCTTTGGCACCTCCATCATTAGGATTATCAACATGAATGTTAAAGTCACCCACTAAGACAACACAATCAAAGTCAATGCACATAATAGACAATAGTTTGGCAAACTCATCAAAGAACTTTGCATTGTATTTCGGGGTTTTGTAAATAACTGCAAAGGTTGCTTGACAGGAGGATTTTAGCTGAAGAGCAACATATTCAAAAGAGTCAAACTTTCCATAGGATACCTTTTTGCACTGGAGGCAGTCATTAAACAAGATGGCGACTCCTCCTCCTTTCTTGTGCAATCTTGCTTCACTCATGAAACCAAAGTTAGGAGGAGTAGACTCAATAAGAACTGCTGCACTATTGTCTTGCCCCAACCAAGTTTCAGTTAAAAACATAAAATCCAGATGGTGCTTTTGAATAAAATCATTAATTAAGAACGATTTGCCTGCCAAAGACCTAACATTTAAGAGAGCTAAATTTAATGTATTAAAACCCGTGTCCTGTCTATGTTCGGGGACAGACTGTGGCTGACATTGATTAAATTTTAAATTTGATAGTACATTTCTTGGATGATGGGGCTTTCTTTTCCTTTTACTTATCAAAACATGAATTGATGAGTCTGCGCTGTGGGAGAGTGCTCTCTCCCTGGGCCTCAGGTTGGTAGTGGGATTATTATGGGTACAAGTCCTTAAACAGCAGAGGCCCTGGGTGTCCTAGTCCCTGATTGCAGTCTTGGTGCTGTTAAAGGCCTTAGTAGCCAGTGCTCTGGGTGGTGGCCGGGGAGGCTTAGATGGTGTGCTTAGGGGAGTGGAAGAGGGAGGGGTGGGTTGGGTTGACCTCAGCTGCCTAATCTGGGGGGAGGACGGAGGGGAGATACTGCATCTTGGGGGCCTTGAGGGAGGTGTCTGGGGGGATGCTGGTGGATGTTGCAGTGTTGAGGATAGGACTCTTGATCTGGCTAGATTGGGGGTGAGGGGGACCATTTTGATCCCAGACTTCACCAAACTCTCCATGTGACTTGGAAACCCAAGAGGTGAAGCAGGGGGGGAGATGGATATTGAGGAGTTGGAAGAGGATGCAGCTGAGGGGGTGCAGGGCTGTAGTGGAGGTGAGCTGTTGTCCCCCTGCAGCTGGTGTTCACTTTGCAGTGGAGCCTTAGGTTGGGCCCAGGGGGGGTCGGAGGCGGTTTGGTGTCTCACAGAGTGGAGAAGATTATCGGTTAGCCGCCTCAGTCCACGTCCATTCAGATGAGGGCCTCTTCCTTTGAACAGGTCATCACGTTCCCAGAACAGGTTGAAGTTATCGATGAAGGTCACTGCATGTGTCTCACAGGTCTTAGACAGCCAGGTATTCAGTGCAAGCAGGCGACTGAATTTATTTATCCTTCTATCAATGTTTGGGAGCGGCCCACTGATAAATGATTGGACTTCCAGTTTGTTGAGTATCTCTAATAGTTTAGAGAAATCTTTTTTCAACAGTTCTGATTCGCCCCTGTTGGTGTCAACTGCACCCACATGCAGAATGATCTGTTTGACTCCTGGGTGGTTTGACATAACCTGAGGGAGAAGTCCTGTTATATCAGTGACCTTGGCACTCGGATAGCTGCATGTGAGCATTCTTTCATTCTTGACGTCACTGATAGCGCCGTCTCCAAGCAGCAATTTCTTTGTCCTTCACTTCTGACACAGATTCTCTTCCTCTGTGTGCCCGATGTTTTGTCTTCGTCTCCCTCTCTGTTTTATTCTTTATGTCCCATTTCTTATTGACTGCATTGTATACTGGCTCATTTACAGCCATCTTAGACAATGGTTGATATTTGTTTGTATTATATATATTATATATTTGTTTCTGAGCTGTATGCCTGGTGATGCAGCGTATACCCCACTGATATTATCATTCATTTTTCTCGTTCTGTGCCTTTTTGGTTTGGCACCAAGTGTATGCCAGGTGGCATCAGTCTGTTTAGGACCAGCTTTCATAAGTTTTGGAAAGGACACAGTGTCATCCAGGTTTAGCATATCAGCGGCAGAATCATAATTAACACTGCATTTTGTTGATGCAGATTTAGTCTTCTTACCACCGGGTGTGATCGGGAGAGTCTCATGGAGTCCTTTTTCCATTTCCAGGGCAAAAATCTTTGCTTTAAGCTCTGTGATTTCCTGAAGATAATTCCAGCAGTTTTGGCAGCGTAAGCTTGTTGTGGTGTCTGCTCCAGACATTTCTTCACTAGGCTGATGAGTAGACAAAGTGATCTGCAGCAGGTCCATTGATTTGTTTAAAAAGTTAAAATCCAAACATCCAGTGGTACAAAACGTATCATGGGTATAAAATTGAACTGTAAAATCTTTGGGGGCAAAAAAAAAAGTGAAAGATAAAAAGGTCAAAAGTAAAGTAAAGGCAGGCAAGAGCAGGAGCAAGCAGAAAAGCGTCTGCACTCTTCAGAAGCAAGGACAAAGCTCCTGTAGTCTTAATTAATTCTCTCCAGAAAAGCTTGTGGTTAACGTCGTGCAGTTAAAAAATATAATCCCATGGTTTCTATGCAGCTTCTTACCTGCGTTTTGTCCACAAAACGTCTCTTGAACTTTAGAATCTGTGTGTGCAGAAGACCTTTTCAAAATCAAGGGCAGCAAATTGTTGCTGGGCAGACATTTGCTGCGTGATGGGGGCGGAGCTTGTACGCTGCACAGTGGGATGCACACTGCTTACTTTGGGGTTTGAATATTATGTATTTAATGGAGAAACCGTTAGCAAATATGTCTGTGTGGTTACTGCTATGGCTACTCTTCTCGTATAGCATTTGGATAAAAAGGGGGCCTAACCCAGTGGCTATTAAAAATATATCATCTATCTGACATAATCAATTTTTTATATGTTAGGAGTGGAGCTCATCGGGAGCCGACTTATAGTTAGTTTAGCCCATTTACTGCCCACCTACTGCCCATGTGGGGCCCATCAATACAGCCCACTCTAAGCCCACGTCCAGCTGAAGCCCAAATAGCCCAAGTAATGCCCGTGTGGGCCCCAACTGGATGTGTTTGCAGGGATGTTTCCTCTGTGTTCCAGAGTCCTCCTGTATGTTCTTGTCCTCCTGTTCTCCCTTTAGATTATGCGTTTGTTGGGTTAGTTCTTCTTTTGCTTTTATTTTGGATTTTGTTTGTACTTTCTGGACTTAGTTTGGACTTGGCTTTCAGTATTAAAGCTCACTTTAGTTATCTGCCTGCCTACGTGTCTGCATTTAGGTCCTCACGCTGCACACACACAGCTCCCTCACTCTCACACAGACGCTCAGCTCCCTGACCTTCTCAGCCAATTGTATGTCTGACCTCTACACATACACCATGCCCTCCACCAATACTCACGAGGTCAGTACACACAACAGTACAATTGATTGCTATACATCAAACAGCGGCAGCACAAAGTTTCACTGAAGGATACAACAGAAAAACACATTGTAGCAACAGTTAGCTTACATGGTGTATTTAAAATATGTATCTAAAAACCTCCTATACTCACACGCATTCAACTGGCTCATGCCACTTCACACACACACACACACAACGTCACTCATAAACAGACAGACTCCGGGGGCGTAACAGCTGGGTAGATGTACTTTGAGAGAATAAGTCTATAAAAGCAAACATACCCTGTGCCCAGGACTAATAAAGGGATGTCTTATTATCTCTTAAATTAGCATGCTGATGATATGCTCATTGTAAATCTTTAAGATCCAAATTTTACCTCATGACCTATTTTTTTTTTAAATAATTTTGTGGTATTTATTTTTTTATAATGAAAATAACAGTTTGATTAATGTAAATAATAATTTATTTATTAACATAAATGAATGTGTTAAAAACATAATAATGTCACTTTTCATATTCACTATTAATGAACATGCTTTTGAACATGATTTACTGTAAGTATTGCACCAAAGATCAGAGTGAACCACTGCTCACTGATGAGTTTATTTTACTGAAAGCTATAGTTTGTTTTAGTTTTACAATGAAAATAATATCTATGACTAATATAAAATGAATGAACTCACCTGATTGAATGAGTAGGTCCTCATAGTGTTTATATTTAATAGGCATTAGTACAAGCATGTGATTGTAAATATTTTTAATATATTTTTATTGTGTGTGTTTTTTACTTGAATGGTTGTGAATTACATTAAATTATCATTGTACTGTGAGACATGAATAACACACTGGAAGTAAAGATGCGTTCTATTATGTCTGTTTTTATTGCTTTAAAATGTTGACATGAGCTTTATGAGAAACAACAAACAGACTAAAGATGCAATAAAAGACAAAAAACAAAGCAGACAGAATTATCAGAGTGAGAGCAGTATGAGAGTCACACTAAGAAAGCTCAGCCCTGCGTGGCCTCACAGGTCACAGAGTCCACCCTCCCCCACTGGTCTGCATTAATGCTCAGGGTGCTGCTCCAGCTGTAATGGCCGTCCTTCAGCGTCGCAGGGCTCCTGCTCTCCTCCTAGCTGATGCTGCTGCTGCTGTCGTCCACCTTCCAGCTCAGACTCCAGTCTGAGGGGAAGCCCTTGTTGGCCAGGCATGTGAGCGTGGCCTTCCCCTGCTCCAGCTCCTCTGTGGAGGGGGGCAGCACCATCAGGGTGGGGTTGACTCGGCCCACTGGAGGAGGAGAAAGAGAGGCACACATCAAATGAATCACAACACACAGTCTACACTGTTTAAAAGCTGTAACATGAATCATGCTTCAAAGTGCTGCAGTCAGTCTGATATTCTCTGCTTATACTGAGCATGTTAGCAGTGATTCAATTCTGCAGTTTGTAAGGACGACTGAGGAAAAGTCATTTACTGTTTGAAGAGAATCCCATTTTACAAAGAGACTTTGACATTTACTCAACTACTATTACTACAGACTGTTCATGTGAATTCTACATTTCTTTAGATTTTATTTAAACTTCATTTTTCAGCCTCAAAATATTCTCTTCAATAAATGGCAGCTTTTTTTAAATAAATACAATAAAAATCAATTCAGCTATACTTTCTATCTACATTACAGTGAAGACTCTAAGAGCGATTATATTATAAATAAAGAACTTGATAAAGCTGTTCTACATTTTCCTGAAACTCACCATGTGCTCTTTAAAATGAACAAATATTGAAAGTGACTTCATTTAAACTTAAAAGTACTTACAGTTAACATCCAGTCTGGTTCCTTCACCGAACGTGTACCACAGTGATACAAAGTGATGGAGGCATCGTACAAAAACCTCTGACTGTAGAGAGACACGGCTCTCTGACTTTGAAACAAACAAACCCAACACAAACAGCCTCAGCCTGTAAAACTCAGCTGATTCATATGAACATGAATCAAAAGAGAGTGACAGAAAATACTGACATTATTTTAGATTGATTTTATTTGTATTCAATATGTCAAATTCAAACTGAGTCTTCTGCATGTAACAATCCAAACAAACATTTCTTTACAAATATTTTCAGCTTCAACAAATCTCCATAAACAGCTCTGATACATTCCTGATCAATGTTCTGATAAAGTGATTGATCCATTGATAAACAGCATCATCAGATTGATCCCAGTCCCTGTTGGAGTCACTCAGTTCATTTCCATAGAGAGTCACTTTGCATCAGCAGCAGCATGCTCCAGTGCTCTGGGAGACTTTATAGTCCTGACACTTGAACACTGGATGATGACTGACAGCTGTCCTTCATCACAACAGAAATCCTCCTCATCAAAAACATGACTTTGACCTGTGTCCTCATCTGGACTCTGCTCTGCTGCTGCTTCACAGGTAAAGTCCAGAGAATCAAACTCCTCTCCTCTATGAACATCCGTCCCTCTGAAATGAAGCCCACAACAGCCCATGACGCTGCTTCATGTTTCTGTCTCTGTGTCCTCAGAGTCCAGAGGACAGGTCAGAGTGATTCAGCCTGGAGCAGTGACATCTGCTCTGGGAGGCTCCGTCACCATCAAATGTACGACCAGTCAGGATGTTTATGGCTCTAACTATTTAGCCTGGTACCAACAGAGAGATGGAGGAACTCCTAAACTGCTCATTTATTATGCTAGCAGCAGACATTCAGGAACTCCAGCTCGTATTACAGGCAGTGGATCAAAGTCTGACTTCACTCTGACCATCAGTGGAGTTCAAGCTGAAGATGCAGCAGTTTATTACTGTCAGAGTTATCACTACATCAACAGTCAGCATGTGTTCACACAGTGAAAAAGTGTCGTACAAAAACCTCCCTCAGTCAGACTGAACAGAAACTGAACTGACCGCTGCAGCTGGAAGCTGCACACACTGATACACTTCACTGAACACACAGTTACAGCTCTGATCTGATACCCTGTTTATAAAAATACTTCTTATACTTTCATTACAACATCAAATATTTTAGATAATTATAAAATCAAATATAAAACATTACAGGATGTATTTATGACAAAGTGTTGAATTGTTTTTAGTCACGTCCACATCTCATAAAGCAGCAGGACTTCTTCATCAGTATGTTACTATCTCTCCTCATCAGGATACATGATTGAGCTACACTGCTTCATACAGAGATGCTCACTGTTAGCTTGAATATTAAAAGCTATGACGAAAGAAAGAGGGAGCATAGTCACATGAACAGCATGTAAGAAACACACAGAATAGGTGAGGATGTCACAAACTGAGAAAGGCTGCAGTCAAATCATTAAACCAAAAGGGTGTCCTAAGACATTTTCTATCCAGTATTCCTTCACCTAGATGGACAACATTATGAGGTAGAGAAAAGATAAGAAGGAGCCTTCTTAAGGAATCAGGACAGTACAGCAACAGCAGTGCTGATAGTTGTGACTGCAGGATCTTTTCCCTCCAAACGTAACAGTGGTCATTATGGCCATCAGTTCGATTTTTGTTTCATCAGACCACAGGACATGGCTCCAAAAATTAAGCTCTTTGTCACTGTGTGCATTTGCAAACTTCAATCGGACAGTGTTATGTTTCATTTGGAGTAACGGCTTCCTCTGGGCTAAGCGGCCTTTCAGCCCATGTTGGTGCAATACTTGTTTCACTGTGGATAATGAGACACGCTTACAGATTACCATCACCATCTTCACAAGGTCTTTGGCTTTTGCTCTTGATAGACACATTTTGGACCAATGCCCATTTATCTTTGGGACAGAGAACCAGTCTCCTTCCTGAGCGGTATGATGGCTGGACATTCCCATGTTGCTTATACTTGCTTATAATTGTTTGAACCGAAGAATCAGGCATTTAGAAATTGCACCCAAGGATGAACCACACTTGTGCTAGTCTACGATTCTTTTTCTGATATCTTGGCTGATTTCTTTTGACTTTCCCATGCTGTTACACAAAGGAGCATTGTGTTTTAGGTGTGCCTTATAATACAATCACTGGTGTGTCTCCAACTAACTCAATTGTTGTCAAAAACCTATGAGAAGCTTCCATAGACATGACATCATGTGAGTGTTCCCACATTGCTTATAGGCATAGTAACATTACTGTATGTAAACTCCTGTCTTTGAAGAAAGTATTAAAAAATTAAAAAAAAAATCCTTCCTGCATTATTCTGGTATTTAGCAAATTGAAATAATTTCAGTAATCCTAGTCACCTAAGAGAAAAAGTTTAATCTGGTTCAATGTCAGAAAGTGAGAAAAAATATTGTGTGCCTTTTTATACAGTGTATGTAAACTTCTGGTTTCAACTGTATGTAGATAATATTACTTTATAGTTAACATCACCTTCTCTTCCCATCTTCCCTCAGCTTCATTAATCTGGTCAGAGGTTAAAGCATTTTCTGAGACTCAACATGGTTAAATGTAACACTTAACACATATTTTCTGTTTCTCTGAATGAATGCACCTGGAAAACCCCTGCTGTCTGTCATTGTACGCTCTGATTTCCACAGAGGAATGCACTGCTAAATTTGAGAGAGAAATACTAAAAAGCAGTGGAATTCCATGTCCAAATGTCCATGCAGCAAGAAAGAAATTCTAGCTAGAGTCCGGTTTTTGCAGTGTAAATGTTTCCAATAATAAAAATCAACCTACATAATAAGAAGGAGAGGTTTTCCATGACATCAGTTCCATCAGTGTGTGTGTCTGCTTCATGGAGCTCAAGCTGTCTCCCACAGATTTCCACTGCATCATTCACAAATGACTGAAAGTGTCAGTGCTGTCAGCAGTGAGGAGGAAAGAGCTCCAGCTGACTGACTCTGTGTCTTTGCATATGTGTCCTGCCTCTCTGCTTCCAGTTGTTAAGAGGACAGTGTTGATCAGTGTCTGTCCAGGCCTCTCAGAGCCACTGACACACCATCAGCACAATGATGATGTCACTGAGTCTACTGCTGGCCACCCTGGGGCTCCTTGTTCAGGGTGAGAGTCTCTGCTGAAAACTTTGCTTCAGGATGCAGCAGCTTCAGCACAGTGATGTTGTGCTGTGATGGAGAAAGACTGAACCAAGCAGCAGTGACCTTCTTCCATCTGTTCTCCATGTTAAAGAAATGATCCTCTTCTCTTTGGATGTTGATCATCTTCCTCCAAGCTGGATTGCTCTCAATATTCCTTCTCTTTTTCATCTTTTCCAGGTTCATCAGGACAAATCACCCTGACTCAGTCTGCTGGATCTCAGTCTGTTCTTCCAGGACAGACTGCAACCATCACATGTAAAAGTAGTTCAAGTATCAGTAACTACCTCCACTGGTACCTTCAGAAACCTGGAGAAGCTCCTAAACTCCTGATTTATCTTGCTACAACCCGTCAGTCTGGAGTTTCTGATCGTTTTAGTGGAAGTGGATCTGGGACTGTCTTCACTCTGACCATCAGTAGAGTTCAGGCTGAAGATTCAGGAGTTTATTACTGTCAGCAGAGTAGCAGCTTGTTCACACAGTGATACAATGCCGTACAAAAACCTCACACGGATAAAGAGGAACTGATCAACAGCTGCACAAAAACTACACAAGGTTAACAGCAGCATCATTTATAGTTTATATGATTTAATATATTGATTTTATATATTGCATTAAACCTTTTTGCTCTTAACTATGTAAAATTTAATATACAAATGCTGGAAATATTTAAGGATATATTTAATTAAATCTATTTTTTTTTTCTCTTGGAATCAGGTCCAAACAAACAGAAATTAAAACAGAGCTTTATTTAGAAAAGTGAATGTTTTACAGCAAAATCATTAAGTTCCTTTTTTTGTTTGTTTCTCTTTGCATAAAAAGGAAACATTACCAGTCACACTACAACAAAGTGTTGGGCAAATCACTCATTAATGTAATTAAAATACTGATTACTGATTATGTATTTCAAAAGCAACTACTCTACAACTACTCTACTACTAATTACTTTATTTCAAAAGTAATTAGTTACATTACTAGTTACATAGTTACTCCTTCCCACACCAACCATGCATTTTGCTAATCTCACAATAAACAAACTGAAGCTAGTCTCTCCTAACTTGGTAGCACTGTAACACAAATGTTTTACCAAACCCTTTCAACATTTCAATCATACAAAATAAAACCTGTCTGTCTTGACATTTTAACCTAAAATATATATTTATACTGTTGTGAATCTGCATACTGTAAAAAAATACATGTTCTTACATCTTTTTACAGTAACAATTTACTGTAATTTTTACAATAAAATGGTAGAATAAAAACATTATATTGCATTTTAGTTACTATGTATTTTTAGAGTGCTAACAACCAACTGTCACGTGTTTGGGGCGCTTCCGGTAGGATTGTTCTAATATTTGAACTGGTAGTAGGAAACATGCTATACTTTTGATTCATAATGTTATTTAGTCCATGACAACTTATGCAGCTAATAGATAACCTTATTTTCACATAAAAAAATCTAGGCTATCTATCTATCTGTGTGTTTAAACTAGAGATGTCCTGATCAGGTTTTTTTGACCTCAAGTCCGACTCCAAATCATTTTATTTTGAGTATCTGCCAATACCGAGTCCCGATCTGATACTTTTAGGGTTCTACAAGGGGACAACGGCAAAACGTCCTTCTTGAGGAGATCCAGCCACTTGCTGGGGAGGAAGGCACCCCAGGGGAGCAGCAGCCACAGGGAGGAAGCGCCTCGCTGAAGATTAAACGAAGAACTGGCGGCGAACTGGGCCAGATGCAGGTGTTAAGTACTGGTGGGTAATCACAGGATCACCATCCGGTGTGAATCATCTGCTGATCTCCACCCCACCTGCTGCTGCCACCGAGCACCCTGGCGTGCCTGAAAGAAAAAAAAAAGACAGCAAAAAGTCCCAGTGGGCCAAAACCCTAACACATTTGCTTCTGGCTTCCTTTACATACTTTCCATTCTCTGACAAAATTACAAACATTCCTCATTTGTGTATGTTGTTTTCAACTCCTTCTCCCAGAGGGTTTTGATATTTGTTGCTGAACTACTCAGCCTATAATTCAGCATCTTATAAAACAAATATAATTTTCTGCAATGTGTTTAAATTTGGAGGTCACACAATGCCTCATTTGTAAGTGTCTCCACATCTTCCCTTTTTCTTTTAAGTGGAATGTGTTAATTAAATCCACATCAGACATAAATCGTCCATCCCTATATAGATCTCCTATCGTGTGTATTCCACAGGTGTGCCACTGCCCCCAGAACAGAGGTGTTTCCCCAATACAGATAGCTGGGTTATTCCAGAGAGATGAATATTTTTGTATATGGTGTGGAAGTTTAAGCATTCTGTGTAGCTCAGAACAGACCCCATTAGAATGAATGATTACTGGATTCGTTGTAACAATTTTTTGAGACAATGTATGTATTGGCTTAAAGGGTGAACAAACATCTACTTCAATATTTAGCCACTCTCACACTCTTAGTCTGCTCCCAATATTTAACTAATTTAGCCAATTCATATGACAAATAATATAATGTGGGATTAGAAAGCCTTTTTCAATCTTTTCACCTTCCCATATGAAATGCTTAATTACATTCTGTCAGGGTTTGTGGTGTGGGAGGACACAGTTTGCAGGCAGAGCAGTTAAAGTTCCTTTTTTTAATGCCAGGAGGGCAAAAGGCAAAAAGTAACAAACTAAAAATCACACAATTACTGGCAAAACTAGGTGAGGCAAGAACAAGACACTTAACAAGGAAACAGGATCAAAAAAACAAGACGCTGCTTTATGTTTCTGTCATAGCATGACATAACCTGGATAACGTGGCTGTAGCGTGGCATGGCAAAGACGAAGACGAGACTAAAACACAATCCCCTTGGGTGACGACGAGACAAACTGGCAGGGAGTGCAGGGAAGACAAAGACTAAATACACAAGGGCCAGGGAAGACCACAAGACACAGGTGACACACATGAGGGCAGGGCAGGTAATAAAAACAAGGAGGGAAACCACAGGAAGTAAAACTCAAGACAATGCACAGGGAGGACAGGGCTACCAAAGAAAAACAGGAAGCACAAGACAAGACACAAGAACTAAACAAAAACCCAGAGAAACAAAACACTAGAACTACAGGAAAATAACAATAACTAAACACAGATTAAACTAAAAACCCAAAACAAGGAAAACAACACCAGGTCGTGACAAATTCCCATGTTGTTCAAAAATAGTTACAGTTACTGTGTACTGTAATTGGCAACATCTTAACCATATAATTAAATTGAGGGGCTATAATCATTTTAACGATATTAATCTTACCCCACATGGTGAGTTTGATCTTTTCCCATTTTTCAAATTGTGTCTTAACTGAAATTTAGTTGTGGTAACTCCTCCAAGTCTTTACTAAGTCTAACCCCTAGATATTGCATACTTTTCGGAACCCATTTGGACTTAATTTTCTCCACCATATGTGGATAACAGAAAGCTGATAATGACATAGCTTCACATTTATCCCAATTAATTATGTAACCTGGAACTTTGGAATAAGACTTTATTGTATCCATCAGATGTGGTAAGGAATTAAGTGGGTCAGTTTATTTACAAAGTGTTCAAAAAGGTGTGAAAGACAGATCAGTCAGTGGGATTTCCTGGGCAGAGGGTCTGTGTGGCTGATAGGAGGGAAAGTGTGGACAGAACACAGGAGTTTAAAAATTCAAAAACACACACAAAACATTCACAAAATGGCAGTCTGAATTTTGTCTTTGTTCAAGAGTTGTAATGTCTTTTAAGTTTAGTTTTTATGTGTCCAGAAGAGTTATTAATTTACTGTAAAGTGTGTTTTTTTTCTTTCCATCTCTCCAAGTTTTTAGCTACATATGAGAAATGACTCAGTTAATTTCCATAGAGAGTCACTTTGCATCAGCAGCAGCATGCTCCAGTGCTCTGGGAGACTTTATAGTCCTGACACTTGAACACTGGATGATGACTGACAGCTGACCTTCATCACAACAGAAATCCTCCTCAGCAAAAACATCAGCATCAGATGTAGTACCAGTCAGAATGTTAATGGAAATTGCCTATCCTAGTACCAACAGAGAGATGGAGGAACTCCTAAACTGCTCATTTATACTACTAGCAGCAGATATTCAGGAACTCCAGATCGTTTTACAGGCAGTGGATCAAAGTCTGACTTCACTCTGACCATCAGTGGAGTTCAGGCTGGAGATACAGCAGTTTATTACTGTCAGAGTGAACATTACATCAACAGTCAGTATGTGTTGACACAGTGAAAAAGTGTCGTACAAAAACCTCCCTCAGTCAGACTGAACAGAAACTGAACTGACTGCTGCAGCTGGAAGCTGCACACACTGACACACTTCACTGAACACACACATCAGTCACTGGTATAAACCGTCATACAGATCACACACTGTGTCAAAGTTAAAGCACACATAATTAAAAACATCCAGATCATAATGTTGAATAACAGTTTAGTACTCAAGTCACTTTATTCTGGTATTTAATCAAGCTATTCATTCACCTTGTGTTCATTCTATTTATCTATTTTTCTATATATTTTTTTCTTCTTACTTGTTCTGTTGCTGCTGTAACACTGAATTTCCCCTGTGGGGACTAATAAAGGATTATCTTATTATCTCTTAAATTAGCATGCTAATGATATGCTCATTGTAAATCTTTAAGATCCAAATTTTACCTCATGACCTTTTCTGTTAAATAATTTTGTAGTATTTATTTTCTATAATCAAAATAACAGTTTGATTAATGTAAATAATAATTTATTTATTAACATAAATAAACATGTTAAAAACATAATGTCACTTTTCATATTTACTATTAATGAACATGCTTTTGAACATGATTTACTGTAAGTATTGCACCAAAGATCAGAGTGAACCACTGCTCACTGATGAGTTTATTTTACTGACAGTTAAAGTTTGTTTTAGTTTTGCGATGATAATAATATCTGACTAATATAAAATAAATGAAATCACCTGATTGCATGAGTAGGTCCTCATAGTGTTTACATGTAATCAGCATTAGTACAAGCATGTGATTCTCTACCTTTTAATTCTAAATATAAATGCATTTTTATCCCAGACCATCTGTTTACAATAACCTCCCTTAATGTGTGTGTTTTTATTTGAATGGTTGTGAATTACATTAAATTATCTTTGTACTGTGAGACATGAATAACACACTGGAAGTAAAGATGCGTTCTATTATGTCTGTTTTTATTGCTTTAAAATGTTGACATGAGCTTTATGAGAAACAACAAACAGACTAAAGATGCAATAAAAGACAAAAAAACGAAGCAGACAGAATGATCAGAGTGTGAGCAGTATGAGAGTCACACTAAGAAAGCTCAGAATGGGAACACCGGTCTCTCCTCAGTGTGTGTGAGAGTGGAGTCTGGGAGCCCTGGGTGGCCTCACAGGTCACAGAGCCCACCCTCCCCCACTGGTCTGCATTAATGCTCAGGGTGCTGCTCCAGCTGTAGAGGCCGTCCTTCAGCATCGCGGGGCTCCTGCTCTCCTCCCAGCTGATGCTGCTGCTGCCATCGTCCAACTTCCAGGACAGCCTCCAGTCTGAGGGGAAGCCCTTGTTGGCCAGGCATGTGAGCGTGGCCTTCCCCTGCCGCAGCTCCTCACTGGAGGGGGGCAGCACCATCAGGGTGGGACGGGCATCACCTAGGAGACACACAGCAGCTTAGAGGACAGGCAGCACACAGCTGTCAATCAAAGAGCAGACACAGAGTGGATCTTCTCCTTGAGGAAGTTTCTGGCAGATGTTTTTCTGCTCCAGCAGTCACTGACTCGCACAGTGTTTCACTTCCCTTTAAGAAGCCTCTCATGCTTATCAGCACAGAGACAATCATCCTACAGTTTGACCTGAAATATGTCCAACTACACTGCTGATACAAGAAGCAACAACACTGTCATCAAATGTCTGAACTATACAAAGACTTAGAGGAAACAGAAAGGATGAATTGATGTGCATTTCAATCATCATTTACTTTGACATTTAAAATAAAATGAGAAAATAAAAACATCAGAGATTTGACACATTTCCAAATGTCCATCTTTATCTGCACTCTGTGCAGGTTTACTTGAAGAAAGTGATTCTGAATCCATCCTAATAACAGCTACTGTGCTGGAACATGAAAAAGTCATTTTAGGAGGAATGAATCTTTTTGCTTCAATTTCACTTTGACATGAAAGTGCACATAAAAGAGAAGAAAAGCTGATCTGAGTTCTCCTCCTTGATATGACAGCACACATAAAAACATCAAGACTAAAACTGGAACCGGTCTCCTTTAAACATTAAAAACATTTTAAACATGAATTCTAGACATTGTATTTAGTATTAAACACAGTTTGACTTACTTCCAAGATCCAGTCTGGTTCCTTCACCGAACGTGTACCACAGTGATACAAAGTGATGGAGGCGTCGTACAAAAACCTCTGACTGTAGAGAGACACGGCTCTCTGACTCTGAAACAAACAAACCCAACACAAACAGCCTCAGCCTGTAAAACTCAGCTGATTCATATGAACATGAATCAAAAGAGAGTGACAGAAAATACTGACATTATTTTAGATTGATTTCATTTGAATTCAATATGTCAAATTCAAACGGAGTCTTCTGCATGTAACAATCCAAACAAACATTTCTTTACAAATATTTTCAGCTGCAACAAATCTCCATAAACAGCTCTGATACATTCCTGATCAATGTTCTAATAAAGTGATTGATCCATTGATAAACAGCATCATCAGATTGATCCCAGTCCCTGTTGGAGTCACTCAGTTCATTTCCATAGAGAGTCACTTTGCATCAGCAGCAGCATGCTCCAGTGCTCTGGGAGACTTTATAGTCCTGACACTTGAACACTGGATGATGACTGACTGCTGTCCTTCATCACAACAGAAATCCTCCTCATCAAAAACATGACTTTGACCTGTGTCCTCATCTGGACTCTCCTCTGCTTCACTCAGGGTGAGGAACATCATTTCTCTGTGATGGAGTGTAGCTGAGTTTCACCTCAGTGTCTCATGTCCAGTGTTTCTTCTGTCTCCTCAGGGTCTGTTGGACAAAATGTTGTCCTGACTCAGCCAGCAGCCAAATCAGTGCAGCTTGGTCAGACTGTCTCTATAGACTGTAAGGCCAGTCCAACAGTAGCTCGCTATTCTGGTTCACAGTACTACCTGTCCTGGTACCAGCAGAAACCTGGAGAAGCTCCTAAACTCCTGATCTACATAACATCAGACAGATTTTCAGGAATCTCCTCCAGATTCAGTGGAAGTGGAGCAGGAAATGGAGCTGACTTCACTTTGACCATCAGTGGAGTTCAAGCTGAAGATGCAGCAGTTTATTACTGTCAGAGTTATCACTACATCAACAGTCAGTATGTGTTCACACAGTGAAAAAGTGTCGTACAAAAACCTCCCTCAGTCAAACTGAACAGAAACTGAACTGACTGCTGCAGCTGGAAGCTGCACACACTGACACTTCACTGAACACACACACAAAATGCTGTAAGAAGTTCACAGAGATAAAACACTGTATCTAAACACATCACAAATACCATAATTGTAGACACACTTTATATCTGGGTAATTACTTTCTATAGTGTACCTTTATTATTAAAATGTGTTTGGGTGATCATCTTTTACTTCACACAATATGAATCTTCCATCATTAATTGCTTGATTTAAACCTTTATCGTTTAGCTTCTCGATATTGTTTGTTTGTATTTTGTATTCCTCTGAATTAACTAACAGTGTCAGGGTTTGTGCGGGTGAAAGAGGACACAGGCGCAGAATGCGGTGCAGTACTCCAGCAGAGTCTTTATTAAAAAGCCAGGAGGGCAACAAGTCCAATGGTCAAAATCAAAATCACACACTCGGTGGAAAAATGCAAAAAGCAAAACAGGATCATAAAACAAGAGTTCCAGGAACAAAACATGGCAAGGCAAGGTTACCGGATTATTGTGAAGTCCAGGCTGGTAATGTGCACACACATTACCCAAGGTGACGAGAACAAACCCCAGGAGTGACCACGAGACAAACTGGCAGAGAGTGCAGGGAAGACAAAGACTATATACGCAGGGAGCAGGGTAGACAACGAGACACAGGTGACACACATGAGGGCAGGGCTGGTAATCAACAAGGAGGGAAAACACAGGAAGCAAAACTCAAGACAATACACAGGGAGGACAGGGCTACCAAAGTAAAACAGGAAACACAAGACAAGACTAGACAACTAAACACAAACCCAGGAAAACAAAACACCAGGACTACAGGAAAATAACAATAACTAAACACAGATCAAACTAAAAACCCAAAACAAGGACATCCAAAACCATAAATAACAACAAGTCGTGACAAACAGAGACAAACCCTGCTGTCTTCCTCAGAGGACTTTCATGTCTCTCACCCAGCAGCAGAGAAGAAATAATGTTTCAGCCTCTGTGAGACACTGAAAATTATTATTCTTAAGACTGAGAATTCTTCCATGACATCAGTTCCATCAGTGTGTGTGTCTGCTTCATGGAGATCAAGCTGTCTCCCACAGATTTCCACTGCATCATTCAGAAATGACTGAAAGTGTCAGTGCTGTCAGCAGTGAGGAGGAAAGAGCTCCAGCTGACTGACTCTGTGTCTTTGCATATGTGTCCTGCCTCTCTGCTTCCAGCCATTAAGAGGACGGTGTTGATCAGTGTCTGTCCAGGCCTTTCACAGCCACTGACACACCGGCAGCACAATGATGATGTCACTGAGTCTACTGCTGGCCACCCTGGGGCTCCTTGTTCAGGGTGAGAGTCTCTGCTGAAAACTTTGCTTCAGGATGCAGCAGCTTCAGCATAGTGATGTTGTGCTGTGATGGAGAAAGACTGAACCAAGCAGCAGTGACCTTCTTCCATCTGTTCTCCATGTTAAAGAAATGATTCTCTTCTCTTTGGATGTTGATCATCTTCCTCCAAGCTGGATTGCTCTCAATATTCCTTCTCCTCTTTTTCATCTTTTCCAGGTTCATCAGGACAAATCACTCTGACTCAGTCTGCTGGATCTCAGTCTGTTCTTCCAGGACAGACTGCAACCATCACATGTAAAAGTAGTTCAAGTATCAGTAACTACCTCCACTGGTACCTTCAGAAACCTGGAGAAGCTCCTAAACTCCTGATTTATCTTGCTACAACCCGTCAGTCTGGAGTTTCTGATCGTTTTAGTGGAAGTGGATCTGGGACTGTCTTCACTCTGACCATCAGTAGAGTTCAGGCTGAAGATTCAGGAGTTTATTACTGTCAGCAGAGTAGCAGCGTTCCGTTCACACAGTGATACAACGTCGTACAAAAACCTCACACGGATAAAGAGGAACTGATCAACAGCTGCACAAAAACTACACAAGGTTAACAGCAGCATCATTTATAGTTGATATGATTTAATATATTGATTTAATATATTGCATTAAACCGTTTTGCTCTTAACTATGTAACATTTAATATACAGCTGTTGGAAATATTTAAGGGTTTTAAATCTAATTTTTTTTCTCTTGGAATCAGGTCCAAATAAAGAGAAATTAAAACAGAGCTTTATTTAGAAAAGTGAATGTTTTACAGCAAAATCATTAAGTTCCTTTTTTTGTTTGTTTTTCTTTGTATAAAAAGGAAACATTACCAGTCACACTACAACAAAGTGTTGGGCAAGTCACTGTTATACTGTTGTGAATCTGCATACTGTAAAAAAAATACATGTTCTTATATCTTTGTACAGTAACAATTTACTGTAATTTTTACAATAAAATGGTAGAATAAAAACATTATATTGCATTTTAGTTACAATGTATTTTTAGAGTGCTAACAACCAACTGTCATGTATTTGGGACACTTCCGATTCTGTTTGGGAGACATCTCAGAAAATGTCTGTAAAACAGTCATTTTTAGTAGGATTGTTCTAATATTTGAACTGGTAGTAAGAAACATGATATACTTTTGATTCATAATGTTATTTAGTCCATGACAACTTATGCAGCTAATAGATAACCGTATTTTCACATAAAAAAAAAATCTAGGCGAGGCAAAACAAATCAGATTTCTGTGTGTTTAAACTAGAGATGTCCTGATCAGGTTTTTTTTTTACCTCAAGTCCGACTCCAAATGATTTTATTTTGAGTATCTGCTAATCTGATACTTTTAGGGATCTACAAGGGGACAAAGGCAAATAGCAAGTCACTCGCTGCAGTCATTTGGGCAATCCTCTACTTTGTGCCATATTAATGATACTGCAATGACTTTGGCTGCTATTGCAAGCACAACACGTGTGTGTGTGTGTGTGCGCACATTTAACACACGCAGCAGCTCATCGAGGTCTCAAACCCAGAACCTCTCACACCAAAGGCAACTGTCATACCCCTACACTACAAGACACAGAGCCACCCTGCACAGAAGGCGTTGACAGCCCTAATAAATATCCGAGTTCTGATTGGGAGGTAACGTGCGATTCCAATCGTGTCTGAAATCACATGATCGGGCCTGATTTCCGATCACGTGATCAGATCGGGACATCTCTAGTTTAAACCTGTCTATCTATGTACCAGTTACAGTCACAGTAATTCAGACAGCTCAACTAAAATGTCAGAGTGTTACAAACACACAGATACCAAGCTTTTTGTATGTGCTCCAAAGGTTCAAGGAAATCAACAAAAATCTAATTTTTGTGTGTTTTGCGTTTTTTGGGAAATAGAACCCTTGTAGGTAACAGGTTTATAAAGCAAATGTCTTCATATCACGTACGTCATGGTCAGTTATAAGCTGTGTCTCAATTCAGGGTCTGCATCCTTCGGAGTGTGCATTTTAAGGCCGCTTACGTCACAAAGCTGCGTGAAGGCTGTCCCAATTCGCCAAAAGTCAAAGGGTCCTTCAAATGCGTCCTCCAAATGCGTCCTCCTTTTGCCTGAATTTGGAGGATGCATCGCTACCATCCTTCGTGGCCTTAAATATCCCACAATGCTTTGCGGGCCTACTTTTTGTCCAATAGTACAATGACGGAAGCGAGCGGCAGCGGCACCGGCAGGAGTGCTGAATTCACATTTAAATGTAAGTAAAGAGCAGTAGATCGAGAGTTTTAAAATGCTAGTAGTGACAGCGGCATTAAAAAAATGAGTTTTATATTTACAAACATGATGTCCTGTTGATACGAGGCGCTGTAAACTAAACGTTTTGATTGGATGTTGTTTCTGGACTGTTTACTGTAGTATAGTATAAAGTATAGTTCATGTGAGGAGCAATATTATCGTTATTATATCAAACGGTCATTCTGCATGTTGTCATTTTGTTGTAGGAGGAGCAGAGGGAAACAGATGAAACCTGACAATTGATAACGGAGGACGTGAGGCTGGAGAGGGAGGGAGAGGAGAGAGGGGGGGGGGGGGAGAGCAGAGAAAGCACGGACAGACCTCAGCTCATACAGAGGATGTGGACAGCAGTGATTTTGATGTTCTGTGTTATTTAAATGGTTACTTATTAAATTGTATATTAAATTGTTCTTGTCTTTGTGTTCTTAAACTCTTCTAACCTTGTTACATTGTGTTTTCACCTATTTATAATTGAAGTAAACTTTTGAACAACTTCTCAGTGACAACAGTAAATCATTTATTGTTCTGTTATGTACAATATTTACAAAGATACAGTTTGAACATTTCTAACTATTTACCAGTGGGCATTATGAAAATGTACAGTTTATTATTTATAAAAGATCAGCAGAAAATACAATTCACAAAGAACATATATATAAATGTTTGGCTGAGCAGGAGTCCTTGGTGCTGCTGGACTGGACGATGCCACGGTGAAGACCTTGGAGTCCTCTGGCTGTGAGTGGGACATCATCTGGGGGAGGGGGGTGCCTGTCTCCTCTGTCCACCACATCGTCCATCAGGGTTTGCAGAGCTGACGATCGGCGGCTGCCATGTTACTAAAGATGTTTTTAAAAAGGGCAAAAATAAAAATAATAACTTCAACAGAGCGGCTTCCAACGCAGCTTAAAATATGAAAAGCTATAAAATATGTATCCTCACCCTCCAAAGGTGATGATGGTCAGTACACCTCCTCCAGAACAGACAGCTGGTCCTGCAGGGAGCCCCACTCTCCTCCACCCAGCAGTAATTCTCTGGTGTAGTGACAGACCTGATGCTTAATGACACATTAAAGCAGTGGTTTCAGGGTTATTTGCAGGGTTCTTACACATTTAGCTATTTAATTTAAAGTATTAAAATTACAAACAGACCCTGTATCAAGTCTTACAATTGAATAAAATATAAATTACATTTAGTCATATTTGTCTATCTACTGGTTATATATCTAGCGTTTGCTCAGTAACTGGTATATTAATTCTGATCAATAATATGGTTAAACAGCAGCTTACCGTCACCTCCCCACTGCGCTCTCCCAGCCTGAAGAAAATGAGCCGTCACCGGTTTTGCTGCTGCTGGAGCCGCCTCTCCTCTTCCTCCAACAACAAATAAATATATTTAAAAATTCCAAATTTCTAAATCCACACTGTTGTCCCGCTTGTTGTGTAGTCCGTGTTGTGTCGCTGTCGCTGCTTTTGTTTTTCCCGGGGCAAAATTTATGACGTCGCGTCACAATCAGGAAGTGCTTTGAAGGCCAGACCATCCCATTTACCAACGGTTGAGGATCCTCCGGAGGATCCTCAGGAGGACACGGCCTCCTGAGACCGCGTAGGCTGCGTCCTCCAAAGGATGCAGACCCTGAATTGAGACACAGCTATAGTTTCTCAGGAACGGTAAAAGCTAGAGACTTACAGTTTTTTTCTCCGAAAAGAGGACGCTTGCTATCCATGTATTCCGCTATGTTTTTGTGTTGTTTACAGGTTACGTAAGCATGCGTCAAAGTCAGCATCCAATCGGACGATCAAGTTTTTATTGATTTTCATATAGGTAGTTCCAAAAGTCTGCCCAGTCTGTGTTTTTATTCTCTGATTAGTTTTCAGTTTGCTAAGCATACATTCATAAGAGGCAGTCTCTGACATTGATTTAATCCAATCCTTCAATTCCAGGCCTTTTGTGGTCTTCCACTGCCCCAGGATGATCCTGCATGCTGTCACAAATCCAACCATATAAACTGAAAAAGCTCCCTTAGGGACATTCAACATTCATTGTGCTCATACTGCGTACTGTACTCTTATTTGGATTATAGTGACACTTATACTCTTATACTCTGTACTTAACTGCATTTAATGTAACTTGATACCTCTGGCACAAGAATTTCTGTCAGGGTTCGTTAGGAACACATGAAAACAAACCCCTCTAACAACAAGGACAAACTGGCACCCGGTGCAGGGGAGACAAAGACTAAATACAGAGGACCAGGGAAGACAATGAGGCACAGGTGACACACATGAGGGCAGGGCAGGTAATCAACAAGGAGGGAAAACACAGGAAGTAAAACACAAGACAATACACAGGGAGGACAGAACTACCAAAGTAAAACAGGAAACACAAGACAAAGACTAACTAACTAAACACAAGCCCAGGGAAATGAAACACCAGAACTACGGGAAAATAACAATAACTAAACACAGATCAAACTAAAAACCCAAAACAAGGAAAACTAAACCACAAATAAACACCAGGCTGTGACAATTTCCTTCGGGATTATTTTATCATTAACAACAACATTGATAAAAACAGTTTAAATATCTCCCCACTTTGAATTTACATTTCTGACATAAATAATCTGGCATTAATTTCATTCTGTGAATGTGTTAATTAAATCCTCATCACATCGTGTGTATTTCACAGGTGTACCACTGCCCCCAGAACACAGGTGTTTTCCCAACACAGATAGCTGGGTTATTCCAGAGAGATGAATATTTTTGTATATGGTGTGGAAGTTTAAGCATTCTGTGTAGCTCAGACCAGACCCCATTAGAATGAATGATTACTGGATTCGTTGTAACAATTTTTTGAGACAATGTATGTATTGGCTTAAAGGGCAAACAAACGTCTACTTCAATATTTAGCCATTCTCACACTCTTAGTCTGCTCCCAATATTTAACTAATTTAGCCATTTCAAATGACAAATAATATAATGTGAGATTGGAAAGCCCTATGCCACGTTTTTCTTTAGGGGCATATAATTTATTTAATTTTATTCTATCTTTTCACCTTCCCATATGAAATGCTTAACTAAATTCTGTCAGGGTTTGTGGTGTGGGAGGACACAGTTTGCAGAACAGCAGGCAGAGCAGTTAAATAAAGTTCCTTTATTATATAAATTATATAAATAAAGTTCCTTTATTTAACGCCAGGAGGGCAAAAGGCAAAAAGTAACAAACTAAAAATCACACAACTAGTGGCAAATTAGGTGAGGCAAGGACAAGACACTTAACAAGGAAACAGGATCAAAAAACAAGGTCCAAACGGATAGCATGACATAACCTGGATAACGTGGCTGTAGCGTGGCATGGCAAAGATGAAGACAAGACTAAAGCACAATCCCCTTGGGTGACGACGAGACAAACTGGCAGGGAGTGCAGGGAAGACAAAGACTAAATACACAAGGGCCAGGGAAGACCACAAGACACAGGTGACACACATGAGGGCAGGGCAGGTAATCAAACAAGGAGGGAAACCACAGGAAGTAAAACTCAAGACAATGCACAGGGAGGACAGGGCTACCAAAGAAAAACAGGAAGCACAAGACAAGAAGAACTAAACAAAAACCCAGAGAAACAAAACACTAGAACTACAGGAAAATAACAATAACTAAACACAGATTAAACTAAAAACCCAAAACAAGGAAAACAAAACCATAAACAACACCAGGTCGTGACAAATTCCCATATTGTTCAAAAATAGTTGGCGGTACTGTAATTGGCAACATCATAACCATATAATTAAATTGAGGGGCTATAATCATTTTAACGATATTAATCTTACCCCACATGGTGAGTTTGATCTTTTCCCATTTTTCAAATTGTGTCTTAACTGAAATTTAGTTGTGGTAACTCCTCCAAGTCTTTACTAAGTCTAACCCCTAGATATTGCATACTTTTCGGAACCCATTTGGACTTAATTTTCTCCACCATATGTGGATAACAGAAAGCTGATAATGGCATAGCTTCACATTTATCCCAATTAATTATGTAACCTGGAACTTTGGAATGAAACTTTATTGTATCCATCAGATGTGGTAAGGAATTAAGTGGGTCAGTAACAAGTGTATGGATATCATCTGTGTAGAGCATCAGTTTGTGTTCTTGTTGACCGCTAACTACCCCTTTGATTTCTGTATTTGTTTGAATACTCATTGCTAATATTTCTATAAAAATTATAAACAGCAGGGCTAAGGGAACATCCAAGAACATTAAATCATTTTGTGTTTATTCTGACATTTGTATCTGATCAGCTTTGTTTTTGTCTATTATTTTAAAAAAGTCATCAAATAATATAATAATAATAATAATAATTTTGTCCACTTGTGTGCCATGATGGATGAGCAGCTGACCATGAGTCTGACTCTGTTGCCTCTTGTTTTTTTTTGGATTTTTCATGGACTTGGCTTTTGATTATTAAAGCTCACCTTTTGTTTGGAATTCGGCCTGCCTCTCTGTTTGCATTTGGGTCCTTTATAACCACATCACACAACAGCTTGGACTCAAATGGTAACATTTTGGACATAGCCCAGATTAACAGTTTATTTACAAAGTGTAGACAGATCAGTCAGTGGGATTTCCTGGGCAGACGGTCTGTGTGGCTGATAGGAGGGAAAGTGTGGACAGAAGAACACAGGAGTTTAAAAATTCAAAAACGCACACAAAACATTCACAAAATTATAAAGAGGCAGTCTGATCCTCTTACACAGAGCTGACAATTTTGTCTTTGTTCAAGAGTTGTAATGTCTTGTAAGTTATTTTTTATGTGCCCAGAAGAGTTATTAATTTACTGTAAAGTGTGTTTTTTTTCTTTCCATCTCTCCAAGTTTTTAGCTACATATGAGAAATGACTGAGTTCATTTCCATAGAGAGTCACTTTGCATCAGCAGCAGCATGCTCCAGTGCTCTGGGAGACTTTATAGTCCTGACACTTGAACACTGGATGACTGACAGCTGTCCTTCATCACAACAGAAATCCTCCTCAGCAAAAACATGACTTTGACCTGTGTCCTCATCTGGACTCTCCTCTGCTGCTGCTTCACAGGTAAAGTCCAGAGAATCAAACTCCTCTCCTCTATGAACATCCATCCCTCTGAAATGAAGCCCACAAAACCATGACGCTGCTTCATGTTTCTGTCTCTGTGTCCTCAGAGTCCAGAGGACAGGTCAGAGTGATTCAGTCTGGAGCAGTGACATCTGCTCTGGGAGGCTCCGTCACCATCAAATGTACGACCAGTCAGGATGTTCATAGCTCTAACCATTTAGCCTGGTACCAACAGAGAGATGGAGGAACTCCTAAACTGCTCATTTATTATGCTAGCAGCAGATATTCAGGAACTCCAGATCATTTTACAGGCAGTGGATCAAAGTCTGACTTCACTCTGACCATCAGTGGAGTTCAGGCTGGAGATGCAGCAGTTTATTACTGTCAGAGTTTTCATGTTATCAACAGTCAGTGGGTGTTCACACAGTGAAAAAGTGTCGTACAAAAACCTCCCTCAGTCAGACTGAACAGAAACTGAACTGACTGCTGCAGCAGCTGGAAGCTGCACACACTGACACACTTCACTGAACACACAGTTACAGCTCTGATCTGATACCCTGTTTATAAAAATACTTCTTATACTTTCATTACAACATCAAATATTTTTAGAAAATTATAAAATCAAATATAAAACATTACAGGATGTATTTATGACAAAGTGTTGAATTGTTTTTAGTCACGTCCACATCTCATAAAGCAGCAGGACTTCTTCATCAGTATGTTTCTAACTCTCCTCATCAGGATACATGATTGAGCTACACTGCTTCATACAGAGATGCTCACTGTTAGCTTGAATATTAAAAGCTATGACGAAAGAAAGAGGGAGCATAGTCACATGAACAGCATGTAAGAAACACACAGAATAGGTGAGGATGTCACAAACTGAGAAAGGCTGCAGTCAAATCATTAAACCAAAAGTGTGTCTTAAGACCTTTTCTATCCAGTCTTCCTTCACCTAGATGGACAACATTATGAGGTAGAGAAAAGGTAAGAAGGAGCCTTCTTAAGGAATCAGGACAGAACAGCAGCAGCAGTGCTGATAGTTGTGACTGCAGGATCTTTTCCATCCAAACGTAACGGTGGTCATTATGGCCAAACAGTTCGATTTTTGTTTCATCAGACCACAGGGCATGGCTCCAAAAATTAAGCCCTTTGTCCCTGTGTGCATTTGCAAACTTAAATCGGACATTTTTATGTTTCATTTGGAGTAACGGCTTCCTCTGGGCTAAATGACCTTTCAGCCCATGTTGGTGCAATACTTGTTTCACTGTGGATAATGAGACACTCTTACAGATTACCATCACCATCTTCACAAGGTCTTTGGCTTTTGCTCTTGATACACACATTTTGGACCAATGCCTGTTTATCTTTGGGACAGAGAACCAGTCTCCTTCCTGAGCGGTATGATGGTTGGACATTCCCATGTTGCTTATACTTGCGTATAATCGTTTGAACCGAAGAATCAGGCATTTAGAAATTGCACCCAAGGATGAACCACACTTGTGCAAGTCTATGATTCTTTTTCTGATATCTTGGCTGATTTCATTTGACTTTCCCATGCTGTTATACAAAGGAGCATTGTGTTTTAGGTGTGCCTTATAATACAATCACTGGTGTGTCTCCAATTAACTCAATTGTTGTCAATAAACCTATGAGAAGCTTCCATAGACATTACATCATCATGTGGGTGTGCTTATAGGCATAGTAACATTACTGTATGTAAACTTCTGCCTTTGAAGAAAATATTAAAAAATGTCAAAAAAATCCTTCCTGCATTATTCTGGTATTTAGCAAATTGAAATAATTTCGGTAATCCTAAAGTCACCTAAGATAAAAAGTTTAATCTGGTTCAATGTCAGAAAGTGAGAAAAAATATTGTGTGCCTTTTTATACAGTGTATGTAAACTTCTGGTTTCAACTGTATGTAGATAATATTAATTTATAGTTAACATCACCTTCTCTTCCCATCTTCCCTCAGCTTCATTAATCTGGTCAGAGCTTAAAGCATTTTCTGAGACTCAACATGGTTAAATGTAACACTTAACACATATTTTCTGTTTCTCTGAATTAATGCACCTGGAAAACCCCCGCTGTCGGAAAGGACTATCACGCTGTCATTGTACGCTCTGATTTCCACAGAGGAATGCACTGCTAAATTTGAGAGAGAAATACTAAAAAGCAGTGGAATTCCATGTCCAAATGTCCATGCAGCAATTTAATTTTACTTAATAAGAAATTCTAGCTAGATTCCGGTTTTTGCAGTGTAAATGTTTCCAATAATAAAAATCAACCTATATAATAAGAAGGAGAGGTTTTCCATGACATCAGTTCCATCAGTGTGTGTGTGTCTGCTTCATGGAGATCAAGCTGTCTCCCACAGATTTCCACTGCATCATTGAGAAATAATTGAAAGTGTCAGTACTGTCAGCTGTGAGGAGGAAAGAGCTCCAGCTGACTGACTCTGTGTCTTTGCATATGTGTCCTGTCTCTCTGAGGACAGTGTTGATCAGTGTCTGTCCAGGCCTTTCAGAGCCACTGACACACCGGCAGCACAATGATGATGTCACTGAGTCTACTGCTGGCCACCCTGGGGCTCCTTGTTCAGGGTGAGAGTCTCTGCTGAAAACTTTGCTTCAGGATGCAGCAGCTTCAGCACAGTGATGTTGTGCTGTGATGGAGAAAGACTGAACTAAGCAGCAGTGACCTTCTTCCTGTTTTATTTTGGCATTTCCTGTTTTGTTGTTCACTGACTCTCCTCTCATTGCAGGCGTCTTGACTTCCCCCCTCCTTGTGTTCTCCCTCCTCCTCCCGGTGATTACCTGCTCCTCCCTCATGTGTCCCACCTGTGTCCAATTGTCCACCCTGATCCCTTTGTATTTAGTCTCTGTCCTCCCTGCACTCGGTGCTAGTTCGTCTCGTCGCTTTGGGATTGTGCCTGTGCCTTGCCAGCCTTGACTCCAGTGATCTCCCGGTGACTAAGCCTTGCTTTGGTTTTTCGACTGTTATGAATCTGTGCTAAGAACTTTGTTTTTGCCACGCTTAGTGTGACCCTTAGTTTGTTGTTGATTTTGGTTTTGTGTATCAAGGAGGGGGACGAATGGAAGACGGCCTTTAATACTCATGTTGGTCATTTTGAGTATCTACTTATGCCTTTTGGTTTGACCAATGCACCAGCTGTCTTCCAGAATCTAATTAATGACGTTCTTCGTGATTTTTTTGTATCGTTTTGCTTTTGTTTATTTGGACGACATCCTGGTGTTTTCGCAGAACATCACCGAACACAGGCGGCATGTTCGGTTGGTACTCCAGCGGTTATTGGAGAACAGGCTGTTTGTCAAGGCTGGCAAGTGCGAGTTTCACTCACCTTCTGTTTCGTTTCTAGGTTTTGTTGTGGCAGAGGGAGAGGTGAGACCCGACCCGGGGAAGGTCAAAACAGTGCTGGAGTGGCCGACCCCGACCAGCCGAAAACAGCTCCAAAAGTTCCTGGGCTTCGCGAACTTCCTGCAGAGGTTCATTAGGGGTTACAGTTCGGTGGCGGCCCCCCTCACGGGTCTCACGTCTCCCTCTGTCCCTTTTGTGTGGTCAGCTGTCACCGACGCCGCCTTTCAAAAGCTGAAGGTTTTGTTTACCTCCGCGCCTGTCCTGACCCAGCCGGACCCCTCCAACCAGTTTATCGTGGAAGTTGACGCTTCAGATTATGGGGTGGGGGCGGTCTTGTCACAGAGGTCAAGCCAGGATAACAAGGTGCATCCCTGCGCCTTCTTCTCTCGCCGGCTTACTCCGGCAGAGAGAAATTATGATGTGGGAAACAAAGAGCTCCTAGCAATTAAGCTGGCACTCGAGGAGTGGCGTCACTGGTTGGAGGGGGCGGAGCAGCCCTTCATGGTCTGGACAGACCATAAGAACCTGTCTTACATCCGGACCGCGAAGCGGCTGAACTCCAGGCAGGTGCGGTGGGCCTTGTTTTTTGACCGGTTTGTTATTTCCTACCGCCCTGGCTCCAAGAATACTAAGCCTGATGCCCTGTCACGCATGTATGAGCCCGCTGAGACCCCTCGGGAACCGGCGACCATCTTGCCCCCCTCCTGTGTCCTGGGTGCCCTCTCCTGGAGCATCACCAGGGAGATCCGAGAGGCCCAGGCAAGGGTGCCGGATCCAGGTGGGGGCCCGACTAACCGCCTCTTTGTTCCCAGCAGTACTCGCTCTAAGGTCCTCCAGTGGGCGCACGCATCCCGCCTGACCTGCCACCCCGGGGCCCGCCGGACCGAGTCGTTCCTCCGCCGCCGCTTCTGGTGGCCCAGCTTGGCAAAAAACGTCCGTGAATTTGTGGCAGCCTGCTCGGCCTGCGCGCAAGCCAAGACGAGCAACCAACCCCCTGCTGGCGAGTTATACCCGGTGCCAGGCCGGCCCTGGTCTCACATAGCCATTGACTTTGTCACCGGACTACCACCCTCTAAGGGTAAGACTGTAATTCTCACTGTGGTGGATCGGTTTTCCAAGTCAGCTCACTTCATTGCCTTAGCCAAGTTACCCACGGCCTCAGACTGCTAAGATTTTAATTAAGAATGTGTTCCGCCTGCATGGACTACCGTCCGACATCGTTTCCGACCGCGGGCCCCAGTTTATCTCCCAGGTCTGGTGGGCCTTCTGTGCTGCATTTGGTGCTTCTGCTAGCCTCTCCTCAGGGTTTCATCCCCAGTCCAATGGCCAGACGGAGAGGACGAATCAAGACCTGGAGGCCGCCCTTCACTGCATCTGTGCCCGCCACCAAGTCTCCTGGAGCTCGGACCTCCCTTGGGTAGAGTACGCTCACAACTCACTTACCTCCTCTGCCTCCGGTCTCTCCCCTTTCAAAAGCTCCCTGGGATATCAGCCACCTCTGTTCCCTGAGGATGAGACGGACATCTCCGTCCCCTCCGTCCAACACCACTATCGGCGCTGCAGACGCATCTGGAGGGAGGCCTGGGCTGCCCTGCTCCGGTCGTCTGCTCAGAATAAGAGGCTGGCTGACCGTCATCGTTCTAAGGCACCTGCCTACGCCGTGGGACACTCTGTCTACCTCTCCACAGCCAATATAAAGCTCCGCACCGAATCGAAGAAACTGTCTCCCAAGTACATCGGCCCCTTTGAGATTATTAAGATAATTAACCCTGTGTCTGTTAAGCTTCGTTTGCCTCGCACCATGAAGATACATCCCGTGTTTCATGTGTCCCAACTCAAACCTTACACTCCCAGCCCCCTTCAGCCACCAGCCACTCCGCCACCGCCTCCAAGACTGGTCGACGGTCAGCCAGCCTACACCGTTCGCCGCCTGCTGGATGTGAGACGACGGGGCAGGGGCCTCCAGTACCTGGTAGACTGGCAGGGCTACGGCCCTGAGGAGAGGTCGTGGGTCCCCACCTCCCGCATTCTGGATCCCTCCCTTATCCGTGACTATCATCGCCTCCACCCGGACAAGCCTGGAAGTGCACCTGGAGGCACACGTTGAGGGGGGGCGGGGTACTGTCAGGGTTTCAGGTTTGAGCCAGGGCTTTTGTTTTGTGTTTTGGTTTCGCCTGTGTTATTTCCTGTTTTATTTTTGGCATTTCCTGTTTTGTTGTTCACTGACTCTCCTCTCGTTGCAGGCGTCTTGACTTCCCCCCTCCTTGTGTTCTCCCTCCTCCTCCCGGTGATTACCTGCTCCTCCCTCATGTGTCCCACCTGTGTCCAATTGTCCACCCTGATCCCTTTGTATTTAGTCTCTGTCCTCCCTGCACTCGGTGCTAGTTCGTCTCGTCGCTTTGGGATTGTGCCTGTGCCTTGCCAGCCTTGACTCCAGTGATCTCCCGGTGACTAAGCCTTGCTTTGGTTTTTCGACTGATGAATCTGTGCTAAGAACTTCGTTTTTGCCACGCTTAGTGTGACCCTTAGTTTGTTGTTGATTTTGGTTTTTTGCCCTGCGGGCGTAAAATAAAAGACGCTTTGCTGTACCTGCTCTGCTCACTGCATCTGTGTCCGCACTGACACGCAACCCTGACACCTTCTTTGTAAGATTTAACAAAAAATGAATTGTTTCTTTTGTGATGCATGAAGAGGGAACATTAACAGTGATACAATTGAATACACGTTAAACGTTATAACAGCCTCAATATAACTATTTTGTTTATTTTTATGATCATCTCTGTGTAAAAATCATTCTGAAATAACAGTTTAATGATTTCCATATTTTTACTCTTTCATAATTATTAGGTGAAAATCATATGAACGTCACCTGATTCCTCATCTCCTGCTGTGTGTCACGATGAACGAAAATTCTATTAAAGTCTATTATTTACAAACATTCAGCAATAAAAATGAAACAATTTTCAAGTACTTGAATTCAATAATTAGGTAAATATACATATATGAACATGTATGGCATGTACTCCTTGTCTCCTGCTACAAAGTCTGTAACCAACGTGTGTCTCCTGCTTGATGAGCAGCTGATCTTGTCTGACCATGTTGACTCTGTTGTCCAGTTGTTCTGATTCATTCTGTTCAATAGAAGAAGAAACACGCTGAAGCTAACGCCACAGTTAATGTTCACTTTGTTAGTAGGTTTGGATCAAATCTGATTTATTATAACAGTAAATATTCAGTCTGAACTCAAAGTCACAAATTCTTTCAATCAAACACATGAAAAAAGACAAATCACAGATCCAATAAACCACGGCACATCTTAACCACACAGGGCACATGACTGACTGTTGTCTGAGCTCACTGGCTAACCTTGGCATGAAATTCATGTAACTAGCTTATGTATTATGTAATTTCTATTAAGGCTCTCTCCCAATTAAATGCTCTTATGAAGAATGATGCTTGCATTGCTAATTTTTCCAAAGAAAACACACACACATTCCAGACAGTTTTTATATGAGTAGTTCTTCATCGAATAGATCCAACAACAACATGAGCTCACTGTAAACCTCCTTCTTCCTTTATTATACCTGCTTCTATCACTGTCTTTTTTCACTCTAAACTCTGAATTGTATCTAAACTGCTGCATTCTCATCCTTTGCTATACTGTTTTCATAGTATTTCATTGTTATTCCACAGTTATAAATAAATATGTCTGCTGTAATATAAATGTAAATATTCACTCAGTTCATTTCCATAGAGTCACTTTGCATCAGCAGCAGCATGCTCCAGTGCTCTGGGAGACTTTATAGTCCTGACACTTGAACACTGGATGATGACTGACAGCTGTCCTTCATCACAACAGAAATCCTCCTCAGCAAAAACATGACTTTGACCTGCGTCCTCATCTGGACTCTCCTCTGCTGCTGCTTCACAGGTAAAGTCCATAGAATCAAACTCCTCTCCTCTATGAACATCTGTCCCTCTGAAATGAAGCCCACAAAACCATGACACTGCTTTATGTTTCTGTCTCTGTGTCCTCAGAGTCCAGAGGACAGGTCAGAGTGATTCAGCCTGGAGCAGTGACATCTGCTCTGGGAGGCTCCGTCACCATCAAATGTACGACCAGTCAGGATGTTTATAACTCTAACTATTTAGCCTGGTACCAACAGAGAGATGGAGGAACTCCTAAACTGCTCATTTATTATGCCAGCAACAGATATTCAGGAACTCCAGATCGTTTTACAGGCAGTGGATCAAAGTCTGACTTCACTCTGACCATCAGTGGAGTTCAGGCTGGAGATGCAGCAGTCTATTACTGTCAGAGTGCACATTACATCAACAGTTTGTGGGTGTTCACACAGTGAAAAAGTTTCGTACAAAAACCTCCCTCAGTCATACTGAACAGAAACTGAACTGACTGCTGCAGCAGCTGGAAGCTGCACACACTGATACACTTCACTGAACACACACATCAGTCATTGGTATAGACCGTCATACAGATCACACACTGTGTCTGTCAAAGTTAAAGCACACATAATTAAAAACATCCATTAGACAGGAGCATGTGTATTTTATTTTTTCAAATTTTTGGTTCTTTTGGAGTCCATCAGCATTATTATACACAACATCATCAAATCAGACTTTACAATCAGGCCTGCTCGCAGTAGCATATGTGTATATGTGTGTGTAAATATGCATATGTGTATATATCCACTCCTAGCTAAGACCACACTATCTCCTGTATAATAACTTGGTCATGCAGTGCAATAACTTTATTTTTTACAGCTCTCATGTATATAATGTAAACTGTCATCTTTTCCATACCAGATCATCATGTGCAAAAACAGTTTAGTACTCAAGTCACTTTATTCTGGTATGTAATCAAGCTATTCATTCACCTTGTGTTCATTCTATTTATCTATTTTTCTATATATTTGTTTCTTCTTACGTGTGCTGTTGCTGCTGTAACACTGTGAATTACCCCTGCAGGGACTAATAAAGGATTATCTCATTATCTCTTAAATTAGCATGCTGATGATATGCTCATTGTAAATCTTTAAGATCCAAATTTTACCTCATGACCTATTTTTTTTCAATAATTTTGTGGTATTTATTTTCTATAATCAAAATAACAGTTTGATTAATGTAAATAATAATTTATTTATTAACATAAATAAATGTGTTAAAAACATAATAATGTCATTTTTCATATTCACTATTAATGAACATCCTTTTGAATATGATTTACTGTAAGTATTGCACCAAAGATCAGAGTGAACCACTGCTCACTGATGAGTTTATTTAACTGACAGTTAAAGTTTGTTTTAGTTTTACGATGATAATAATATCTGCCTAATATAAAATAAATGAAATCACCTGATTGAATGAGTAGGTCCTCATAATGTTTACATGTAATCAGCATTAGTACAAGCACGTGATTCTCTACCTTTTAATTCTAAATATAAATGCATTTTTATCCCAGACCATCTGTTTACAATAACCTCCCTTAATGTGTGTGTTTTTATTTGAATGGTTGTGAATTACATGAAATTATCATTGTACTGTGAGACATGAATAACACACTGGAAGTAAAGATGTGTTCTATTATATCTGTTTTTATTGCTTTAAAATGTTGACATGAGCTTTATGAGAAACAACAAACAGACTAAAGATGCAATAAAAGACAAAAAACAAGCAGACAGAATGATCAGAGTGAGAGCAGTATGAGAGTCACACTAAGAAAGCTCAGAATGGGAACACCGGTCTCTCCTCAGTGTGTGTGAGAGTGGAGTCTGGGAGCCCTGGGTGGCCTCACAGGTCACAGAGCCCACCCTCCCCCACTGGTCTGCATTAATGCTCAGGGTGCTGCTCCAGCTGTAGAGGCCGTCCTTCAGCATCGCAGGGCTCCTGCTCTCCTCCCAGCTGATGCTGCTGCTGCCATCGTCCAACTTCCAGGACAGCCTCCAGTCTGAGGGGAAGCCCTTGTTGGCCAGGCATGTGAGCGTGGCCTTCCCCTGCCGCAGCTCCTCACTGGAGGGAGGCAGCACCGTCAGGGTGGGACGGGCGTCACCTAGGAGACACAGATCAGCTTAGAGGACAGGCAACACACAGCTGTCAATCAAAGAGCAGACACAGAGTGGATCTTCTCCTTGAAGAAGTTTCTGGCAGATGTTTTTCTGCTCCAGCAGTCACTGACTCACACAGTGTTTCACTTCCCTTTAAGAAGCCTCTCATGCTTATCAGCACAGAGACAATCATCCTACAGTTTGACCTGAAATATGTCCAACTACACTGCTGATACAAGAAGCAACAACACTGTCATCAAATGTCTGAACTATACACAGACTTAGAGGAAACATAAAGGATGAATTGATGTGCATTTCAATCATCATTTACTTTGACTTTGACTTTGACATTTAAAATAAAATGAGAAGATAAAAACATCAGAGATTTGACACATTTCCAAATGTCCATCTTTATCTGCACTCTGTGCAGGTTTGCTTGAAGAAAGTGATTTTGAATCCATCCTAATAACAGTTACTGTGCTGGAACATGAAAAAGTCATTTTAGGAGGAATTAATCTTTTTGCTTCAATTTCACTTTGACATGAAAGTGCACATAAAAGAGAAGAAAAGCTGATCTGAGTTCTCCTCCTTGATATGACAGCACACATAAAAACATCAAGACTAAAACTGGAACTGGTCTCCTTTACACATTAAAAACATTTTAAACATGAATTCTAGACATTGTATTTAGTATTAAACACAGTTTGACACAACCAGTCTGGTTCCTCCGCCGAACGTGTACCACAGTGATACAAAGTGATGGAGGCGTCGTACAAAAACCTCTGACTGTAGAGAGACACGGCTCTCTGACTCTGAAACAAACAAACCCAACACAAACAGCCTCAGCCTGTAAAACTCAGCTGATTCATATGAACATGAATCAAAAGAGAGTGACAGAAAATACTGACATTATTTTAGATTGATTTCATTTGGATTCAATATGTCAAATTCAAACGGGGTTTTCTGCATGTAACAATCCAAACAAACATTTCTTTACAAATATTTTCAGCTGCAACAAATCTCCATAAACAGCTCTGATACATTCCTGATCAATGTTCTGATAAAGTGATTGATCCATTGATAAACAGCATCATCAGACTGATCCCAGTCCCTGTTGGAGTCACTCAGTTCATTTCCATAGAGAGTCACTTTGCATCAGCAGCAGCATGCTCCAGTGCTCTGGGAGACTTTATAGTCCTGACACTTGAACACTGGATGATGACTGACAGCTGTCCTTCATCACAACAGAAATCCTCCTCATCAAAAACATGACTTTGACCTGCGTCCTCATCTGGACTCTCCTCTGCTTCACTCAGGGTGAGGAACATCATTTCTCTGTGATGGAGTGTAGCTGACTTTCACCTCAGTGTCTCATGTCCAGTGTTTCTTCTGTCTCCTCAGGGTCTGTTGGACAAAATGTTGTCCTGACTCAGCCAGCAGCCAAATCAGTGCAGCTTAGTCAGACTGTCTCTATAGACTGTAAAGCCAGTCCAACAGTAGCTCGCTATTCTGGTTCACAGTACTACCTGTCCTGGTACCAGCAGAAACCTGGAGAAGCTCCTAAACTCCTGATCTACAGAACATCAGACAGATTTTCAGGAATCTCCTCCAGATTCAGTGGAAGTGGAGCAGGAAATGGAGCTGACTTCACTCTGACCATCAGTGGAGTTCAGGCTGAAGATGCAGCAATTTATTACTGTCAGAGTTATCACTCCATCAACAGTCAGTATGTGTTCACACAGTGAAAAAGTGTCCTACAAAAACCTCCCTCAGTCAAACTGAACAGAAACTGAACTGACTGCTGCAGCTGGGAGCTGCACACACTGACACACTTCACTGAACACACACACACAAAATGCTGTAAGAAGTTCACAGAGATAAAACACTGTATCTAAACACATCACAAATACCATAATTGTAGACACACTTTATATCTGGGTAATTACTTTCTATAGTGTTCCTTTATTATTAAAATGTGTTGGGTGATCATCTTTTACTTCACACAATATGAATCTTCCATCATTAATGGCTTAATTTAAACCTTTATCGTTTAGCTTCTCGATATTGTTTGTTTGTATTTTGTATTCCTCTGAATTAACTGAGACAAACCCTGCTGTCTTCCTCAGAGGACTTTCATGTCTCTCACCCAGCAGCAGAGAAGAAATAATGTTTCAGCCTCTGTGAGACACTGAAAATTATTATTCTTAAGACTGAGAATTCTTCCATGACATCAGTTCCATCAGTGTGTGTGTCTGCTTCATGGAGATCATCTCCCACAGATTTCCACTGCATCATTCACAAATGACTGAAAGTGTCAGTGCTGTCAGCAGTGAGGAGGAAAGAGCTCCAGCTGACTGACTCTGTGTCTTTGCATATGTGTCCTGCCTCTCTGCTTCCAGCCATTAAGAGGACGGTGTTGATCAGTGTCTGTCCAGGCCTTTCACAGCCACTGACACACCGGCAGCACAATGATGATGTCACTGAGTCTACTGCTGGCCACCCTGGGGCTCCTTGTTCAGGGTGAGAGTCTCTGCTGAAAACTTTGCTTCAGGATGCAGCAGCTTCAGCACAGTGATGTTGTGCTGTGATGGAGAAAGACTGAACCAAGCAGCAGTGACCTTCTTCCATCTGTTCTCCATGTTAAAGCAATGATCCTCTTCTCTTTGGATGTTGATCATCTTCCTCCAAGCTGGATTGCTCTCAATATTCCTTCTCTTTTTCATCTTTTCCAGGTTCATCAGGACAAATCACTCTGACTCAGTCTGCTGGATCTCAGTCTGTTCTTCCAGGACAGACTGCAACCATCACATGTAAAAGTAGTTCAAGTATCAGTAACTACCTCCACTGGTACCTTCAGAAACCTGGAGAAGCTCCTAAACTCCTGATTTATCTTGCTACAACCCGTCAGTCTGGAGTTTCTGATCGTTTTAGTGGAAGTGGATCTGGGACTGTCTTCACTCTGACCATCAGTACAGTTCAGGCTGAAGATTCAGGAGTTTATTACTGTCAGCAGAGTAGCAGCGTCCCGTTCACACAGTGATACAACGTCGTACAAAAACCTCACACTGATAAAGAGGAACTGATCAACAGCTGCACAAAAACTACACAAGGTTAACAGCAGCATCATTTATAGTTGATATGATTTAATATATTGATTTAATATATTGCATTAAACCTTTTGCTCTTAACTATGTAAAATTTAATATACAGATGTTGGAAATATTTAATGGTTTTAAATCTATTTTTTTTTATTTCTTGGAATCAGGTCCAAACAAACAGAAATTAAAACAGAGCTTTATTTAGAAAAGTTAATGTTTTACAGCAAAATCATTAAGTTTCTTTTTTGTTTGTTTCTCTTTGTATAAAAAGGAAACATTACCAGTCACGCTACAACAAAGTGTTGGGCAAGTCACTCATTAATGTAATTAAATTACTGATTACAGATTATGTATTTTAAAATTAATCAAATTACTCTACAACTACTCTACTAATTACTTTATTTCAAAAGTAATTAGTTACATTACTAGTTACATAGTTACTCCTTCCCACACCAACCATGCATTTTCTAATCTCACAATAAACAAACTGAAGCTAGTCTCTCCTAACTTGGTAGCACTGTAACACAAATGTTTTACCAAACCCTTTCAACATTTCAATCATACAAAATAAAACCCGTCTGTCTTGACATTTTAACCTAAAATATATATTTATACTGTTGTGAATCTGCATACTGTAAAAAAATACATGTTCTTACATCTTTTTACAGTAACAATTTACTGTAATTTTTACAATAAAATGGTAGAATAAAAACATTATATTGCATTTTAGTCACAATGTATTTTTAGAGTGCTAACAACCAACTGTCACGTATTTGGGACGCTTCCGGTAGGATTGTTCTAATATTTGAACTGGAAGTAGGAAACACTTTTGATTCATAATGTTATTTAGTCCATGACAACTTATGCAGCTAATAGATAACCTTATTTTCACATAAAAAAATCTAGGCGAGGCAAAACAAATCAGATTTCTGTGTGTTTAAACTAGAGATGTCCTGATCAGGTTTTTTTGACCTCAAGTCCGACTCCAAATCATTTTATTTTGAGTATCTGCAGATACCGAGTCCCGATCAGATACTTTTAGGGTTCTACTAAGGGACAAAGGCAAATAGCAAGTCACTTACTGCAGTCATTTGTGCAATCCTGCACCTTTGTGCCATATAAATGGTACTGCAATGACTTGCCTGCTATTGCAAGCACAACACGTGTGTGTGTGTCGTGCTACCGCCATACTGGGAGATTTCACACACGCATCGAAGTCTCGAACCCAGGAACTCTCGCGCCAAAAGCAGCCGTCATACCCCTACACTACAAGACACAGAGCCACCCTGCATAGAAGGCATTAACTTTGACAGCCCTGATAAATATATATCCGAGTTCTGATTGGGAGGTAACGTCCGATTCCAATTGAGTCTGAAATCACATGATCGGGCCAATCATGTGATCAGATCGGGACATCTCTAGTTTAAACCTGTCTATCTATGTACCAGTTACAGTCACAGTAAATCAGACAGCTCAAGTAAAATGTCAGAGTGTTACAAACACACAGATACCAAGCTTTTTGTATGTGCTCCAAAGGTTCAAGGAAATCAACAACAATCTAATTTTTGTGTGTTTTGCGTTTTTTGGGAAATAGAACCCTTGTAGGTAACAGGTATATAAAGCAAATGTCTTCATATCACATACGTCATGGTCAGTTATAGTTTCTCAGGAACGGTAAAAGCTAGAGACTTACAGTTTTTTTCTCCGAAAAGAGGACGCTTGCATGTATTCCACTATGTTTCTGTGTTGTGTACAGGTTACGTAAGCATGCGTCAAAGTCAGCATCCAATCGGACCATCAAGTTTTTATTGATTTTTATATTCAAATAGCAATAATAATAAATAGAAAACAACAACAAAAAAAACAACTGGCTGGACTCTCCCCCCTCCACCCCCCTCCCATCCCCAAGGTTATAGAGAGTTCCAAATAAATAAATCCATAATTAAATGTTGCAGGTACAAAAAATTACTTATAAATACTTTCCTGGAATCAGCTAGTTATCAGATCCAGCATGTCGAAAACTTTTAAGCTAAACAATACTTAAATCTTGGGTAGGGTTTTTATCCATTTTAGGTAGTTCCAAAAGTCTTTGCTAAGCATACATTCATAAGAGGCAGTCTCTGACATTGATTTAATCCAATCCTTCAATTCCAGGCCTTTTGTGGTCTTCCACTGCCCCAGGATGATCCTGCATGCTGTCACAAGTCCAACCATATAAACTGAAAAAAGTCCCATAGGGACATTCAACATTCATTAACAACAACATTGATAAAAACAGTGTAAATATGTCCCCACTTCGACTTTACATTTCTGACATAAATAATCAGGAATTAATTTGCTTCTGTGAAGTCTGGTCAGCTGATAGTATCTATGTAGAATTTTATACTGTATACATTTGCTTCTGGCTTCCTTTACATACTTTCCATTCTCTGACAAAATTACAAACATTCCTCATTTGTGTATGTCGTTTTCAAGTCCCTCTCCCAGAGGGTTTTGATATTTGTTGCTGCACTACTCAGCCTATAATCAGAATCAGAATCGTGTTTATTGCCATGTGAAGTGAAGGGCGTTCACATTACTAGGAATTTGCCTTAGTGAATGGTGCATACAAAGAACATATAATAATTAAAGCTGCAAGCAGCATTGCGGGCCCTCGCGCACCTTGCGATCCGCGGGGTCATCGCAGTCTTCTCTCCTATGCTCTTGTCTCCTATACTCTCCTGTGCTATGCTCTCCTCCTCTCATTTCCACAGATATACAACAAACACATGTTTACAACCAAACTTTCCTGCTACCAGTAGGTGGCGCTATGACCGTATCATCCTATTAGCATATATATCTGTTCAGACTCGGCTCCATGGCAGTACTGTAAGATTTTGTCCACATTGCATGAAGTATATGGGTAGTACTACATAGAATAGAGCAAGTTCCTTTGTAATGGCGAATGGTCAAATTTGAGGCCACGCCCCCACCACACGGTAATACTTTTGAAAGAGTTTTGGAATGCGTCTATTCCCTATGGTGTCCTGAGTGGACACAGTGATTTTCAGCTCAATTGCATGAAGTATGTGAGGCGTGAAAAGTTTTGAAGCAGGGTCACAAATAGGCAAAAAATGGCCAGAAAAGTCAAAATGGCGGACTTCCTGTTGGGTTTGGAGTGGGGGTCCAAGAGACTTTTTTGTGCGTCTTGGGGTGATACACATGTGTGCAAATTTTCATGATCCTGTGTCAAACTGATCAGCGGGGCTACGTGTTAGGGTAAAAAATACAGGGAGTTCCTTTGTAATGGCGAATGGTCAACTTTGAGGCCACACCCCCACCACACCGTAATACTTTTGTAAGAGTTTTGGAATGCGTCTATTCTGTATCGTGTCCTGAGTGGACACAGTGATTTTCAGCTTGATTGGATGAAGTATGCGAGGCGTGAAAAGTTTTGTAGCAGGGTCACAAATCGCCAAAAATTAACAGACATTTCAAAATGGCGGACTTCCTGTTGGGTTTGGAGGGGGGGTCCAAGAGACTTTTTTGTGCGTCTTGGGGTGATAAACATGTGTGCCAATTTTCGTGACCCTACTCAAAACAGGCCACAGGGGCAGGCAGAAAAACCTATGAAAACACAACATTTTGTGTAGCCAGTAGGTGGCGCTCTGTCAAAGCCTCAATATTGTTGTATAGATGTGTTTAGGGTCAGACTCTGATCATACATGTGACATTTCGTACAGATCGGACAGAAAACGAAGAAGTTATAGAGACTTTCTGTGTCCTCAGAAATGGTCAAACTTTGAGGCCACGCCCCGGCCACACCGTCAGACTTTTGTAAGAGTTTTGGAATGCGTCTATTCCCTATGGTGTCCTGAGTGGACACGGCGAATTTCAGCTCAATCCGATGACGTATGCGAGGCGTGAAAAGTTTGGCAGCAGGGTCACACATCGCCAAAAATGGCCACAAACCTTCAAATGGCGGACTTCCTGTTGGGTTTGGAGGGGGGGTCCAAGAGACTTTTTGTGCGTCTTGAGGTGATACATATGTGTGCCAATTTTCATAATCCTGTGTCAAACCGGCCAGAGGGGCTACGCGTTGGGGGCGCTATAGAGCCATTTTTATATGTGCATTTCAAAAGTCAGCAAATTTCAAAATTTTTCGGGCGAATGAATTTTTCTACCAAGTTTGGTGAGTTTTTGGGCATGTTAAGGCCCCCAAAAATGCGATCTTAGGGGGGGAAGGAAAAAAAAAAATGAAAAATAATAATCCTAAGGGTTTCAATAGGGCTCTTGCACCATTCGGTGCTCGGGCCCTAATTAACATGCAATAAGATAAAAACTAAGATAAAATTAAGTAAATAAACTAAAGTAAGGCTAAATTGACATGACATAACAGACATACAATGAACAGAACATAAAATACTTGGCGGATGTAATGGTAAACATAGGCCCTTATATGAACAAATGGAACAGTGTGATAATGTAATTCAGCATCTTATAAAAAAAATATAATTTTCCGCAATGTGTTTAAATTTGGTCACACAATGCCTCATTTGTAAGTGTCTCAACATATTCCCTTTTTCTTTTTAGTGGAATGTGTTAATTAAATCCACATCAGACATAAATCGTCCATCCCTATATAGATCTCCTATCGTGTGTATTCCACAGATGTGCCACTGCCATGGCAATTTGGGATTAGAAAGCCCTACGCGACCTTTTTCTTTAGGGGCATATAATTTATTTAACTTTTTTACCTTCCCATATGAAATGCTTAACTAAATTCTGTCAGGGTTTGTGGTGTGGGAGGACACAGTTTGCAGGCAGAGCAGGATCAAAAAACAAGGTCCAAACGCATAGCATGACATAACCTGGATAACATGGCTGAAGCGTGGCATGGCAAAGACGAGACTAAAGTACAATTCCCTTGGGTGACGACAAGACAAACTGGCAGGGAGTGCAGGGAAGACAAAGACTAAATACACAAGGGCCAGGGAAGTCAACGAGACACAGGTGACACACATGAGGGCAGGGCAGGTAATCAAACAAGGAGTGAAACCACAGGAAGTAAAACTCAAGCCAATGTACAGGGAGGACAGGGCTACCGAAGTAAAACAGGAAGCACAAGACAAGACACAAGAACTAAACAAAAACCCAGAGAAACAAAACACTAGAACTACAGGAAAATAACAATAACTAAACACAGATTAAACTAAAAACCCAAAACAAGGAAAACAAAACCATAAACAAACACCAGGTCGTGACAAATTCCCATGTTGTTTATAAATAGTTGGCGGTACTGTAATTGGCAACATCATAACCATATAATTAGGGGCTATAATTATTTTAACGATATTAATCTTACCCCACATGGTGAGTTTGATCTTTTCCCATTTTTCAAATTGTGTTTTAATTTTTAACGTCACTGGACTGAAATTTAGTTGTGGTAACTCCTCCAAGTCTTTACTAAGTCTAACCCCTAGATATTGCATACTTTTCAGAACCCATTTGGACTTAAATTTCTCCACCATATGTGGATGACAGAAAGCTGATAATGGCATAGCTTCACATTTATCCCAATTAATTATGTAACCTGGAACTTTGGAATGAAACTTTATTGTATCTATCAGATGTGGTAAGGAATTAAGTGGGTCAGTAACAAGTGTATGAATATCATCTGTGTAGAGCATCAGTTTGTGTTCTTCTTGACCACTAACTACCCCTTTGATTTCTTTATTTGTTTGAATACTCATTGCTAATATTTCTATAAAAATTATAAACAGCAGGGGGCTAAGGGAACATTAAATCATTTTGTGTTTATTCTGGCATTTGTATCTGATCAGCTTTGTTTTGCTAATAGCTTTGCTATTATTTTTATAAAGTCAGCAAATAATATAATAAAAATAAAATTGTGTGCCATGATGGATGAGCAGCTGACCATGACTCTGACTCTGTTGCCTCTTGTTTTTTGGGTTTTTTTTATGGACTTGGCTTTTGATTATTAAAGCTCACCTTTTGTTTGCATTTGGGTCCTTTAAAACCACATCACACATCAAACATCAAACAGCTTGGACTCAAATGTTAACATTTTAGACATAGCCCAGATTAACAGTTTATTTACAAAGTGTTCAAAAAGGTGTGAAAGACAGATCAGTCAGTGGGATTTCCTGGGTAGAGGGTCTGTGTGGCTGATAGGAGGGAAAGTGTGGACAGAAGAACACAGGAGTTTAAAAATTCAAAACACACACAAAACATTCACAAAATGATAAAGAGCAAGTCTGATCCTCTTACACAGAGCTGACAATTTTGTCTTTGTTCAAGAGTTGTAATGTCTTGTAAGTTTAGTTTTTATGTGCCCAGAAGAGTTATTAATTTACTGTAAAGTGTGTTTTTTTTCTTTCCATCTCTCCAAGTTTTTAGCTACATATGAGAAATGACTCAGTTCATTTCCATAGAGAGTCACTTTGCATCAGCAGCAGCATGCTCCAGTGCTCTGGGAGACTTTATAGTCCTGACACTTGAACACTGGATGACTGACAGCTGTCCTTCATCACAACAGAAATCCTCCTCATCAAAAACATGACTTTGACCTGCGTCCTCATCTGGACTCTCCTCTGCTGCTGCTTCACAGGTAAAGTCCAGAGAATCAAACTCCTCTCCTCTATGAACATCCGTCCCTCTGAAATGAAGCCCACAAAACCATGACGCTGCTTCATGTTTCTGTCTCTGTGTCCTCAGAGTCCAGAGGACAGGTCAGAGTGATTCAGCCTGGAGCAGTGACATCTGCTCTGGGAGGCTCCGTCACCATCAAATGTACGACCAGTCAGGATGTTCATAACTCTAACCATTTAGCCTGGTACCAACAGAGAGATGGAGGAACTCGTAAACTGCTCATTTATTATGCCAGCAGCAGATATTCAGGAACTCCAGATCGTTTTACAGGCAGTGGATCAAAGTCTGACTTCACTCTGACCATCAGTGGAGTTCAGGCTGGAGATGCAGCAGTTTATTATTGTCAGAGTTTTCATGTTATCAACAGTCAGTATGTGTTCACACAGTGAAAAAGTGTCGTACAAAAACCTCCCTCAGTCAGACTGAACAGAAACTGAACTGACTGCTGCAGCTGGAAGCTGCACACACTGACACACTTTACTGAACACACATCAGTCATTGGTATAAACCGTCATACAGATCACACACTGTGTCTGTCAAACTTAAAGCACACATAATTAAAAACATCCATTAGGCAGGAACATGTGTATTTTCTCTTTTCAATTTTTTGGTTCTTTTGGAGTCCATCAGCATTATTATACACAACATCATCAAATCAGACTTTACAATCAGGCCTGCTCGCAGTAGCATATGTGTATATGTCTGTGTAAATATGCATACGTGTGTATATATCCACTCCTAGCTAAGACCACACTATCTCCTGTATAATAACTTGGTCATGCAGTGCAATAACTTTATTTTTTTACAGCTCTCATGTATATAATGTAAACTGTCATCTTTTCCATACCAGATCATCATGTGCAATAACAGTTTAGTACTCAAGTCACTTTATTCTGGTATTTAATCAAGCTATTCATTCACCTTGTGTTCATTCTATTTATCTATTTTTCTATATATTTGTTTCTTCTTACTTGTTCTGTTGCTGCTGTAACACTGTGAATTTCCCCTGTAGGGACTAATAAATTTACTATCTCTTAAATTAGCATGCTGATGATATGCTCATTGTAAATCTTTAAGATCCAAATTTTACCTCATGACCTATTTTTAAATAATTTTGTGGTATTTATTTTCTATAATCAAAATAACAGTGTGATTAATGTGAATAATAATTTATTTATTAACATAAATAAATGTGTTAAAAACATAATAATGTCACTTTTCATATTCACTATTAATGAACATGCTTTTGAACATGATTTACTGTAAGTATTGCACCAAAGATCAGAGTGAACCACTGCTCACTGATGAGTTTATTTTACTGACAGTTAAAGTTTGTTTTAGTTTTACGATGATAATAATATCTGACTAATATAAAATAAATGAACTCACCTGATTGAATGAGTAGGTCCTCATAGTGTTTACATTTAATCAGCATTAGTACAAGCACGTGATTCTCTACCTTTTAATTCTAAATATAAATGCATTTTTATCCCAGACCATCTGTTTACAATAAGCTCCCGTTAATGTGTGTGTTTTTATTTGAATGGTTGTGAATTACATGAAATTATCATTGTACTGTGAGACATGAATAACACACTGGAAGTAAAGATGTGTTCTATTATGTCTGTTTTTATTACTTTAAAATGTTGACATGAGCTTTATGAGAAACAACAAACAGACTAAAGATGCAATAAAAGACAAAAAAACAAGCAGACAGAATGATCAGAGTGAGAGCAGTATGAGAGTCACACTAAGAAAGCTCAGAATGGGAACACCGGTCTCTCCTCAGTGTGTGTGAGAGTGGAGTCTGGGAGCCCTGGGTGGCCTCACAGGTCACAGAGCCCACCCTCCCCCACTGGTCTGCATTAATGCTCAGGGTGCTGCTCCAGCTGTAGAGGCCGTCCTTCAGCATCGCGGGGCTCCTGCTCTCCTCCCAGCTGATGCTGCTGCTGCCGTCGTCCAACTTCCAGGACAGCCTCCAGTCTGAGGGGAAGCCCTTGTTGGCCAGGCATGTGAGCGTGGCCTTCCCCTGCCGCAGCTCCTCACTGGAGGGAGGCAGCACCGTCAGGGTGGGACGGGCATCACCTAGGAGACACAGCAGCTTAGAGGACAGGCAGCACACAGCTGTCAATCAAAGAGCAGACACAGAGTGGATCTTCTCCTTGAAGAAGTTTCTGGCAGATGTTTTTCTGCTCCAGCAGTCACTGACTCACACAGTGTTTCACTTCCCTTTAAGAAGCCTCTCATGCTTATCAGCACAGAGACAATCATCCTACAGTTTGACCTGAAATATATCCAACTACACTGCTGATACAAGAAGCAACAACACTGTCATCAAATGTCTGAACTATACACAGACTTAGAGGAAACAGAAAGGATGAATTGATGTGCATTTCAATCATCATTTACTTTGACATTTAAAATAAAATGAGAAGATAAAAACATCAGAGATTTGACACATTTCCAAATGTCCATCTTTATCTGCACTCTGTGCAGGTTTGCTTGAAGAAAGTGATTTTGAATCCATCCTAATAACAGTTACTGTGCTGGAACATGAAAAAGTCATTTTAGGAGGAATTAAACTTTTTGCTTCAATTTCACTTTGACATGAAAGTGCACATAAAAGAGAAGAAAAGCTGATCTGAGTTCTCCTCCTTGATATGACAGCACACATAAAAACATCAAGACTAAAACTGGAACTGGTCTCCTTTACACATTAAAAACATTTTAAACATGAATTCTAGACATTGTATTTAGTATTAAACACAGTTTGACTTACTTCCAAGATCCAGTCTGGTTCCTCCGCCGAACGTGTACCACAGTGATACAAAGTGATGGAGGCGTCGTACAAAAACCTCTGACTGTAGAGAGACACGGCTCTCTGACTCTGAAACAAACAAACCCAACACAAACAGCCTCAGCCTGTAAAACTCAGCTGATTCATATGAACATGAATCAAAAGAGAGTGACAGAAAATACTGACATTATTTTAGATTGATTTCATTTGGATTCAATATGTCAAATTCAAACGGGGTTTTCTGCATGTAACAATCCAAACAAACATTTCTTTACAAATATTTTCAGCTGCAACAAATCTCCATAAACAGCTCTGATACATTCCTGATCAATGTTCTGATAAAGTGATTGATCCATTGATAAACAGCATCATCAGACTGATCCCAGTCCCTGTTGGAGTCACTCAGTTCATTTCCATAGAGAGTCACTTTGCATCAGCAGCAGCATGCTCCAGTGCTCTGGGAGACTTTATAGTCCTGACACTTGAACACTGGATGATGACTGACAGCTGTCCTTCATCACAACAGAAATCCTCCTCATCAAAAACATGACTTTGACCTGCGTCCTCATCTGGACTCTCCTCTGCTTCACTCAGGGTGAGGAACATCATTTCTCTGTGATGGAGTGTAGCTGACTTTCACCTCAGTGTCTCATGTCCAGTGTTTCTTCTGTCTCCTCAGGGTCTGTTGGACAAAATGTTGTCCTGACTCAGCCAGCAGCCAAATCAGTGCAGCTTAGTCAGACTGTCTCTATAGACTGTAAAGCCAGTCCAACAGTAGCTCGCTATTCTGGTTCACAGTACTACCTGTCCTGGTACCAGCAGAAACCTGGAGAAGCTCCTAAACTCCTGATCTACAGAACATCAGACAGATTTTCAGGAATCTCCTCCAGATTCAGTGGAAGTGGAGCAGGAAATGGAGCTGACTTCACTCTGACCATCAGTGGAGTTCAGGCTGAAGATGCAGCAATTTATTACTGTCAGAGTTATCACTCCATCAACAGTCAGTATGTGTTCACACAGTGAAAAAGTGTCCTACAAAAACCTCCCTCAGTCAAACTGAACAGAAACTGAACTGACTGCTGCAGCTGGGAGCTGCACACACTGACACACTTCACTGAACACACACACACAAAATGCTGTAAGAAGTTCACAGAGATAAAACACTGTATCTAAACACATCACAAATACCATAATTGTAGACACACTTTATATCTGGGTAATTACTTTCTATAGTGTTCCTTTATTATTAAAATGTGTTGGGTGATCATCTTTTACTTCACACAATATGAATCTTCCATCATTAATGGCTTAATTTAAACCTTTATCGTTTAGCTTCTCGATATTGTTTGTTTGTATTTTGTATTCCTCTGAATTAACTGAGACAAACCCTGCTGTCTTCCTCAGAGGACTTTCATGTCTCTCACCCAGCAGCAGAGAAGAAATAATGTTTCAGCCTCTGTGAGACACTGAAAATTATTATTCTTAAGACTGAGAATTCTTCCATGACATCAGTTCCATCAGTGTGTGTGTCTGCTTCATGGAGATCAAGCTGTCTCCCACAGATTTCCACTGCATCATTCAGAAATGACTGAAAGTGTCAGTGCTGTCAGCAGTGAGGAGGAAAGAGCTCCAGCTGACTGACTCTGTGTCTTTGCATATGTGTCCTGCCTCTCTGCTTCCAGCCGTTAAGAGGACAGTGTTGATCAGTGTGTCCAGGCCTTTCAGAGCCACTGACACACCGGCAGCACAATGATGATGTCACTGAGTCTACTGCTGGCCACCCTGGGGCTCCTTGTTCAGGGTGAGACTCTCTGCTGAAAACTTTGCTTCAGGATGCAGCAGCTTCAGCACAGTGATGTTGTGCTGTGATGGAGAAAGACTGAACCAAGCAGCAGTGACCTTCTTCCATCTGTTCTCCATGTTAAAGAAATGATTCTCTTCTCTTTGGATGTTGATCATCTTCCTCCAAGCTGGATTGCTCTCAATATTCCTTCTCCTCTTTTTCATCTTTTCCAGGTTCATCAGGAGAAATCACCCTGACCCAGTCTGCTGGATCTCAGTCTGTTCTTCCAGGACAGACTGCAACCATCACATGTAAAAGTAGTTCAAGTATCAGTAACTACCTCCACTGGTACCTTCAGAAACCTGGAGAAGCTCCTAAACTCCTGATTAATTATGCTACAACCCGTCAGTCTGGAGTTTCTGATCGTTTTAGTGGAAGTGGATCTGGGACTGTCTTCACTCTGACCATCAGTAGAGTTCAGGCTGAAGATTCAGGAGTTTATTACTGTCAGCAGAGTCACAGCTTCCCGTTCACACAGTGATACAACGTCGTACAAAAACCTCACACGGATAAAGAGGAACTGATCAACAGCTGCACAAAAACTACACAAGGTTAACAGCAGCATCATTTATGGTTGATTTGATTTAATATATTGATTTTATATATTGCATGAAACCTTTTTGCACTTCACTATGTAAAATGTAATATACAGATGTTGGAAATATTTAAGGGTTTTAAATCTAATTTTTTTCTCTTGGAATCAGGTCCAAACAAACAGAAATTAAAAGTATAGTATAAATATAAGAGTATAGTGACTTGATTTACCCTAACCTAACAACAAAAAACAAATCAGTCACTGCGTGCTGTTATGCCGGTGGTTTCTTCCTGACGCGTCTCCTGTCCAGCGTGTCATAAATCACAGTCCAAACTTCATATGATTAATAAGTGCAATTTTATTCTGATACCGTCATGTCCACTCAGATATTTGATCGTTGATCCATATATAATTAACAAGAACCACTAGTTAAGTTACATGCTGAAATAAAATCAAATTTATCATGACACGCTACCTGACGGTCAAAAAACTGTGTGCTTCCTCCAGCCAACAACCCTCAAATGATTACTTCCTGCACACCTTATATCTTCACAACACCACGTGCTCCACCTTCTGGTCAAACAGGAAATTGACACATTTTAAACCAGACAGAGGTCAACCACAATGGCTCCAACACAGAGCTTTATTTAGAAAAGTTACTGTCATCACCTGGTGTTTATCTTTGGTTTAGTTTTCCTTGTTTTGGGTTTTTAGTTTCCTGTTGTTCTAGTGTTTTGTTTAGTTGTGTCTTGTGCTTCCTGTTTTACTTTGATAGTCCTGACCCCCTGTGCATTGTCTGGAGTTTTGCTTCCTGTGTTTTCCCTCCTTGTTTGATTACCTGCCCTGCCCATATGTGTGCCAGTTTAATGACTTAATTCATTATCATTCATTCATAATCTTCTTAATGACTCCCAGCTTATGGTATGAAAGAGGAGTCAAAGAAGCCATCTATGTGAAATTGGAAAAACCCTCTCTAAACAGGGGAGGAGGGCTGAGGCATCAGCTCTCACCTGTTTACAACTCCGTCCTTTCATCCATTCCTAGCAGACTTCACTCCCACTCGAACTCTAACGATGGGTCATCAACGAGCAACTAGTGAGGCAACAGCTCTCACCTGTTCACAACCCTGTCCCTTCATCCCCCAGTTTCCGGTCGTTAACTGGCCATTAACCAACTATAGGGATCTTAGTCATGTGAGCTCCTGCAAGATCCACCCACAGAGGTCCTGAACACATAGAACTCAGATTCCCAACCAGAAAAGTAGCAGAACTGAAGAAGCCACTTGGGGGAGTGGCGAAACGTCTTCAAAAAATAATCCTTGAGTCCAGTTGCCTCGATTTAAACTCTTGGAAATGTTAGCTTGAATATTAAAAGCTATGACGAAAGAAAGAGGGATCATAGTCACATGAACAGCATGTAAGAAACACACAGAATAGGTGAGGATGTCAAACTGAGAAAGGCTGCAGTCAAATCATTAAACAAAGTGTCAAAAGTGTCTCCTAAGACCTTTTCTATCCAGTCTTCCTTCACCTAGATGGACAACATTATGAGGTAGTCAAAAGATAAGAAGGAGCCTTCTTAAGGAATCAGGACAGCATCTTCCTCCAAGCTGGATTGCTCAGAAAAACTACACAAGGTTAACAGCAGCATCATTTATAGTTGGATATAATTAAACTATTGTCTCTTTATTATTGTTTAAAGTTTAATTTATAAAGACTTGGCATATTCTAATTTTTAATCTTAATTCTTCTTGAAATGGGGTCCAAACACAAACAGATATTCAAGAGCTTCATTTGCAAAAGTTAATGTTTCACAGTAAAATATATTTTATACAAAAAAAGTTACCTTCTTTGTAAGATTTAACAAAAAAAATGAATTGTGTTTCTTTTGTGATGCATGCAGAGGGAACATTAACAGTGATACAATTGAATACAAATACTCTTCAAATAAAAGTTATAACAGCCTCAATATAACTATTTTATTTATTTTTTATGATCATCTCTGTGTAAAAATCATTCTGAAATAACACAGTTTAACAATTTCCATATTTTTACTATTGTTAGGAATAAAACCCAAAATATCAGCTGTTAAGTGTTAAGTGCTTTTATTCCTGCAGGAAGGAGCAGTCACATACACAGACAGTAGCCTCTGTAGGAGTGCTCAAGGTCTTTTCAGAGCAACTCCCTTTTTATACCCTCTGTTATCTAACAGACACAGCTTCTCAGAATACACACATCTTAGAATAGGTACAAGCATAATCATATATGACAGTAACATATCATGTATGAGACCATAGGTGTAACATCACATATATTTCCATAGTAAGACATATGGATAGACTGTCTCCACAAAGTCAGCAGGCCATGCTGCTGACACAGGTTAGGTTATTTCCAGAATTCTTCCAACATATCCCTCCTGTTTATACAAAGTATAACAATAATAAAAGGAAGAATTAAATCAAACACACACACAAGCTTTGGATATAATGCATGTTAAAATACACCTGAGTGATTAGACAGTAAAATAAGCAATGTAAGCTTCAAGATATAGATTCGAAATAATTAAGGACTGTAATAAAAGAAAAGAATAATAACAAACAACAATAACAAAAACAAAATCATGACTCTGTTATTCATTATTTTTACCAACCAGGACATCATCAACTTGCAACTTCATCTCTGATCTTCAGCAAGTGAATCATTAAGACTTACAGTTCAACTTCAGAGAACATACAGACTTTGTTGTTTGTGAGGTGCACACCAGGGTCCTCAGACAAGATAGAACTCTCATCACTGTTTTGTTCCCTTTTATTTCCACCCACACCCCACAAAATTAACAATTAGTCAAAGCAGTGTCAAATAGTCTTATCAGCAACCCTATCAGGCAGGGAATAAAGTAACATCTACAGACAATCAGCACACCAGTCAGGATACACGGTCCTGTGGAGACGGATGCAACAAGATGTTTCCATTTTCCAGTTCATAGTTGAGTGTTTCCAGCCCAACCAGGGCTCTGGTGACAGAGTGCAGTGTTGTTGTTGTTGGGAGTGAATGTGCAGCAGACTGTTCCAAACATTTTGCACACTCCTCCTATCTTGCCCAGGTACATGTCTATTGCTATCCTTTTCTGCCAAGTCATCAGGCTTGCCTTGTCCAACTGTTCACTCAGTCCTTTCATGGTGTTGCGGGTGAAGTTAATGAAATTGATTGTAGTAGATGTAGTTCTTATTCTTGTTTATGGTGATCCACCAGATGGAAGATTCAAACCCTGCTCCGACCTGGCTTTGAATTCATCTGGCACTCCTCTGGGCACTCCGATGCTGCCGCTACGACTCCCGCGTCGGCAGGGAATAGGTAAAACGGGATGACCAGCTGTCATCCACATGTTGATCTCCATGTAGCCAGGCTCAGATATCACTGTGTTGTTCTTTGTGATGATGTAGAAGTGGCATAACGGCTGGGTGGAAAGACTCCTGTACAGGTGGTTACCTGAACTTTCAGCTTCACCTGCAGATCAGCTCCTGCCTTGTCCACTCCTAAAGTGTAGATTCTGGCGTCCTCAGATGCAATTGGCTACTTGACAGTAATGACAGAGTTTACTAGTCTTCTGCAATCTCTCATGGCGGATGGGTTCAGAGGTCCTTTTATCATGGACCAGCGCGGTCTTTTGGTGATGTGGGAGTTAATCCAGGCATTTTCCTTTGTTCACAGGATAAATTCTCCCCATCCTCTGCAGGGGAATACTTCACACAGATACTGATCATGTATGGCATAGAAGATTCCTCGTTCTTCACAGTCCAGTAAAGCACACGTCATCTTTGAAGGTAGCGTCCTGTCCTCTGCAGAGTTGTACATTGATGGACTGTCTGTCATCACCAGCAGCTCTTTTTCCCCTCACTTTGTGGGTGACGTTCATAGCTCCGGTGATGGTAGTGGTGTTCTTCATCGGCATTCTGTAGTTTCTCCAGGTCTCTAGCTTTCTCAATTCCTCCATCCAAAGGAGGGCTACCATCAGAGTTAGGGCAATTAGGGTGAAGCCAGTGTGTCCTGCAGTCCACAGAGTCCTAGGTGTCTGAAAGGATGTCTTCCTGGAATCATGTTGTTTCTTCCACTGTCCACGTTCAGGTCCTGTAATGTCTCACCGGCTCACTCTAGTGCTCTGGGTCAGTTTTGATTTAGGGAATAGCCAATCTCTTCACTGGTTTGAGATGAGTACCCCTATTGGTATCACTCCCCTTTGTAGCCAGCAGTGTTAACTACCACAGAGCAGGTGTGATTGATGAGATTATTTCGTAGGTTCGTCTGGCTTGGACAGCTCTTTCAGAGGTGACAGGTGAATCCAGGTTGGCCTCCCTCTTAGCAATACAAACGGCAGTGGGTGTGAATAGCAACATGTGGTAAGGTCTCTTCCACCTCTCAGATGACCAGGTTTTTCTCTTTATCACCTTGATGAATACCCAGTCCCCAGGTTTCACTGTGGAGGTGTGGTCAGGCACTTCCTGTTGAGGAGAAGAAACAGAAAAGGTAATATCTTTTCCTTGCAACATGGCTGCCATATAATCTGCAGTATTTTCTTTTGCAGAGTTTGTTTCTGTGAAAGACCTTAGTGGGTGTATATAGTAGGGCTGGCCTATAGCATCTCAAAGGGAGACAAGCCTCTGCTGCTGGGTAAGATGTGCCTGCTTAACGCCACTAGGGGGAGACATTTTATCCACCCTGTCTCAGACATTATTTTCTGTAATTTTGTGTGACAGTGCCATTAGTTCTCTCTATTAGCCCTGCTGACTGTGGGTGATGCGAACAGTGGTGTTTAATATGCGTTCCGATATGCGTTATGGTTTGTGAAATGTGTACCATTGTCACAAAAGATTCTTTCAGGTTTCCAATGCATGGCATGATTTCTTTTGTTAGTGCTTTGGCCACAGTTAGTGCATCAGGTATGATTATGAGAAAGATTTCAAACCAGCTAGTTAACACATCCATAGTCACTAAACAGTATTTCTTCCCTTCACATTGGTTCAGCTCAATAAAGTCCATGCATATATGCTGAGAAGGGTACTGTGGAAGGTTCAGGGAATTTTCCTCTCTTAGGTCTTTCATTTCCCTGTGGATTGTGTTTTGCACAGATAGTACAACTCAAACAGAATTTGTTAGAGTAATTTGTGAAACCATACGTTGTGAACACTTTGTTTACTATAGATACCATCCCTCCTGTTGAGGCGTGATCCAACCCATGACTCAAAAGCAGCGTATCTATAGAGTGATTTAGGTAAAACAGGCTTATCCTGTGGACCTTTCCAAACACCATCTGGGTGCAGGATGGCCCCCTGTTTTCTCCAAAGGCTTTTTTCATGTTCTGAAGCAGAGGATTGCATGCTACAGAGAATGTCATGGTCCAAATGATCTATACAGTTTTTCCCAGCCTCCTGTGCAAATAGTATGTTCCGTGTGGCAGCACGTTTTGCTTCTTCATCTGCTTTACGATTGCCCAGTGACACCGAGTCTGTGCCAGTAGCATGTGCTGCGCATTTACAAATTGCAATCTTTCTCGGAAGCTGTACAGAATCCAAAAGATCGAGAATAAGCTTTGAATGTACAATTTCTTTTCCAGTGGATGTAACCATTCCTCTGTTTTTCCACTGGTTTGCAAATATGTGAATACAAGAAAATTCATACAGACTGTCGGTGTACACATTAATTACTTTGTTTGCTCCTAGCTTGCATGCTTCTGTTAGAGCAACGAGTTCAGCCGCCTGGGCGGAGTAGTGGTTTGGCAATGCAGCTGATTTTAAAACTCTGTCTGTTGTGACCACAGCATAACCCGTGACATTTGTGCCATCCAGGTTTTTTTTTACTGGAACCATCAACGTACATGGTAATATCAGCATCCAAAAAAGGTGTGTCTCTCAAGTCTGCTCGTGGCAACACAGTTTTTTCAACCTCTGCAATACAGTTGTGAGGTTCACCATCCTCAGCTGTAGGTAGAAGTGTGGATGGATTAAGTGCCGTACAGCGCTCAATGGTGATATGAGGCTGAGAGCAAAGCACGGCCATGCAAGACAACTGTCTGGCAGGAGACAGGGTTATTTTTGTTTTGTAACAACAACACAGAGACTGCATGAGGAACCTTAAGTGTTAATTTATTGTAGAGTACAACAGAGGCAGATGCCTGCACTGCCATCGAGGCAGCAGTTACAGCCTGTAGACAGATTGGCAGAGCACGTGCCACTGGGTCAGTTTAGAGGAGCAATAGGCAATGGGTTTATGCTTATCCCCACAGGGTTGTGTTTACACTGAGGTCATGATGATCCTGTAAGTAGCTGTTTAACTCTGGTGAAAGCCTGCTCAGCTACTGTGTTCCATGTCAACTTGTCATGGGCTGCCATGGGGGTCTCATAAATGAGTGTGGTCAGTGGATTTACCACCTGAGCATAGCTGGGAATCCAGCTCCTACAAAAATTAGTCATGCCTAAGAAAGACATCATTTGTCTCTTTGTGACAGGTTTGGGTGCTGTGAGGATGGCCTGCTTTCTGCTCTCATCCAGCGTGCGGCCTTCCCCAGATAAGTTGTAACCCAAATATTTAACCTGTCTCTTCCAAATCTGCAGTTTGTTCTTACTGGCCTTGTGACCCTGGGCCGCAAGATAACACAGTAGGGCCAGCATGTCCTCTTTGCACTGTTTCTCTGGGTTTGAGCAGACAAGTATATCATCAACATACAACAGTATCTGACTTCCGGAGGGAGGTGTGAATTTGGCAAGGTTCTGCTTGTGAGAATATAGTATTCTTGTGTATTTTTTCCCCTCAAACTGAAAAGCAAACAAAAATTGGCTGTCTGGATGCACAGGGACAGAGGAAAAGGCGTTTGCTAAGTCAATCACAGAGAAAAAGTCACATCATTCAACAAAGTATGTGGATCAGGCACCAAAGGGGCCCTGGGAATTACAGCCTGGTTTACAGCTTGCAAATCTTGAACCATCCTCCAGCCGGTGGATGGAGCTGCTTTCTTAAGAGGGAACAGGGGTGTATTACATGGTGAATCAGCACATTCTATAATAACACCAGATTCGAGTAAGGCCTTTATTGTGGGCTTGATTCCCTCTGCGGCCTCTGGCTTAATAGGATACTGTCTTTGAAAAGGCCTGTAGGAGCTTTTTGGAATTGTTTTTACAGGCTCTGCATCCTTTATAGTGCCGACATCAGCAGGTCCAGTGGACCATAGTTTGTCAGGTACTACTGTTAAAGCAGGTCCTGTCCTCCTCAGAGGAGAGCAGGAATAGGCCTCAGCACTGTGACTTTTCACTGAGGTGCACAGCTTTCACTGCTGTCGTGCACCAGTTCAGTCTCTGGCTGTACATACACAACTGAGGGGAGAGGTAAAGGCCCATCTTCCCCTGCACAGGACTCCAATCCAATTGTTCTGCTCTGTTTACAAAGTCTCCCACATCTCGCCACTGAGTTGGTGGTGGTTTTGCGAGGGAGATGTGGGGGCCTCTGTATTGTCTAAATAAGGCCTGCTCCTCCCCTTGAAGCTTACAAGCTGCTCCAACAAATCCTTTCTGATCAAAATAAATGTTATTCTGATCGGTCTTAAAAAACTTGTGTTCATACTGGCTGTCTGACCCATGTGTGTACTTGTAGTACATTGTGCAATGCATGTCAGTGGGTGGCTGGACAGTGGCGGCAGGATTAGCCACTGCTTTAGTGAGTTTAAACAATTCTTCAGCAACCGCCCCTGGTCCAGTGACTGTCAAATCCAAACTATAATAATAATTTGGGTCCGCGTCCGCTTTCAAAACAAAGTTTTCAGTTTTCGTAATGCGGACAGCTTTCATGCCTGTTGGTGTAGGGACTACTGCAATTAAGATAAGATAAGATAAGATAAAACTTTATTAATCCCGAAGGAAATTCAAGTCACATTAAATGCAGTTAAGTACAGAGTATAAGAGTATAAGTGTCACTATAATCCAAAATAAGAGTACAGTATGCAGTATGAGCACAATATATGATACATGGATACAAATATGGAGATGTAAGGTGCTAAGTAAACATAAACATAGACCAGTGGAGGGAATGACAGTGATGCCTGACATGATTATTTAGCGCTTCTCCCTACAGAAAGGGGAGGAGTTATACAGTCTGATGGCCACTGGCAGGAAGGACCTCCTGTGGCGTTCTGTGCTGCTCCTCGTTAGTCTCAGTCTACCGCTGAATGTGCTCCTGTAGGACAGCAGTGTGTCGTGCAGGGGGTGAGACGTGTTGTTACGAATACTGAGGAGTTTCCCCAGTATCCTCCTCTCTGTCACCTCCACCACAGACTCCAGCTCCACTCCCAGTACCGAGCCAGCCTTCCTAATGAGCTTGTTGAGTCTGTTGGTGTCGGCCGTCTTCATCCTGCTGCCCCAGCACACTACAGCGTAGAAGATGACGCTGGAGACCACAGAGTGGTAAAACATCTGCAGCATGGTCTGGCAGACGTTAAAGGACCTGAGTCTCCTCAGTAGATACAGGCGACTCTGTCCCTTCCTGTATATTGCCTCTGCATTTGTGGACCAGTCCAGTTTGTGGTCAATGTGGACACCCAGGTATTTGTAGCTGTCCACAATGTCCACGTTGGTACCCTTGATGCTGACCGGGTTTGGGAGTGTCTGGTGCTTCCTGAAGTCCACCACCAGCTCTCTTGTCTTTGTGACATTTAGCTGCAGGTGGTTCTGTCCGCACCACTCCACAAAGCTGTCCACCACACTCATATACTCCGCCTCCCGACCTCTGCTGGTACAGCCCACAATGGCAGAGTCATCCGAGAACTTCTGCAGGTGGCAGGACTGTGAGCAGTGTCTGAAGTCCGATGTATAGAGTGTGAACAGGAATGGAGACAGTACTGTGCCCTTGGGTGCCCCCGTGCTGCTCACTATTGTGTCCGAGACGGTGTTCCTCAGCCTCACAAATTGTGGTCGACCTGTAAGATAGTTAGTGATCCAGGTGACCAGTGGGGTCTCTACCTGCATGTCCAGGAGCTTCCTATTCAAAAGGGCAGGCTGCACGGTGTTAAATGCACTGGAAAAATCAAAGAACATGATTCTAACAGTGTTACCTGCCTCCTCCAAGTAGGTGTGTGCTCTGTGCAGCAGGTAGATGATGGCGTCCTCCACTCCAATACGGGGCTGGTAAGCAAACTGCAGGGGGTCCAGCGATGGTTCCACAACAGCACGCAGGTGTTTCAGGACCAGCCTCTCCAGAGACTTCATCACATGTGAAGTCAGAGCAACTGGTCTGTAGTCGCTGTGTGTGCTTGGATGTTTGGTCTTGGGCACAGGAACAAGGCATGTTGTCTTCCACAGGGCAGGGACAGTCATCAGGCTCAGACTCAGGGAGAAGGTGTGCTGGAAGACCCCACACAGCTGTGTGGCGCAGTCCCTGAGTACTCTGGGGCTGAGTCCATCCCGGTCGTAGGCGACTGAACTCCCTCCTCACATCCTCTGTGGTGATGGTAACTGTGGAGCAGAGAGAGAGATCTGATGGGGGAGGGGGGCAGGGAGGCTGGGGGGTTGTTAATGGAAGGTGGGGTAAGGGGGGCAGGGTGATGTTATTGATGGGGAGGTGAGACAGGTTAGTATGGTTAGGGGGAGGGGGAGGAGGTACATTGTTGTTATAGACAGGTGTTAATGGTGCATCACAGGGAGGGGGAGGGGGAGGGTGGTCAGGGAGTGGACTATCAAACCTGTTGAAAAACAGGTTCAGCTGGTTGGCCTCCTGCAGATCTCCCTCCATCAGCTGGTCGGAGATCCTATTGTGGCCGGTGATGGTTCGCATGCCACTCCATACCTCCCTCAAGTTGTTCCGGGCAAGTTGGCTCTCCAGCTTCCTCCTGTAGCTCTCCTTGCCCTCTCCAATCTTCTCCTCCACCTCTGCCTGGGCCCTCCTCATCTCCTCTCTGTCTCCACTCAAGAAGGCTGTCTTCTTCCTGTTGAGTGATGCCTTGATGTCCTTTGTCACCCATGGTTTATTGTTTGGAAAGCAGCGTATTGACCTGGTGGGGATTAGAGAATCTGTACAAAAATTAACATATTCTGTGATACAGTCTGTGAGTGTGTCTACATCCTCACCGTGGGTGTCACAGAACACATCCCAGTCAGTCACCTCAAAACATCCCTGCAGGGTCTCCAGGGCTTCCGGTGTCCACCTCCGTACAGTTTTGGTGGTCACCGGCTGCCGCTGTACTGCTGGTATATACTGGGGTTTGAGGTGGACTAGGCTATGGTCTGATCTGCCCAAGGGAGGGAAAGCTATGGAGCTGTATGCCTCTTTAACATTAGCATACAGTAAATCTAGAGATTTATTTTCTCTTGTTTTACAGTCCACAAACTGCTTGAAAGTGGGCAGAGTTGATTTCAGATTAACATGGTTAAAATCGCCAGAAATCGCTATGAAGGCATTAGGGTGCTGGGTCTGAAGCCTCGCGGTCACAGAGCTGATGACGTCAGTAGCCCGCGACGCCTCAGCCGAGGGAGCAATGTAAACAACGAGTACAATGGCGTGAGAGAACTCTCTGGGCAAATAATATGGACGTAGACTTACCGCTAGCAGTTCAATGTCCGGGCTGCACACACGCTCCTTTACCGTAACGTGTCCAGGGCTGCACCACCGGTTGTTCACGTAGAGCGCAAGTCCCCCTCCTTTCTTCCTGCCGCTCTCGGTGCAGTTCCTGTCCGCCCGTACCAACTGAAAGCCGGCTAAACTCATGGTAGAGTCCGGTATGTTTGCGCGCAGCCACGTCTCTGTAAAGCACATTACAGACGCCTCACGACACACACACTCGCTCTTTGTGAGAGATGTTAACTCTTCCATCTTATTACCCAGTGATCTAACATTACCCATGACGATAGAAGGAAGATACGGCTTGTATCTTCGTTTCCTCAGCTGTCTTCTTTTGCCCCCTCTGCTTCCGCGTTGTTTCCTTCTTAGTTCTTTGGGGATTTCGTGTCGCTGGCCATACATCCCGCTGTGCTGGAGATTCATCAGCTGATCCCTGGTGTAAACAATGGAGCCCTGGCGTGTTTCCGTCACGGCCGAGACGCGGCATGATAAGAGTGCTCCAAAAGCGATGAAGACCACGAAGAAAGTCCGAAAAAGACGCATTATTGCAGTGCCTGACCGCTTATACTTCGATTTAGTACGAAGTAGAGTGTTTAGAGTAGGAATAAATTACGAAAAACAACTTAATACACCCGCGGTGTGCAGCGCTTCTGTGGCTGGCTCCGGAAGCAAAGTCGTCGAAATTCCTAGTGTTGACATTATATCTCTCCCCAAAAGGTTAATAGGACATTGGTCAGACAGCGCAAAAGAACACTTCGTACTGACTCCAGACACTGGGTCTGTAACCTTGAGTGGTACTGATAAAAACTCTTTGCTTAGCTGCCCGCTGGCAGACAAAACAACCAGTCTGAAGATTTTTTTTTGTCCCTGGCATGTGGAACAGAATGGTTTAGTACAGATACAGTGGCACCTGAATCGCAAAGTAACTCGACATATCTACAATCAATAACAACCGTAATCAATGGCTGCTGTTCCTGAGACAATAGCACATCTAGATGGTGTAGTTCAAGGATAAGTTTTGTATCATCTGTATTGTCTGTCTCGTTCTAATGTGGTGTCTTTGAGAGTGTAGCATTAATGTCTGCCTGTGCGAATGTGTGTGTGTGTCCGTGTTTTTGTGCGTGACCTGATTCGTCGGTCAGTCATGCGGATCCATCCCGGGGCTGCCAGCCATCACCCCCTCTGTCCTGTCTCCTTCATCTCCTTGCTTTGCAATCACGGGCCGATTGCCCCATTTTCCCCCAGTTGTGGCACACCTCTCCCCTCCTGTCCGCTCCTCCATTGCTCCATCTCCTGCCCCCTCCGCGCTGTCCTCCTCTCCTCATATTACCTCGAAAATAAACATCACATGCATTAGAATCATCCTGATCAGTCACCAGTTTTTTCTTTTTCTTTAAATCTTGCTTCAATACATCTTCTGCATGCATGGCACTTTCTTTAATGATTGTCAGTGTTGCAGTCCTCCATCCAACTAAGTGTTTTCGGATGAAGTTACTCACGGGCAAAGAAAGGCCATTCAAGAACGCTGTCTTTAACTGCTGTGTGTATGGTGAATCCTCTGCGTTCTGTTGTGGGCCTGGTGGTGTCATGCCGCTGTGTGTATTAAACACTGCTTGCAGTCGAGCGAAATAAGCTGCTACGGACTCACCTTCCTCCTGCCTGCAGTCATTGATAACTGTGTAGTCGGGACCGTGAGTCCAGTGAGTGACGCAGCGCATTAGCAGTTCATCCACTCTCTCCCTTAAGACTTCATCATTAGGAAGAAGGACATTTCCGTCATCTCCATTTGGGTTCCAGGTACCTACCACCTGGTGCCAATCCACCCCCAATATAAATCTGATACAATCTTCAATTTCTGCAGCATTTAATTTAAAGCTCTTTGCTAAGCCCATTATGTGGCGTCTTTTTTTTTTTGGATGTGGAATGCCGTCTACGGCCTTCCGTACGTCAGCCTGTGACCAGGCTCTATACACCTGAACCATATCGGGCTGACCATGTTCTGAGCCACGGGGGTTTGGCATCTCAATTAGTGGAAATTCATTAACAACTCTGGGTTTAGCTTTAGGTCTAGTTGCTTGTGTGTTTGTAGCGTGGTAGATTGTGCCTGACCTGGTTGATGAGAGTTCTCCTTCAGGTCAAGGTTGTGCAGCGGCATCCGTTGTTTGTGAAGTGGTAGAAGAGGAGGCAGTTGGAGCGGAGGCAGTTGGAGCGGAGGCAGTTGGAGCAGAGGCAGTTGGAGCAGAGGCCTCTTCAGGCTGTGGAGGAGGTGCGGATGGAAAGGAGTGGTTGTGCACGGGCTAAGGATAGAGAGGGGGTGCAGCACCGGGCCCCGGGAGTGGAGCCCTTCTCGCGTACTACATCCAGAAATCATCTTCATCTCTGGTGGAAAAATGCACATCTGACACCTTTTTAGTAGTAATCTGTTCACTTGCTTGTCCCTTTCCTCTCTGTCTATTCTGCACTTCCTTCGGCCATTCTCTTGCCACCGACAAACCTTCTCTTTTCTCTTTCTTATTATTTCCTTCACATCTTCCTTCTATAAGCGCCACCAGCATTTCACATTGTCTCACAATCAATCGACCTTTAAATCCATACTTCTCTTCCCACTTCGGCAAGAAGGGGATTAAAGTTTCACCCTTAGTCTGCATATATTTCGCATCCCCACTGAGGGTTACTTTCTCTTGTTTTGTTTTAGAGCTATTTGACCCCATTATTGTCAAATACTCAAGCCAGTCAGTTTGTATGGAGTTCACCCGAGCAACTGACCCGTATGCAAATGAGTGCAGAGAGTTTCGTTATCACCGTGAGGTATCAGCTCTCTTTACTCAATGCTTAGACACTTGAGACTGAAGGATCAGTCAAGTTTTTTTTATTCTTTTATTTTTTTATTATTATTTTTTATTTTATTTTATTTTATATATTCGTATATTTACTATTGTAACCCCCCCCCTTTTTTTTTTTTTTTTTTTACTTTTAGGCCTTTTCTACTCTGTACTCAAAAGTACTCGGTTAACCCTTCACTAAGTCCACGACTTAATGGTCCAAACAAAACTCACCCTTTCGGTGAGGCTTAGTCCGCGACTAAGACTTCCTCGGTAACCCTTTTTGTGACCCTGTCACTAAGATTGCTCCTTAAAGAGCCCCTTCAAAAACCAAAATCATCAAAAGAATGAATCTTTAAAATGAAAAAGTTAGTGAAAATTGATTACCTTGCCCCACCTGGACTGAAATTCTCATGAATGAGTCTTGGGTGTACTGAGTGTGAGTCCCCGACTTATACACTCCCCCCTCTTTACCCTCGGGAAAAGAGGAATTCTGCTAGCAGTGTTCTTGCTCCGGCCAAGAATAACCCTGTTTCTTGCTGTGGCCAAGAATAACCCTGTTTCTTGCTATGGCCAAGAATAACCCTTAAAACAAAAAAAAATTTCTCACCGGTGTACACGAGAGTGAAAGACAGCAGGTTCAAACGAGGATCCCGTCAGCTCTCCCTCCTCTAGCGGCTCCCTGCTTCTAGCGGAGGCAAGGCCCTCGTCAGTGTGCACTATCAAGCAGCCGCCAGAGAAGTGAGTGCGTATTGGGATCGAAGGACCAATGCTGCTGACACAGGTTAGGTTATTTCCAGAATTCTTCCAACAACTCTTTCATAATTATTAGGTGAAAATCATATGAACGTCACCTGATTCCTTATCTCCTGCTGTGTGTCATGATGAACGAAGATTCTATTAAAGTCTATTATTTAGAAACATTCAGCAATAAAAATGAAACAATTTTCAAGTACTTGAATTCAATTATTAGGTAAATATACATATATGAACATGTGTAGAGAAGGTTGAAGCAAGGCGTCTGGACTTGTAGAGTTTTCTAGAAGACGTTTCGCTGCTCATCCGAGCAGCTTCATCAGTTCTAACTGTTTGGTGGGGAACATGTATGTTGCAAGAATTTCCTTCAGGATTAATAAAGTTTTATCTTATCTTATGTTGACTCCTTGTATCCTGCTACAAAGTCTGTAACCAACTTGTGTCTCCTGCTGGATGAGCAGCTGATCTTGTCTGACCATGTTGACTCTGTTGTCCAGTTGTTCTGATTCATTCTGTTCAATAGAAGAAGAATCACGCTGAAGCTAACACCACAGTTAATGTTCACTTTGTTAGTAGGTTTGGATCAAATCATCTGATTTATTATAACAGTAAATATTCAGTCTGAACTCAAAGTCACAAATTCTTTCAATCAAGCACATAAAAAAGACAAATCACAGATCCAAAAAACCACGGCACATCTTAACCACACAGGGCACATGACTGGCTGTTGTCTGAGCTCACTGGCTAACCTTGGCATCAAATTCATGTAACTAGCTGATGTATTGTGTCATTTCTATTAAGGCTCTCTCCCAATTAAATGCTCTTATGAAGAATGATGCTTGCATTGCTAATTTTTCCAAAGAAAACACACACACATTCCAGACAGTTTTTATATGGGTAGTTCTTCATCGAATAGATCCAACAACGACATGAGCTCACTGTAAACCTCCTTCCTTTATTATACCTGCTTCTATCACTGTCTTTTTTCACAGACTGGCAGACTGTCTCTATAGACTGTAAGGCCAGTCCAACAGTAGCTCACTATTCTGATTCACGGTACCACCTGTCCTGGTACCAGCAGAAACCTGGAGAAGCTCCTAAACTCCTGATCTACAGAAAATCAAACAGTTTTTCAGGAATCTCCTCCAGATTCAGTGGAAGTGGAGCAGGAAATGGAGCTGACTTCACTCTGACCATCAGTGGAGTTCAGGCTGAAGATGCAGCAGTTTATTACTGTCAGAGTTATCACTACATCAACAGTCAACATGTGTTCACACAGTGAAAAAGTGTCGTACAAAAACCTCCCTCAGTCAAACTGAACAGAAACTGAACTGACTGCTGCAGCTGGAAGCTGCACACACTGACACACTTCACTGAACACACACCAAAATGCTGTAAGAAGTTCACAGAGATAAAACACTGTATCTAAACACATCACAAATACCATAATTGTAGACACACTTTATATCTGGGTAATTACTTTCTATAGTGTTCCTTTATTATTAAAATGTGTTTGGGTGATCATCTTTTACTTCACACAATATGAATCTTCCATCATTAATTGCTTGATTTAAACCTGTATCGTTTAGCTTCTCGATATTGTTTGTTTGTATTTTGTATTCCTCTGAATTAACTAACAGAGACAAACCCTGCTGTCTTCCTCAGAGGACTTTCATGTCTCTCACCCAGCAGCAGAGAAGAAATAATGTTTCAGCCTCTGTGAGACACTGAAAATTAGTATTCTTAAGTCTGAGAATTCTTCCATGACATCAGTTCCATCAGTGTGTGTGTCTGCTTCATGGAGATCAAGCTGTCTCCCACAGATTTCCACTGCATCATTCAGAAATGACTGAAAGTGTCAGTGCTGTCAGCAGTGAGGAGGAAAGAGCTCCAGCTGACTGACTGTGTCTTTGCATATGTGTCCTGCCTCTCTGCTTCCAGCCGTTAAGAGGACAGTGTTGATCAGTGTCTGTCCAGGCCTTTCAGAGCCACTGACACACCGGCAGCACAATGATGATGTCACTGAGTCTACTGCTGGCCACCCTGGGGCTCCTTGTTCAGGGTGAGAGTCTCTGCTGAAAACTTTGCTTCAGGATGCAGCAGCTTCAGCACAGTGATGTTGTGCTGTGATGGAGAAAGACTGAACCAAGCAGCAGTGACCTTCTTCCATCTGTTCTCCATGTTAAAGAAATGATCCTCTTCTCTTTGGATGTTGATCATCTTCCTCCAAGCTGGATTGCTCTCAATATTCCTTCTCCTCTTTTTCATCTTTTCCAGGTTCATCAGGACAAATCACCCTGACTCAGTCTGCTGGATCTCAGTCTGTTCTTCCAGGACAGACTGCAACCATCACATGTAAAAGTAGTTCAAGTATCAGTAACTCCCTCCACTGGTACCTTCAGAAACCTGGAGAAGCTCCTAAACTCCTGATTTATCTTGCTACAACCCGTCAGTCTGGAGTTTCTGATCGTTTTAGTGGAAGTGGATCTGGGACTGTCTTCACTCTGACCATCAGTAGAGTTCAGGCTGAAGATTCAGGAGTTTATTACTGTCAGCAGAGTAGCAGCGTCCCGTTCACACAGTGATACAACGTCGTACAAAAACGACGGATAAAGAGGAACTGATCAACAGCTGCACAAAAACGGTTAACAGCAGCATCATTTATAGTTGATATGATTTAATATATTTATTTAATATATTGCATTCAAACTTTTTGCTCTTAACTATGTAACATTTCATACAGATGTTGGAAATATTTAAGGGTTTTAAATCTATTTTTTTTCTCTTGGAATCAGGTCCAAACAAACATAAATTCAAACAGAGCTATATTTAGAAAAGTTAATGTTTTATAGCAAAATCATTAAGTTTCTTTTGTTTTTGTTTCTCTTTGTATAAAAAGGAAACATTACCAGTCACACTACAACAAAGTGTTGGGCAAGTCACTCATTAAATACAGGTTATGTATTTCAAAGGTAATGAAATTACTCTACAACTACTCTACTACTAATTACTTTATTTCAAAAGTAATTAGTTACATTACTAGTTACATAGTTACTCCTTCCCACACCAACCATGCATTTTGCTAATCTCACAATAAACAAACTGAAGCTAGTCTCTCCTAACTTGGTAGCACTGTAACACAAATGTTTTCCAAACCCTTTGAACATTTCAATCATACAAAATAAAACCTGTCTGTCTTGACATTTTAACCTAAAATATATATTTATACTGTTGTGAATCTACATACTGTAAAAAAATACATGTTCTTACATCTTTTTACAGTAACAATTTACTGTAATTTTTACAATAAAATGGTAGAATAAAAACATTATATTGCATTTTAGTCACAATGTATTTTTAGAGTGCTAACAACCAACTGTCACGTATTTGGGACGCTTCCGGTAGGATTGTTCTAATATTTGAACTGGAAGTAGGAAACACTTTTGATTCATAATGTTATTTAGTCCATGACAACTTATACAGCTAATAGATAACCTTATTTTCACACAAAAAAAATCTAGGCGAGGCAAAACAAATCAGATTTCTGTGTGTTTAAACTAGAGATCAGGTTTTTTTGACCTCAAGTCCGACTCCAAATCATTTTATTTTGAGTATCTGCCGATACCGAGTCCCGATCTGATACTTTTAGGGTTCTACAAAGGGACGAAGGCAAATAGCAAGTCACTTACTGCAGTTATTTGTCCAATCCTGCACCTTTGTGCCATATAAATGATACTGCAATGACTTTGCCTGCTATTGCAAGCACAACACGTGTGTGTGTGTGTCGTGCTACCGCCACACTGGGAGATTTCACACACGCATCGAAGTCTCGAACCCAGGAACTCTCGAGCCAAAGGCAGCCGTCATACCCCTACACTACAAGACACAGAGCCACCCTGCATAGAAGGCGTTAACTTTGACAGCCCTAATAAATATCCGAGTTCTGACTGGGAGGTAATGTCCGATTCCAATCGAGTCTGAAATCACATGATCGGGCCCGATTTCCGATCATGTGATCAGATCGGGACATCTCTAGTTTAAACCTGTCTATCTATGTACCAGTTACTGTCACAGTAAATCAGACAGCTCAAGTAAAATGTCAGAGTGTTACAAACACACAGATACCAAGCTTTTTGTATGTGCTCCAAAGGTTCAAGGAAATCAACAAAAATCAAATTTTTGTGTGTTTTGTGTTTTTTGGGAAATAGAACCCTTGTAGGTAACAGGTTTATAAAGCAAATGTCTTCATATCACATACGTCATGGTCAGTTATAGTTTCTCAGGAACGGTAAAAGCTAGAGACTTACAGTTTTTTTTCTCCGAAAAGAGGACGCTTGCTATCCATGTATTCCGCTATGTTTCTGTGTTGTTTACAGGTTACGTAAGCATGCGTCAAAGTCAGCATCCAATCGGACCATCAAGTTTTTATTGATTTTCATATTCAAATACAAATAATAATAAATAGAAAACAACAAAAAAAAAAGCAACTGGCTGGACTCTCCCCCCTCCACCCCCTCCCATCCCCAGGGTTACAGAGAGTTCAAAATAAATAAATCCATAAATAAATGTTGCAGGTACAAAAAAATACTTATAAATACTTTCCTGGTATCAGCTAGTTATCAGATCCAGCATGTCAAAAACTTTTAAGTTACTTGAATTTTGGGTAGGGTTTTTATCGATTTTAGGTAGCTCCAAAAGTCTTCCCAGTCTGTGTTTTTATTCTCTGATTAGTTTTCAGTTTGCTAAGCATACATTCATATGAGGCAGTCTCTGACATTGATTTAATCCAATCCTTCAATTCCAGGCCCTTATGTGGTCTTCCACTGCCCCAGGATGATCCTGCATGCTGTCACAAGTCCAACCATATAAACTGAAAAAGCTCCCTTAGGGACATTCAACATTCATTAACAACAACATTGATAAAAACAGTGTAAATATGTCCCCACTTCGACTTTACATTTCCGACATAAATAATCTGGCATTAATTTCATTCTGTGGAGTCTGGTCAGCTGAAAGTATCTATGTAGAATTTTATACTGTATACATTTGCTTCTGGCTTCCTTGACATACTTTCCATTCTCTGACAAAATTACAAACATTCCTCATTTGTGTATGTCGTTTTCAAGTCCCTCTCCCAGAGGGTTTTGATATTTGTTGCTGCACTACTCAGCCTATAATTCAGCATCTTATAAAAAAAGTATAATTTTCCACAATGTGTTTAAATTTGGAGGTCACACAATGCCTCATTTGTAAGTGTCTCCACATCTTCCCTTTTTCTTTTAAGTGGAATGTGTTAATTAAATCCACATCAGACATAAATCGTCCATCCCTAGATCTCCTATCATGTGTATTCCACAGGTGTGCCACTGCCATGGCAATGTGGGATTAAAAAGCCCTACACCACCTTTTCTTTAGGGGCATATAATTTATTTAATTTTATTCTATCTTTTTTACCTTCCCATATGAAATGCTTAACTACATTCTGTCAGGGTTTGTGGTGTGGGAGGACACAGTTTGCAGAACAGCAGGCAGAGCAGTTAAATAAAGTTCCTTTATTTAACGCCAGGAGGGCAAAAGGAAATAAACTAAAAATCACACAATTAGTGGCAAAACTAGGTGAGGCAAGAACAAGACACTTAACAAGGAAACAGGATCAAAAAACAAGGTCCAAACGCATAGCATGACATAACCTGGATAATGTGGCTGTAGTGTGGCATGGCAAAGACGAAGACGAGACTAAAACACAATCCCTTTGGGTGACGACGAGAAAAACTGGCAGGGAATGCAGGGAAGACAAAGACTAAATACACAAGGGCCAGGGGACGACAACGAGACACAGGTGACACACATGAGGGCAGGGCAGGTATCAAACAAGGAGGGAAACCACAGGAAGTAAAACTCAAGACAATGCACAGGGAGGACAGGGCTACCAAAGAAAAACAGGAAGCACAAGACAAGAAGAACTAAACAAAAACCCAGAGAAACAAAACACTAGAACTACAGGAAAATAACAATAACTATAAAAATTATAAACAGCAGGGGGCTAAGGGAACATCCAAGAACATTAAATCATTTTGTGTTTATTCTGACATTTGTATCTGATCAGCTTTGTTTTTGTCTATTATTTTTAAAAAGTCAGCAAAATAAATGTAACCATCTCCAAATATTAAATCTATTATTTGGGTATAAAGGTCCAGGCCCTACAAAGTCTGTAACAAACTTGTGTGCCATGATGGATTAGCAGCTGACCATGAGTCTGACTCTGTTGCCTCTTGTTTTTTTGGATTTTTCATGGACTTGGCTTTTGATTATTAAAGCTCACCTTTTGTTTGGAATTCGGCCTGCCTCTCTGTTTGCATTTGGGTCCTTTAAAACCACATCACACAACAGCTTGGACTCAAATGTTAACATTTTAGACATAGCCCAGATTAACAGTTTATTTACAAAGTGTTCAAAAAGGTGTGAAAGACAGATCAGTCAGTGGGATTTCCTGGGCAGAGGGTCTGTGTGGCTGATAGGAGGGAAAGTGTGGACAGAAGAACACAGGAGTTTAAAAATTCAAAACACACACAAAACATTCACAAAATGATAAAGAGCAAGTCTGATCCTCTTACACAGAGCTGAGAATTTTGTCTTTGTTCAAGAGTCGTAATGTCTTGTAAGTTTAGTTTTTATGTGCCCAGAAGTGTTATTAATTTACTGTAAAGTGTGTTTTTTCTTTCCATCTCTCCAAGTTTTTAGCTACATATGAGAAATGACTCAGTTCATTTCCATAGAAAGTCACTTTGCATCAGCAGCAGCATGCTCCAGTGCTCTGGGAGACTTTATAGTCTGACACTTGAACACTGGATGATGACTGACAGCTGTCCTTCATCAAAACAGAAATCCTCCTCATCAAAAACATGCCTTTGACCTGCGTCCTCATCTGGACTCTCCTCTGCTGCTGCTTCCCAGGTAAAGTCCAGAGAATCAAACTCCTCTCCTCTATGAACATCTGTCCCTCTGAAATGAAGCCCACAAAACCATGACGCTGCTTCATGTTTCTGTCTCTGTGTCCTCAGAGTCCAGAGGACAGGTCAGAGTGATTCAGCCTGGAGCAGTGGCATCTGCTCTGGGAGGCTCCATCACCATCAAATGTACGACCAGTCAGGATGTTTATAGCTCTGACTGTTTAGCCTGGTACCAACAGAGAGATGGAGGAACTCCTAAACTGCTCATTAAGCTTGCTACTCAGAGATTAACAGGAACTCCAGATCGTTTTACAGGCAGTGGATCAAAGTCTGACTTCACTCTGACCATCAGTGGAGTTCAGGCTGGAGATGCAGCAGTTTATTACTGTCAGAGTTTTCATGTTATCAACAGTCAGCATGTGTTCACACAGTGAAAAAGTGTCGTACAAAAACCTCCCTCAGTCAGACTGAACAGAAACTGAACGGACTGCTGCAGCTGGAAGCTGCACACACTGACACACTTCACTGAACATACACATCAGTCATTGGTATAAACCGTCATAAAGATCACACACTGTGTCTGACAAATAACAGTTTGGTTCATGTTGTTTATTTATTAACAGAATAATGTTATGTTTCATATTCACTATTAATAAACATGCTTTTGAATATGATTTAAATATTGCACCAAAGATCAGAGTGAACCACTGCTCACTGATGAGTTTATTTTACTGACAGTTAAAGTTTGTTTTAGTTTTACGATGAAAATAATATCTGACTAATATAAAATGAATGAACTCACCTGATTGGATGAGTAGGTCCTCAGAGTGTTTACATTTAATCAGCATTAGTACAAGCACGTGATTCTCTACCTTTTAATTCTAAATATAAATGCATTTTTATCCCAGACCATCTGTTTACAATAAGCTCCCGTTAATATGTGTGTTTTGATTTGAATGGTTGTGAATTACTTTAAATTATCATTGTACTGTGAGACGTGAATAACACACTGGAAGTAAAGATGTGTTCTATTATGTCTGTTTTTATTGCTTTAAAATGTTGACATGAGCTTTATGAGAAACAACAAACACTGAAGATGCAATAAAAGACAAAAAAACGAAGCAGATAGAATTATCAGAGTGAGAGCAGTATGAGAGTCACACTAAGAAAGCTCAGAATGGGAACACCGGTCTCTCCTCAGTGTGTGTGAGAGTGGAGTCTGGGAGCCCTGGGTGGCCTCACAGGTCACAGAGCCCACCCTCCCCCACTGGTCTGCATTAATGCTCAGGGTGCTGCTCCAGCTGTAATGGCCGTCCTTCAGCATCGCGGGGCTCCTGCTCTCCTCCCAGCTGATGCTGCTGCTGCCATCGTCCAACTTCCAGGACAGCCTCCAGTCTGAGGGGTAGCCCTTGTTGGCCAGGCATGTGAGTGTGGCCTTCCCCTGCTCCAGCTGCTCTGTGGAGGGGGGCAGCACCATCAGGGTGGGGTTGACTCGGCCCACTGGAGGAGGAGAAAGAGAGGCAACATGAAGAAAGTTCACACAAAATAAACTCCACCCTGCTGCTTCTGCTGCTCTTCATCAGAGTGGATGAAACTGGTCTTCAGTCTTTCACACCCCTCTGAACTCAGTAACCATGCTGAACCATAGCAGCAGGCAGGTTTTACTACTAAAGATAAGAACTTTTAAACATGCACTTCAAAAATGAACCATTTTAAACATCATGATTTAAAGGATGGTATATAATTTACAGTGTTACCAGTTTTAAATTAAATCTCATCGCAGTTCTTCTCACTGACACACACATCAAATGAATCACAACACACAGTTTACATTGTTTAAAGGCTGTAACATGAATCATGCTTCAAAGTGCTGCAGTCAGTCTGATATTCTCTGCTTATACTGAGCATGTTAGCAGTGATTCAATTCTGCAGTTTGTAAGGACGACTGAGGAAAAGTCATTTACTGTTTGAAGAAAATCCCATTTTACAAAGAGACTTTGACATTTACTCAACTACTATTACTACAGACTGTTCATGTGAATTCTACATTTCTTTAGATTTTTTTTAAACTTCATTTTTCAGCCTCCAAAATATTCTCTTCAATAAATGGCAGTGTTTTATTAAATAAATACAATAAAAATCAATTTAGCTACTACTTTCTATCTACAGTGAAGACTCTAAGAGCGATTATATTATAAATAAAGCACTTGATAAAGCTGTTCTATATTTTCCTGAAACTCACCTTGTGCTCTTTAAAATGACCAAATATTGAAAGTGACTTCATTTAACTTAAAACTTAAAAGTACTTACAGTTTACATCCAGTCTGGTTCCTTCACCGAACGTGTACCACAGTGATACAAAGTGATGGAGGCGTCGTACAAAAACCTCTGACTGTAGAGAGACACGGCTCTCTGACTCTGAAACAAACAAACTCAACACAAACAGCCTCAGCCTGTAAAACTCAGCTGATTCATATGAACATGAATCAAAAGAGACTGACAGAAAATACTGACATTATTTTAGATTGATTTCATTTGGATTCAATATGTCAAATTCAAACGGAGTCTTCTGCATGTAACAATCCAAACAAACATTTCTTTACAAATATTTTCAGCTGCAACAAATCTCCATAAACAGCCCTGATACATTCCTGATCAATGTTCTGATACAGTGATTGATCCACTGATAAACAGCATCATCAGACTGATCCCAGTCCCTGTTGGAGTCACTCAGTTCATTTCCATAGAGAGTCACTTTGCATCAGCAGCAGCATGCTCCAGTGCTCTGGGAGACTTTATAGTCCTGACACTTGAACACTGGATGATGACTGACAGCTGTCCTTCATCACAACAGAAATCCTCCTCATCAAAAACATGACTTTGACCTGCGTCCTCATCTGGACTCTCCTCTGCTTCACTCAGGGTGAGGAACATCATTTCTCTGTGATGGAGTGTAGCTGACTTTCACCTCAGTGTCTCATGTCCAGTGTTTCTTCTGTCTCCTCAGGGTCTGTTGGACAAAATGTTGTCCTGACTCAGCCAGCAGCCAAATCAGTGCAGCTTAGTCAGACTGTCTCTATAGACTGTAAGGCCTTTTCATATTCCCTTTTTATATTCACAGTTTTCTGTGTTTTTTCAATATGAAAAAAATATGTATGAAGTTGATTTTTCACATTTTTTTTTCTTTCTCTTTCTGGTGCTAGAATTTTTATTACAGTCATATAACACCACTATAGCCTGGGTATTATGAAAGCCCAGGTTCTCCTAAAAAAAAAAGATGCATATTACTTGATTGTGGATTACAAGATGAATGTTTTATGAGCAATAATACACAAAGAATGCCAGGCGAGAAAAATCCCCAAAAACACCCTTAGACCTGGATGTCTTGTTTTAAAAGTTTGTTCATTTCCTGTTTTATTTTGGTAACCACTGACGCTCCTCTAGTTTCAGGTGTCTTGTCTTCCTCTCCCTCATGTGCTCCCTCCTCCCGTTGTTTACCTGTCTCCTCCCTAATGTGTTTCACCTGTGTCTCATTAGCTGAGTTCCAATTCAGGGTCTGCATCCTTCGGAGGACGCAGCCTACACGGTCTACGGAGGCTGCCTAGTGCACTCCCTTGGTTCCTGTAATAAAGACGGTTATTTTTTATTTTTGCATACTGGCTCTCGCCCCGCATCTGTGTCCACTCCACGGCCGAGTCCTGACACTGGAAGGGTTAAAAAACACGCTTTTGAATATGATTTTAATATTGCACCAAAGATCAGAGTGAACCACTGCTCACTGATGAGGGGACTATATGTATGCACTCTATATTCTCTGTACTCTATTAGCTGAATTAAAATATTAACCACAGCCATGAACTGTTTTTCTACAGTTTTTACACCATTCTTTTCTCCAAAAACATCATCATCTATGACATCATAAACTATTGTACCTTTGGGATTAATAAAGTTTTATCTTATCTTAGTCTTTTTTTCACATTTACAGTAACAGTTTCATTGTTTAATGTAGACTAGTATAAGACAAAGTGTCACACTGTCCAAAATCTTAATATTCAATGCATTTAAACCTAGACCTGGTCTGTGGCTACTCAATCAACAGTTAACAAACGATATAAAATGAGCATGTGTAGCAGGATGAGTAGGATCATGCCTGGCTTGTTTGGGTGCCTATTCGCACATAGCCACTAGAGGGCAGCCTATAAAAAGGGAGACCACATCTTGGCTCCCTCTCTTATCTGTTTGGCATGCAGGCCCGTCTCCCTGGTTGCCTCACTTAGCTGGTTTTACTGGTATGTTTTGCTGGTGTACCCCATCTTGTCGTCTTTGCATGGGCTTGCGCCGGCTACTGTTAGCTGCTAGTGCGCAACCATCTCGGTTCTAATTAACCACAGTGAGATGAACACTATAGACAGATAACAGCTCTACAAGTCTCCGTGAATGAAACACATGCTTTTATTAATTGGATGAATGCTGTTTAGTTAATTTGTGTTTTCTTCCTTCTTTGGGGTTTCTGCTTGGTTGTTTTGATTAATTAGGGCCTGAGCACCGAACGGTGCAAGAGCCCTATTGAAACCCTAGGGATTATTATTTTTAGGGCCCGAGCACGAAACGTGCGAGAGCCCTGTTGAAATGCAAGCATTTATTATTAGGGCCCGAGCATGAAACGTGCGAGAGTCCTATTGAAATGCAAGCGTTTATTGAAATTCAAAAGTTTATTAAGCGCCACCTCACCAAATTTGGCACAAAATTGCCAGGCAAAAATTGCCACTTGACACTGCCCGCATGGCTCTGCAGCGCCCCCTAAAGTGTGAAAATATTCACCGCAACTGCAACAGACCTGGCACTCAGTACACTCATGTATCGCCTCTTGGACGAAAATTCCACGACGTAAAGGAAGTCCACCATTTGAAAAAATCATGCCATGTTTTAATTTGCACTCCCCGCACTTTAACGAGCTCCTCATAGGGGGCTTGCCCGATCGGGTCAGGGACCAAAAGTTATCAAAAACGCAGCACTTCGTCATATGGTCTGGGTGTGGCACCACCACAAAGTTGACCCTAGCCAACGCACAAGAAATGGATGTATTTGTGGCTGTATCTCCCACATACGTCATCCTATGTGGATGAAACTTTACAGTCATGCTGAACATCCCACGTCGTGCGATGATGATGCGGCTGCTGGTCCCGTGGACCGCAAGGAGTGCGAGGGCCCGTCATCGCTGCGTGCAGCTTTAATTATTAGTATTCCCTTTTTTGAAGACTGCACAAGTAGATCTGTCACTTTTTCACAAGTGAATCCTTCATTCGTTCACAAGTGAATCCTTCACTCGTGCACTAATAAATCCTTCACTCGTGCACAGGTGAATCCTCTCTTCATGCTGCTTGCTGCTCTTGTCACCTTCAAATGACCAGGAGGATGCATGCAAGTCCACTGGTGTTTTTATTTTGTTTAGTCTGAACCTCTCAGCATCAAAATGCCACGCACGTACTTTTAGGGCTGCAACTAATTTACTTTACTTTACTAAACTACTTTTAATACTAATTTTAGTAGGGGACTAAACTGTAGATTAGATTTGGTTAGTCAATGATTATTTATTGTTATCAAGTTATTTATCTATGGTGTCTATTGAGTAACATGCACGTGTACTTATGGTCGTGCAGAGCGCAACACACCATGGAAAAGGGGCACTTAGACTTCCCTTAGACTAATTCAGTGATCTCAACTGAGATCACACTTACACACCTAAAAGTAAAGTCACTCTACTGGAGGACATGTTTTCCGAAAGCTAAAAATAAAACAGCTAGTTTACCCATCCGCAGCTTCAGACGCCAGAACTCCTGGATGTTTTCATTTTACATGCTTATGCATCGCTATTGTACACCTGTATTAGGTACACTTCACTTACTTAGTAACTTTATTTTCCTTAAAAAACAACTCAACAAAAATCACACATTAGGGAGAAAACATGAAAATCCAGTGCTGTGCAAAATCTAACAATGCATTAAAGTCAATGTTGTTACTAATGTTTGACATGACTAAGACTGTAATAAAGGTTAAAAAAAATCCAGTCCACATTCACATTTTCTATAAATTTTTGTGTTTTTTTTTTTCCAATTTTCAGCACCACCCATTATGAAATTAGTGATTAAAGGGTTAATTATCATGGGGGAAAATTATTTTTTTCACTATTTTTGATCATAACTGAAGTTAATTAAATGGTCTATGCAAAAAAATATTTATGTGATATATTTTAAAAACCGTTAAAGTTAGAGGACGTTTTTGTCCCAAACAACACAAAAGGGGGTAAAATTTGCCCACAGTGTATTATTGACCTATGAAAATTATCATATTATCAAAATCTATGTAAAATTAAGCTTATTCAGCAAAAATGATATCATATTGACAACGTTATGGCCAAAAAAATAGAAAAATTACTCTCAGAGGACAAAAATGTCCCGAACAGTTCATAAGAGATGTATATATATATATATATCTCAACACATTTTCAAGGAAGACAGTAATGTTGTCAGGGATTGTGAGATGGCGGACACAAATGCAGACTTAGCCGGAGGTGAAAACAAACTCAGTTCCTTTAATGCTAGCCAGGGTTCGGTACATGTACACACATACACTTGGATTACTCACAAGACAAACTGGCAACAAGAGGGAGGAAACACACTGACTTTATACACAGCAGGGCGGGATGACAATAGGACACAGGTGAGGCACATTAGAGCGGAGCAGGTAATCGGATGGAACACACACGAGGAAGGGGAAGTCAAAACACCAAAAACAAGAGGGAGAACAGTGACTACAAAATAAAACAGGAAATAACTGGTAGAAATAAAACTAATGCAACAGAAAATGAACTACAAAATAAAAGACCTGGCTGAAACCATGACAAATGTGTGTTTGGTCTGCATGAAGTTTCCAGCCTTGTGTGTGTTCAGTGAAGTGTATCAGTGTGTGCAGCAGTCAGTTCAGTTTCTGTTCAGTCTGACTGAGGGAGGTTTTTGTACAACACTTTTTCACTGTGTGAACACAGCTTTACTGTTCATCCACTGATGACTCTTACAGTAATAAACTGCTGCATCTTCAGCCTGAACTCCACTGATGGTCAGAGTGAAGTCAGCTCCATTTCCTGCTCCACTTCCACTGAATCTGGAGGAGATTCCTGAAAATCTGTCTGATGTTCTGTAGATCAGGAGTTTAGGAGCTTCTCCAGGTTTCTGCTGGTACCAGGACAGGTAGTACTGTGAACCAGAATAGTGAACTACTGTTGGACTGGCCTTACAGTCTATAGAGACAGTCTGACTAAGCTGCACTGATTTGGCAGCTGGCTGAGTCAGGACAACATTTTGTCCAACAGACCCTGAGGAGACAGAAGAAACACTGGACATGAGACACTGAGGTGAAAGTCAGCTACACTCCATCACAGAGAAATGATGTTCCTCACCCTGAGTGAAGCAGAGGAGAGTCCAGATGAGGACACAGGTCAAAGTCATGTTTTTGATGAGGAGGATTTCTGTTGTGATGAAGGACAGCTGTCAGTCATCATCCAGTGTTCAAGTGTCAGGACTATAAAGTCTCCCAGAGCACTGGAGCATGCTGCTGCTGATGCAAAGTGACTCTCTATGGAAATGAACTGAGTGACTCCAACAGGGACTGGGATCAGTCTGATGATGCTGTTTATCAATGGATCAATCACTTTATCAGAACATTGATCAGGAATGTATCAGAGCTGTTTATGGAGATTTGTTGCAGCTGAAAATATTTGTAAAGAAATGTTTGTTTGGATTGTTACATGCAGAAGACTCCGTTTGAATTTGACATATTGAATCCAAATAAAATCAATCTAAAATAATGTCAGTATTTTCTGTCACTCTCTTTTGATTCATGTTCATATGAATCAGCTGAGTTTTACAGGCTGAGGCTGTTTGTGTTGGGTTTGTTTGTTTCAGAGTCATTGAGCCGTGTCTCTCTACAGTCAGAGGTTTTTGTACAACGCCTCCATCACTTTGTATCACTGTGGTGGACTTTTGGTGAAGGAACCAGACTGGATGTTGGAAGTAAGTTTAAACTTTAATCTCTGTGGGTTTTGTTCATTATTTATTATTTAGCATTCCAAGAAATATTGAACAGTTTAATATTTTTGTCCTTTTTTTGCACAAAATATGATAAATATTTAAATATAACATTTAAAATGTCCTTGTAGTTTAATACTAAATACAATGTCTAGAATTCATGTTTAAAATGTTTTTAATGTTTAAAGGAGACTAAAATCACTGGGTTCATTTTCAGTTTTTATGTGTGCCATCATATAAAGGAGGAGAACTCTGATCAGCTTTTCTTCTCTTTTATGTGCAGTTTCATGTCAAAGTGAAATTGAAGCAAAAAGATTCATTGCTCCTAAAATTACTTTTTCATGTTCCAGCACAGTAACTGTTATTAGTATGGATTTAAATCACTTTCTTCAAGTAAAACTATACAAAGTGCAGATAAAGATGGACATTTGGAAATGTGTCAAATCTCTGATGTTTTCATCTTCTAATTTGAAATGCACATCAATTCATCCTTTATGTTTCCTCTAAGTCTTTGTATAGTTCAGACATTTGATGACAGTGTTGTTTCTTCTTGTATCAGCAGTGTAGTTGGACATATTTCAGGTCAAACTGTAGGATGATTGTCTCTGTGCTGATAAGCATGAGAGGCTTCTTAAAGGGAAGTGAAACACTGTGTGAGTCAGTGACTGCTGGAGCAGAAAAACATCTGCCAGAAACTTCTTCAAGGAGAAGATCCACTCTGTGTCTGCTCTTTGATTGACAGCTGTGTGCTGCCTGTCCTCTAAGCTGATCTGTGTCTCGTAGGTGATGCCCGTCCCACCCTGACGGTGCTGCCCCCCTCCACAGAGGAGCTGGAGCAGGGTAAGGCCACGCTCATGTGCCTGGCCAACAAGGGCTTCCCCTCAGACTGGAGGCTATCCTGGAAGTTGGACGACAGCACCGGCAGTATCAGCATGGAGGAGAGCAGGAGCCCTGCAGTGCTGCTGAAGGATGGCCTCTACAGCTGGAGCAGCACCCTGAGGATCACTGCAGACCAGTGGAGGAAGGTGGGCTCTGCGACCTGTGAGGCCACCCAGGGCTCCCAGACTCCACTCTCACATACACTGAGGAGAGACCAGTGTTCCCAGTCCTGACTTGATCACTGGGACTCTCGTACTGCTCTCACTCTACTTAATTTGATATTTCTCAATAATAACATTTAATAGCTTGTTGTCGTGTTTCAAGATCATCAAATTTGTTTTCAATAATAAAGATTTGCTCATTAAATCAGCCTGTTCATGTTTATTATTTCAATAATGTGCTCTTTGTGGTAACAGTGTACTTCTAGATGAAAAACCATCTCCCTCATGAATCTGTAAATCAAGTCTTTCATAGAATTATATTATTATGATGATTATATTCTAATTTTTATATATAGGCAGCAAATTGTGCATATAAGATCATTTAAATAAACTAGTGATGGACTAGTTATAAACTGGTAAAGTAGTGTATCATCAGCATAAATAGATACAACATGTAAACTATATCAGTATAATGTCATACTGATTCTGCTCAAGTGTTGAAGCACAAACAGTGAAGAGACTAGACATAAGTTTTATAATTAACTCAGACAATAAAAGCATAACAAAAGTTCTGTATTAAATGCAGATGGTTGTTTGAAATATTTTTATGTTAGATTATTCATTCAGTCTGAAAAAATAAAAATGTTAAAAAATAATTTGTATATTTGACAATTTTTTAAATTAATTTAACAGAATTATCATATATTAATGTTCATATTTAAATGTATCAGTTCATTGATGTATGATTTAATTATTATCTAAATTATTATGACTATAGTGTATGCTGCAACAAACCTCATGTAGTGTTAGTGTGAGTGCAGATGTTGATCAGTTCTTCTTTATCTGTGAGATTTTTGTATGACATTGCAGTGTGTGAAAGGGAGGCTGTAAAGGCTCTGTCGACAGTAATAAACTCCAGAATCTTCAGTCTGCATACCTCTGAGGGTCATAGTAAGGACAGTCCCAGATCCACTTCCAATACAATGATCAGGAACTCTAGAATGATGGCTTGGAGCCCCAGGGTGGCCAGCAGTAGACTCAGTGACATCATCATTGTGCTGCCGGTATGTCAGTGGCTCTGAAAGGCCTAGACAGACTGAGGCTGTGTCCCATTTCAGGGTCTGCATCCTTCGGAGTGCGCATTTTAAGGCCGCTTACGTCACAAAGCTGCGCGAAGGCTGTCCCAATTCGCCAAAAGTCGAAGGGTCCTTCAAATGCGTCCTCCAAATGCGTCCTCCTTTTGCCTGAATTTGGAGGACGCATCGCTACCATCCTTCGTGGCCTTAAATATCCCACAATGCTTTGCGGACCTACTTTTTGTCCAATAGTACGATGACGGACCAAGCGAGCGGCAGCGGCAGCGGCAGGAGTGCCGAATTCACATTTAAATGTAAGTAAAGAGCAGTAGTTCGAGAGTTTTAAAATGCTAGTAGTGACAGTGGCATTAAAAAAATGAGTTTTATATTTACAAACATGACGTCCTGTTGATACGAGGCGCTGTAAACTAAACGTTTTGATTGAATGTTTCTGGACTGTTTACTATAGTATAAAGTATAGTTCACGTGAGCAGCAATATTATCGTTATTATATCAAACGGTCATTCTGCCTGTTGTCATTTTGTTGAAGGAGGAGCAGAGAGAAACAGAAGAAAACCTGACAATTGATAACGGAGGAGATGAGACTGGAGAGAGAGGGAGAGGAGAGAGAGGGAGAGAGAGAGAGAGGAGAGGGAGGGAGGGAGAGAGAGGGAGAGAGAGATAGAGAGAGAGAGGGAGAGGGGGAGAGCAGAGAAAGAACGGACAGACCTCAGCTCATTGAGAGGATGGTGGACAGCAGTGATTTTATGTTCTGTGTTATTTAAATGTTACTTATTAAATTAAAGGATGATATTAAATCGTTCTTGTCTCTGTGTTCTTAAACTCTTCTAACCTTGTTACATTATGTGTTTCATCACCTATTTATAATTTAAGTAAACTTTTGAACAACTTCTCAGTGACCACAGTAAATCATTTATTGTGTGTGTGTTGTGTTATGTACAATATTTACAAAGACACAGTTTGAACATTTCTAACTATTTACCAGTGGGCATTATGAAAATGTACAGTTTATTATTTATAAAAATCAGCAGAAAATACTATTCACAAAGAACATATATATAAATGTTTGGCTGAGCAGGAGTCCTTGGTGCTTCTGGACTGGATGGTGCCACGGTGAAGACCTTGGAGTCCTCTGGCTGTGAGTGGGACATCATCTGGGGGAGGGGGGTGTCTGTCTCCTCTGTCCACCACATCGTCCATCAGGGTTTGCAGAGCTGACGATCGGCGGCTGCCATGTTACTAAAGATGTTTTTAAAAAGGGCAAAAATAAAAATAATAACTTCAACAGAGCGGCTTCCAACGCAGCTTAAAATATGAATAGCTATAAAATATGTATCCTCACCCTCCAAAGGTGATGATGGTCAGTACACCTCCTCCAGGACAGACAGCTGGTCCTGCAGGGAGCCCCACTCTCCTCCACCCAGCAGTAATTCTCTGGTGTAGTGACAGACCTGATGCTTAATGACACATTAAAGCAGTGGTTTCAGGGTTATTTGCAGGGTTCTTACACATTTAGCTATTTATTTAAAGTATTAAAATTACAAACAGACCCTGTATCAAGTCTTACGATTGAATCAAATATAAATTACATTTAATCATATTTGTCTATCTACTGGTTATATATCTAGCGTTTGCTCAGTAACCGGTATATTAATTATGATCAATAATATGGTTAAACAGCAGCTTACCGTCACCTCCCCACTGCGCTCTCCCAGCCTGAAGAAAATGAGCCGTCACAGGTTTTGCTGCCGCTGGAGCCGCCTCTCCTCTTCCTCCAACAACAAATAAATATATTAAAATATTCCAAATGTCTAAATCCACACTGTTGTCCCGTTTGTTGTCTAGTCCGTGTTGTGTCGCTGTCGCTGCTTTTGTTTTTCCCGGGGCAAAATTTATGACGTCGCGCCACAATCAGGAAGTGCTTTGAAGGCCAGACCATCCCATTTACCAACGGTGGAGGATCCTCCGGAGGATCCTCAGGAGGACACGGCCTCCTGAGACCGCGTAGGCTGCGTCCTCCGAAGGATGCAGACCCTGAATTGGGACACAGCCACTGATCAACACTGTCCTCTTAACAGCTGGAAGCAGAGAGGCAGAACACATATGCAAAGACACAGAGTCATTCAGCTGGAGCTTTTTCCTCCTCACTGCTGACAGCACTGACACTTTCAGTCATTTCTGAATGATGCAGTGGAAATCTGTTGGAGACAGCTTGATCTTGCTGTGTTTTCCTCCTGAGTGCTCAATAGTGTGTGTGTGTGTGTGTGTGTATATATATATATAATCACAGTGTTTGTCTCTATAAGCAGTATATTACTTATTAGTACTGATCGTTATAAGTGTTTATGTTTTATGAGGTATCGCAGAATTAAAATGGGTCCAATATGGTGAAAACGATTGAGATGTTTTTTTCTGTGTATCTGCAGCCCAGTTTATGATCGACCTGTCTTCCTTTTTCTGGTCAACCTCAGATCTGACTCACAACCTATTCAAATTATCTGCTTCTTCCTCATCAAAAAAATCAGCACCTCGGCAGAAGACAGCAGTGTTTTTCTATATTAACTAATTCTGAGGAATACAAAGTAAAAAAAAACCTCTAACAATTCAACAATGTCAAGAAGCTGAGTGATGCATTAAAGGTTTAAATTAAACAGTTGATGGTGGAAGATTCATATTTACTAAGTAAAAGATGATCACCCAAACCATTTTAATAAAAAGGGACAGTATAGAAAGTAATTACCCAGATATAATGTGTGTCTACGATTAGGTTACTTGAAGTTTTTGTATACAATGTTTTATCTCTCCTTATAGCATTTCTTGTTAAGTGCTGTGTTAGTGTGTGCAGATGCTTCCAGCTGCAGCAGTTATTTCAGTTTCTGTTCAGTCTGACTGAGGGAGGTTTTTGTACAACACCTTTTCACTGTGTGAACACATTCTGACTGTTGATAACATGAAAACTCTGACAGTAATAAACTGCTGCATCCTCAGCCTGAACTCCACTGATGGTCAGAGCGAAGACTTTGATCCACTGCCTGTAAAACAATGTGGAGTTCCTGGATATCTGCTGTTAGCACAATAAATAAGCAGTTTAGGAGTTCCTCCATTTCTCTGTTACTACCAGGCTAAACAATGGTTGCCTCTATAAACATAAAAATGATGACTGGTCATACAAGTGATGGTGACGGAGCCTCCTAGAGCAAATGTCACTGCTCCAGACTGAGTCACTCTGACCTGTCCTCTGAGGACACAGAGACAGAAACATAAAGCAGCGTCATGGTTTTGTGTGTGGGCTTCATTCCAGAGGGACGGATGTTCATAGAGGAGAAGAGTTTGATTCTCTGGACTTTACCTGCGAAGCACCAGCAGAGGAGAGTCCAGATGAGGACGCAGGTCAAAGTCATGTTTTTGATGAGGAGGATTTCTGTTGTGATGGACAGCTGTCAGTCATCCAGTGTTCAAGTGTCAGGGCTATAAAGTCTCCCAGAGCACTGGAGCATGCTGCTGCTTATGCAAAGTGACTCTCTGGAAATGAACTGAGTCTTTTCTCATGTGTATTCTCATGCACACAGCAAATCAAGTGCTGATCACATGCAACGTGTTCTTCTCTGTAATTGACAAGATGTTTTATATATAGGCAGCAAATTATTTGATCATTAAAACTAGAGATGGACTAGTTATAACCTGGAAAATAAAGTAGTGTATCATCAGCACAAAGATATACAACATATAAACGTGTTCAACCATAAACAGTGAAGAAGAGACTAGATATTAGTTTGATACTCAGATAATAAAAGCATAACAAAAATTCTGTATTAAATGCAGATGGTTGTTTGAAATATTTTTTTTCATCTTATCTTATCTTATCTTATCTTATCTTATCTTATCTTATCTTATCTTATCTTATCTTATCGTAGCAGCATAGACATGCCAATCGAGGCGGGCCAGTATAAAAGTGGCAGTCCTATTGTTTACCTCTCGCACTCCTTGTCACCTCTGCGTCACTTCTGGGTCACAGGTTGCTTGCCTCCGACAGGTATGTCTGCATGCTGCTTCACCTCACTAGCTGGTTGTATTTGCTGTACAAAGTTTGTTACGTTGTATTGTAGAGCGACGGCTTGTGCGCTGTTTTGTACTCCTTAGTTTAGGTGCTAACGTTTACAGGGCTGCTTCTGTTTTGTCTCCACGACGTGAACTGCTCATCACGATACTCTGTATCTCATCATTCCGCTGCTTGGCCGTGGGATCTCTGCTCAGGACTACAGATATATTTGGCTGACCATCGCGCCTTGGGCACAACGTTTAATGATTATAGAGTGAAGAGCAAATGCCTATTTTACCTGTGGGTGGCTCGCAAGGGATTGTTTGGTTACATATTTCGTTTGTTTATTAATTAGTTTATATTGAGGGATTTTTTGTATGTAACTGGACCTATGGTTTTCTTTGCTTTTTGTTTTGTTATACGTTACTGTGATTGGGCAGTTATTTGATTGGGGTCTGATATAACCTGCCTGTAAGTTGTTTTGGTTTAGTTTTCTCCTTTTATTTCTTTTCTTTTTGTATCCTTTGTTGTGAGCCTACTAATTTGTTTTATTCCTCCCTTTCCGTTTTCAGTGGCTGGCGGCCGTGGTGGTGCTGGTGATTGGTGTTGGCGTTCAGTGTTTTGTTCACTGTATTTGCCTTGGGTTTGGTGATTTGCTGTGAGTGTGACGGTCTTGTGTGTTTGGGGTGATTTAAGTTATTTTTTCTGTTGTGGATCCTTCCCTGTGCACTAGCATCAGGTGATCAGGTTTTCTCCCCCCTTTCCCCACCTTCATAGTGTGAATGTGTATTGCATTGATTTTAATCACTGAAACTACTTGAATCAGGAACCATGTCTCATGCCTCTTCAGTGAATGAACCTGGGTGCCTTTAAGTGTGTCCGTAAAATAGTTCCTTGGGTGAAATTCCCAGGGTGGCGTTGTTGAGCTTCACATCATCTTGTCTTGGTGGTGATATAAATTGTGTACTCATTAGTCTTAGATCATAGTTCCGACAAGGCAGTGGCAGATTCAAAATCAGCTCAGACAATCAATCAATCAAATCCTTTCTTTAGACATCAGGCATACTAAATGCTACTCCTTCTTTTCTCCAGTTCATAAATAATTCTCAAGAATAGATTATTTCTTCATAGACAAAAAAACTCATTCCTAATGTAATAGATTGTGAATACCAATCCATTGTCATTTCAGATCACAGCCCTTTAACCATGACAATGTGCATCCCAGGAGTGGCTCCTGGTCACCGGCCTTGGAGACTTAATCCTCTACTTCTCTCTGATGAGAATTTTGTCGATTATTAAATCAGAAATTGAGACTCCACACACAGAAAAATAAGGGTATTATTTTTATACCCAAAAGGTACATTTGTCAGGAATGTACCCTGGAAGTACAGAGATGGTCCTCAAGGTGACTAAGGAGGACCTTAGAGGTACAAAATCCCTGCTGAGAGCGAAAGGTACATTATTGTACCAGTAGGAGGTAGTGATGTTATAATGAAGCCCCGCAAGCGTATCAAATCTTTCAGTACAATTGCTTCGCTAAAAGGCTGATCAAACAAAGCTCCATTTAACAGCTCATTTGGGAGTACTGACATCTGCTGGTCATTTGATGAAAAGCAATCCAACTGTGATAAAATGTTTTAAGGGCAGATTTTGGGAAAATTTCTGGTTCACTTCAAAAAAGTGAATTAATGCCAATTAATCTAGCTGCAAGACATCTCCTTTAGCTCCACACCTTTTTAAATTAATATTAAAAAGTTTAAATATTTGGACATTTGGATAACCCAAAACTATAATATTGTACAAATACAATATTTTGCCCCTCATAGATCATTTAAAAAAAGACATCAAAGTTTGGGACTTGCTAACCCTCTCCTTAAGTGGAAAGGTTAACACCATTAAGATGATTTTTCTACCTAAGCTCCTCTATTTGCTCCAAAACATTCCTGTTTATTTAACAAATGTTTTCTTCCAGTCCATTGATAATCTTATTTCAGCCTTTATCTGGAACAAGAAACCCCCTCAAATTTGAAGATCCATACTGCAGAGGCCCTATTTCCAGGGTGACTTAGCACTCCCACATTTCTTAAACTACTACTGGTTAGCAAACATTAGAGCCCCCCTGAGTCCTTGCTAGATAGTATACTTAAATTTAAGTCGACCACAAAGCAGGTTATAGGTAGAGTTTACAAACTCCTCAGCTCACATGATTCAGAACCTCTAGTGCAACTTAAAACTAAGTGGGAAGAAGATTTAAAGGAACAAATCTAGTGTAGTGTGGCCTTGTTACCACGAGGTAACAGGGAAGAACTGACGAAGAGTAGAGGTAAATGAGGTCCATAAAAAGTGCTGGAGATGGGTGGAGGAGTGGAGACAGGTGTGCCCAGTGCTCCGCCCCGCCAGACTGCAGCCCCCACAGAACACCTGCACAGGAGAAAAGAGAGAGAGGGAGAGGCAAAGCAGAACAGAACAAAAAATTCTCGATCAACAGGGGAGATGATGCGGCTCACCACACTTTATGGGCTTTTATCAAGCAACCTTCGGGGCTCAAACTTGAAACCCATGCGGAAGTGTCAAAACTTGTAATTCATGCCACAACTGCTGGGGCTGGCTCCAGAAGCGAGTCCTTTCCCATAGACTTCTATGTTAAAATGGCCAACTTTACAGCAGAAATGGTTGACGTATCACAGTGCAAGTTTCCTGCTTCCACGATCTCCCGCCACCCTAAACTCTGCTCATGCTCCCCCACTTTGTCCATATTTGGAGTTTTGGCCGATGTGACATGCCAAGATGGCGGCGGTCAGCACTTCAGAAACAAACGGGTGATGTCACGGAAGCTCTGTCCATAGTTTTTACTATCAATGGTTTTTATTATACATTTTCAATGTAAGCCATTCATGCTGTGATGTATTCAAAGCGATATTTTAATAAAAGGATCAACGAAGATGTCAGTTTGGACAGTTGCTATATTTGTATAATTTGATGCATTAGACATATTCAGTAAAATAGTCCTGAAGAAAATGGTAAATACAGTTAGAAATATTTACAAATGTACTGAGTAAATGTAATATATAATATTTTGTTTGTTAAATAAAAGTCTCCTTTAAGTTAGTGTTTCAAAGTTTACTGTATGTATCTACTCAATGTAGTGTCTTCAAACGAGTTAAACCACCAGAAAAGAAACCTGGAAGATGTTGAAAACTTGTGTGAGACATACTTACATTAATGTAAGTACATTACATTACTTTAACAAATGGCTAATCAATCAATGTCAATATATTCTGTGAAATAACACTATAATGTACAACTCACAAATCAAACAGTATGCACACTTACGGCATTGCCTTATTAACATTTTGTCAGGGTCAGTGTGGGAGACACGGGGTGGTTACTAATCAAATAAAGTCTTTTATTAAGGAAAACTCAGGGAAGCACAGCTGCGCAGCAGGCTGCGGTAACAGAAGAAACAGAACTAACAGTAACTGGACAAGGAACTAACAAGGAACACAGGAATACACAGGTAAGCTACAACTACGGTAAGGAACAGTTTACAGGTAAAAGCTACGGGAAGAACTCAGAAACACTACGGTAGGTTACAGGTAAGAAACTGTGGCAAGGTACTCAGGAACACTACGGCAAGTCACAGGTAAGAAAAACTACGGCAAGGTACTCAGAAACATCTTGGCAAAACACAGGTTAATAATTAAAATAACAAAACTCAGAACTACAAAGCTAGGACAAGGCAAAAGAACCCACAGACATCCAAAGTTGATGAGACGAACTGACAACGCGGGGAGGAAAAGACAAAGACTAAATACACAAAGAGCAGGGGAGACAATGAGACACAGGTGGCACACATTAGGGCAGGGCAGGTGATCACACAAGGAGGGAAAACACAGAAAGTACGAGACAAGGCAAGACAAACACTAGAAACAGGAACTAAACAAAACCCAAAACAGGAAAACAAACCCCAAAGAACACAGGATCATGACACATTTCATGGTGGATGGCAACTCATGACAAAAGATGGATGTGCATCTCCATACTAGCACTTCTCACATGGTCTCTGTTAGGCAAGGGAACTTGTTGCTACAAAATCAGAAGTTGGGTTAGTGGTAATTCTTTCTTTTTTAACTTTCATTAGAAAAACCATGAAAAAATCATCACTATATCTTTGAAATGATTAACTTGTTGCAACATTTTGATACAATTTTAAACATATGAATTTACCAATGAATTATTTATTAATGCTTAAGGGCAACACACTTCCCGTCTGGCCTATAAGGGCCACTATGAACTCCTACTAAACCTTGTATGTGAGTGACTTCAGCAACTGTTTGCATAATGGTGTTTATATTGCGACTGTCCTATGGGTCAACTGTCGTGTGTAACCTGCTTAGCCTTGGGCAATATGAGGTCACCAACTTGCAGGTTTCTTTGAGATACAGTCAATTTTTTGTCTCTCTCTTTTCAATTCAGTTCAATTCAGTTTTATTTATATAGTGCATTTTACAATCAGAAATTGTCTCAAAGCGCTTCACAGAAACCCAGAGCATGAGACCCAGAGCCTGAACCCCCTTAAGAGCACTGTGGGAAGGAAAAACTCCCTTTAAGAGGAAGAAACCTCAGGACAGAGAGGATGAAGGAGAGAGAGAGAGAGAGAGAGAGAGAGGAGCAAACATGCAGCAAACATGATACAGTACAGAGCAAACATGACGAGCAAGATAAAACAGTGATTATAATAATTATTATCATTATAATGGATAACTATATATATTGTCAGTCCACAAGTAGTAATAGTAATTTGATAGTAATCAAAACAAAGATGAGTAGCAGGGACTAGTGAAGTCGATGAGCACAGGAGAGTTCAGGGGCCAGACTGCAGGTCAGCATGCAGGTCTTGAAACCTGCAAAGAGAGAGAGAGTGAGAGCGAGGCACAAAACTACGAGGAAGATAGTAAACACAGATTATGAGATGATATTACCAGTATGAGCCAGACTAACGAGAGAAGAGGAGAGGTCAGAGGGTGAGAGGGAAACTGCTCAGTGGATCATGTTTGTGCCCCCCGACAGGGTAGGCCTAGAGCAGCATAGCTGTGCTAAAAGTTAAGATTTTATCAGCCCTATGACACCTGTTATACCTGTGGCTGAGGGGACTATAACTATACCTACCAGCCCTACACACTATGTTTGAGGCTAACTATACACCTTACTAAACAGAAACGTTTTAAGGTGGAGGCAGTGTCTGCCTCTCGGACCCAGATTGGTAACTGGTTCCATAGTAGTGGTGCCTGATAGCTAAAAGCTCGTCCTCCCATTCTACTTTTATGAATCCTAGGAACTACAAGTAAACCTGCACTCAGAGATCTGAGTGTCCTATTAGGAACATATGGTACAATCAGGTCCTGCAGATACAATGGAGCTAGTCCATGAAGAGCCTTGTAGGTTAGAAGAAGGATCTTGAAGTGTATTCTTGAGCCCACTGGGAGCCAGTGAAGAGACGCTAGGACAGGAGAGATATGATCCCTTTGGCTGCTTCCTGTCAGAACTCTAGCTGCTGCGTTCTGGATCAGCTGCAGACTGTTGATGGAGTAATGTGGACATCCAGACAATAAAGAGTTGCAGTAGTCCAGTCCAAGTGACAAAAGCATGGATGAGCTTTTCAGCATCACTCTGAGAGAGGATGCTCCTGATCTTAGCAATATTACGCAGGTGAAAGAAAGCGGCCTTGGAGACCTGTTTAATATGAGAGACAAACGACATGTCTTGATCAAAGATAACTCTGAGGTTCCTCACAGTCGTACTGGAGGCCAAAGTAATTCCATCCAGAGAGAAAGTTTCTGATAATCTAGTTCTGAGATGTTTAGGTCCAAAAACAATGACCTCAATCTTGTCCGAGTTTAATAGTAAAACGTTGGAGGTCATCCAGTCCTTTATGTCCTTTAGACATGCCTGTAGTCTTACTAGCGACTCTCTTTCTTCAGGCTTCATGGATAAATACAGCTGGGTGTCATCAGCATAACAATGAAAGTTTATTCTGTGCTTCTGGATGATGTTTCCTAGAGGGAGCATGTAGAGGGTGAAAGGCTAGAAAGAGCCTGAACTTGTCTCTTTGGTGGTTGAAAATTTCTGCGTGAGGAGCATTGAAGGGAAGGGGATGAATGGTTCTCTGGATTAGAAGATCCTGGGAGAAGTGGCCTTGTATTTATAATAACTGTAACTTCGGCCATGAATGTGCACAACACTTTGTGATTTAGTTGTACCTTATTTTGAAGTAGCATGGAATCCAGAATTCCTTAAGAAATGCCAATCAAATGCCCAGGAGCCTCCCATGTGGGAAGCATGAGAGGCGAGTTTTATTCCCAGCTGCAACCGTGGTCTTTTAGATACTGTTGCATGGCCCTGTCCACTCCTAACTCCCTGGATGTCTAGGAAGTTAGTGCCTCAATCAGATATGAGTCATTTGGCAGGCCCTCTTAGAGCAAAGATGCGCCTTAGGATGTTTATGCAGCTGGATGTATCTAGAGACTCGATCACCTCAATATGCACAGCTCTCAAACTCAGCTAAACATGATGGCCCAGTGCTTGGGCTTGTCTTCCTCTGGTTTGTCTGGTAGTTACTGTCCAAGGCACAAAAAAAGGAGGACACAATTTAAGGCGTTCAGGTGGTAGATCTGCCATGTCTTTTTCTTCCTCCTCTTTCTGTGTTTCTTGTAGTTTGTAGCAAATTACGCATTTGTGGGTTACTATGGGCTATAGGTCGAAGGTGGGCCTGGTACAGCACAGTGCTTGACTTGAAAACCTTTCTTTCATCCAGTAGTTTGTTCCTGAATGTCCTACATTTCTTGAGTGGTTGTGGTTTATTGTGCAATAGGCAGTTTTTTGTTGATGTCTTTGTTGGGAGTTTAAATGTTTGTTTTCTGCAGAGTGATTGGTTCGGTGAAGCTATTTAAGTTGGGCCTTTCCAGTTTAACATACATTAGATTTTGTTGGGTAAAATTTGGATCATTGCGTTTCTTTGCCTCTGCATATGAACGTGCAGAAGTAATTGAAATGTGGGAAATGGCCTTGAGACATCCACTTTTCTTGGAGTGCATATGGGAGATTTTCTACAATTGGACCTACTCCTCAAGAAGTTTCCAAATATGACAGTTGATGCTTCCTGGCACCTTGAATCTCTTGGAGTAGATCCCTTAGTTTGCACAATTTGACATTGTTCTTTGTTGTTAGTCTCTGGAATTTAACCAGTCTTTGGAAGAGGGATTTTTTTGAGTTCTACTTACTGGGAGATCACTCTTCATAATCATCAGTCTTTGTTCTTCCAGCATAAACTGAACTGAATCCTGCTGAACTTATCATACATCTGTTTGATGAATTAATATTAAAATTATTAAAAGATGAGCTAACTGCTGTTTTATTTCTATTTCTTGTCCTAGTGACGTTGAATATATTAATAGTAAGTAAGTATAGTAATGTTATGACATGGGGGTTGTGATTTGTGTTTTGGGAAGAGAACTGGGCTTGGTCTCCTGCTAGCTGGAGGTTGGCACACTTTGTTTAATTTCCAATTTTAGCTGGCTCCCTATCTCATACATGGTTTGCCTTTCACATTATTCAGATGTCTCAGATGTATAATGAATAATGAACATCCTGACTGGTTGTACATGTGATGGTGATGGAGCCTCCCAGAGCAGATGTCACTGCTCCAGGCTGAATCACTGTGACCTGTCCTCTGGACTCTGAGGACACAGAGACAGAAACATGAAGCAGTGTCATGGTTTTGTGGGCTTCATTTCAGAGGGACAGATGTTCATAGAGGAGAGGAGTTTGATTCTCTGGACTTTACCTGTGAAGCAGCAGCAGAAGAGAGTCCAGATGAGGACGCAGGTCAAAGTCATGTTTTTGATGAGGAGGATTTCTGTTGTGATGAAGAACAGCTGTCAGTCATCCAGTGTTCAAGTGTCAGGACTATAAAGTCTCCCAGAGCATTGGAGCATGCTGCTGCTGATGCAAAGTGACTCTCTATGGAAATTTCATTTCTCATGTGTTTCTCTGTGTGAAACTAAAAAAGCTTTATTCTTTCTAACAAAAGAATAAAAAGTAACGATTTGTTACATTAAATACATGTAAATTGTATTATTGCTGATTGAATGTTTATTTTAATGTATTCCTAAGTGTAATGTTTCTGTTTTCATTTACAACAAACACAAACTTTAACATCATTAATCAAATTTTGTCATTTAAATTACATCATTAGTAAGAACACATGATTGGGAGCTCCTCCAGGTTCCTGAAGGTACTAGTGGATGTAGCTGCCAACACTTGGAATTGGTTTCACATGTGATGGTTGCTGTGATGGATGGAGATCTAGCAGACTGAATCAGGGTGATTTGTTTGAACCTGCAAAACGTGTGGTGGAAAAATTACACTGAAGCATGTATGAGACTGTGTGTTGTGTTGTGATACAGAATATAACCAGTGTGTCAATGTGTGTCATATACAAAAAATGTGTGTGTGTGTGTGTGTGTGTTTGTCATGGTTTCAGCTGAGTCAGGGCTTTGTAGTTCTTTTGTGTTCATTACATTTCCTGTTTTATTTTGAAATCACTGACCTCCCTTTTGTTTCAGGTATCTTGTCTTCCTCTTCCTCGTGTGCTCTCTCTTCCACCTGGTGATTACCTGCTCTTCCCTAATGTGTCTCACCTGTGCCTTGTTGTCTCTCCCTTCCCTCTGTATATCATGTGCGTCTTCCCCTCACTCGGTGTCTGTTTGTGATCTTCCAAGTCTTACTAGCTCTTGTTATCCGTAGACTCCAGAGTGTATGACCTTAGCGTGTGTTTTTGGATTTCTCTTCTGCCTAGCCCTAGTGTGTTTTGATAGCCCTTAGTGTATGACTGATGGTTTTTCAACCAGCCTTCTGCTCAGCCTTTTTGGTACTTTTGCCTCCCTGACTTTCTACCTGTGTTTTGACCAATGCCTGCATTAAAGGACTGTGTTTTTGCCTACATCTCTGCCTGCTGTTTTGCACTTATGTCTGCCATCCAACCTCACTCTTGACAGCAGCTGTGTTCCAATTCAGGGTCTGCATCCTTCGGAGGACCTCCTGAGGATCCTCCAGAGGATTCTCAACCGTTGGTAAATGGGACAGTCTAGCCTTCAAAGCACTTCTTCTGTAGTGCGATGTCATAACTTTTGCCCCCCAAGCCCAGGAAAAACAAAAGCAGCGATAAGACATGGACTACACAACAAACAAGACAACAGACAAATGGGACAACAGTGTGGATTTAGAAATTTGGATTTTTTAAAATATATTTATTTGTTGTTGGAGGAAGAGGAGAGGCGGCTCCAGAGGCAGCTTATTTTCTTCAGGCTGGGAGAGCGCAGTGGGGAGGTAACGTTAAGCTGCTGTTTAACCCATATTATTAATCATAATTAATATACCAGTTACTGAGCAACCGCTAGCCATATAACCAGTACACACACTGCAGTAGCACAAGTTGATAAACCTGTCCACCCCCATCAGGAGGATTAATCCTATGGTACAGTACCCCATTCTCCTCTGAAAGGTGCCCCCACTGACGAGAAAGCTCCTGGGTATCTGGACCAAATCTCTCCCTCTGACTTAGGTCAGGAGATTGTCCTTTCCTCCAACAGGTCAGAAGAGGGCCGATTACTGGATCCTGTTCCTGCAGAATGACTAAATTCTCTTTTGAACAGCCTGGAAGAACAGAGATGTCAGACTGTACACACACATTTTCCTGCATTCTTATCATGTCCTGTTCAGCCTCCTCAATTGCACTAACTTCTTTATACTGACGAGAGAGGGCATCTGCATTTCTATTCCGATTCCCTGGACGGTATTTTAAAGTTGAATGGAGCTATTTGAGCTGCCCACCGTTGCTCTACTGCACCCAGTTTTGCTGTGTCCAGGTGCCGTAGAGGATTATTATCAGTATACACAGTACAGGAGCTACCTAGCAAGTACTTCCTAAACTTTTCTGACACTGCCCATTTAAGCCCCAGAAACTCCAGTTTCACTGAGCTATAATTGTGCATGTTCTTTTCCATAGGTTTGAGTGCCCTGCTAGCATATGCAACTGGTCTAAGTTTCCCTCCATGTTCCTGTGAAAGCACTGCCCCTAAGCCAGCATGGCTCGCATCAATCTCAAGCACAAATGGTTTCTGAAAATCTGCATAAGCCAGCACTGGTGCCGAGATCAAAGATTCCTTTAACTGACAAAAGCGATCCTCACACTCTGCAGTCCAGGCTAAAGACAATGGCTTCTTAGGGGTCTTGCCCTTTTTTACACCTGCAGTTAACTGTGTCACCACACGGTGCAAAGGTGCAGCAATTTTTACAAACCCCACTATAAAGTCTGTAGTAACTTGCAAACCCCAAAAAGCTGTGAGCTCAGCCAGGTTTGTGGGTGTTCGCCACTATCTTACTACCGACACCTTGTCTGGATCGGTTGCGATGCCAGCAGCAGACACAACATGGCCCAAATACTTCACCTGTTTTTGAAAAAACTACACTTTGAAAACTTGACTTTTAACCCCTGCTTTTGCAAACGAGAAAAGACTTCCTCCAGCCTTTCCAAGTGCTGCTGAATAGAGGAGGAGAACACAATCACATCATCAAGGTAAAGTAACACAGACTGATTGACAATCCAACTCAAAGAGCCCAAATGGAGTGCAAAATGCTGTCTTAGCCCTGTCCTTCTCTGCCACCTTCACTTGATTATAGCCACTTGCTAAATCTAAAGTGGAAAACCACTTAGCTCCTACGAGCCCATCCAATGATTCTTCAATCCTGGGTAGAGGATAAGCATCCTTTTGGGTTTTGGCATTTAAGCGGCGATAGTCTACACACAATCTGATCCCATCATCTTTCTTTTGAACAATTACAATGAGAGAGGCATATGGGCTACTACTCTCTCTAATAACGTGACTGTCCAACAGCTGTTTAATATGGGCTCTCACCAGATCATACTGAGATAGGTGAATGCGACGATATGGATGACGAATTGGGATGTCATCAAGCAGGGGAATCTCATGCTGGAGTAAATCAGTGCAGCCCAAATCAGTTTTCTCCCTTGCAAATAATGACTGATATTTCCTGAGCAATGCAGCTGGTTGTTATTGCTCCAACTCATCCAATCCCTCAAAAATCCCCCCACACTGCTCGCCTCAACCCCTGAAGGGGACACAACAGCTGTAAATTCATTACTGCTAGCATCCCTACAAAATTTAGCATGAGATGGCTGATCTAAGACCACCGGAGCCACTGCAGTAACTGCAGCTATCACTCTACGTGGTGTCAACCTTAAATCAGAGTAACCGACAGGTACGTATGCCTCTCCTGCCTCAGACACCACTACAGCAGGTGATATCAATAACCCCTCTGGAAGCTCCCCTTCTTCAGGGCCTAATGGTTCAATTAACACCTCCATATGCTGCATAGAGAGGACCTTAGGACACGTTACAGGGACCATGGTTAATGTACCTGCGGCTACACAAATGGGGCTCTTACCTTTAACCCTCACTTGAACGGCTCTGGGGAGTTGGTTAACAGCTCCTCCGCATGGCAATGTCTGAGTGCTTGTCTCAAACAAATACTTTCTTTTAAAACCTATTTACACTTTATTAAATCATGCTTAAAAATACCTGCAATATGATTAATAATACTTAAAATACCTGGCATCTGCGTGACCAAACTACTTGCAATGTAAAAAACAAAGTCAAACAACCACCCGTCAAATAATTTAAAACAAAAGGCAGGCTACAGCCAACCCGCATCACTACTAGCATTATAAAAATCCCTCGAACTACTGCCCTTTACTTACATTTAAATGTGAGTTCGGCACTACTGCCAGTGCTGCTCGCTTGGTCCGTCTTTTTACTGTTGAAAAAAATAGGCCCGCAAAGCATCTTGGGATATGTAAGGCCATGAAGGATGGTAGCGATGCATCCTCCGAATTCAGGCAAAAGGAGGACGCATTTGGAGGCTGCATTTAAAGGACCCTTCGAATTTTGGCGAATTGGGACAGCCTCTGCGCAGCGTCGTGATGTAAGCGGCCTTAAAATGCCTTAAAAAGGATGCAGACCCTGAATTAGAACACAGCTAGTATTGACTGATTTGGGTGAGCAGAAACAGGGGTGGGAGCCATTCAGGATGACTCCGAACAGGCTGACCTCAAGACTGGTTTGTTGTTGTCTAGGTAACTAGGTCGCCCAGTCAAGATTAAAGTGCTGAATTACTGGGTGAAATAAAAATGAATGGTATGTAATATCAATTTTGAAATTAAGGGGAAGAAGCCAAAGCCAAATTGTGGAATCAATTCAGCTTGAAGAAAGATGATCAACATTGGAAGTGGATCATTTCTATGAAAATTATTTAACTGTGCTGTTGCAGAATTATTACGCTAAAAAACAGAGACAGAAATGAAGCTAATCAGTATAAATGTACATGTACAAATACACGTCAGGTACAAATACTAGAATCTATTGAGATTAATTTAAAGCTTCAATATCTTTGCTAAGGTAAAACCTGCTTGGACATTTTATGTGTTAATTATATCAGTAGCTGAATATATTTTCTTATTGTTGAACAATTCATCCATTTTTAAAACTCTAACAGTAATGAAACAATACATTTTTTGTGAAGTATTGTGTTGCTGTTGATCAGTTTCTCTTTATCTGTGTGAGGTTTTTGTATGACGTTGTATCACTGTGTGAACTAGCTGTAACTCTGCTGACAGTAATAAACTCCTAAATCTTCAGCCTGGACTCTACTGATGGTCAGAGTGAAGACAGTCCCAGATCCACTTCCAGTAAAACGGTCAGAAACTCCAGACTGACGGGTAGTAGATAAATCAGGAGTTTAGGAGCTTCTCCAGGTTTTTGAAGGTACCAGTGGAGGTAATTACTGATACTAGTCTCACATGTGATGGTTGCAGTCTGTCCTAGAAGAACAGACTGCAACCAGAGGTCCAGATGACTGAGTCAGGGTGATTTGTGTGTACCTGCATTGCTGTCTCACCCAGGAGAGCCGGCTTGATAGTGTTGAAGACACTGGAGTCAAAAAACATGACCCTCACAGTGCTTGCTGGCTTGTCCAGGTGGGTGTAGACACAGTTCAGTAGGTAGATGATGGCATCCTCAACTCCCAGTTGGGGCTGGTAGGCGAACTGGAGAGGGTCCAGGTGAGGCCTAACAGTAGGCCAGAGGTGTTCCAGAATAAGTCTCTCCAGGGTCTTCATGATGTGTGACATCAGTGCAGCTGTCTTCTAACCTGGAGAGGTGTGAAGAGTGGAGACTGAGAGTGCGAAGGAGGGGAGTGCACAGACAGAAGAGGGCCATTAGAGGAGGAGTTTGTAAGTGGGGGTGGGGGGGCCATTGTAGGTGATGGAGGCATCAAGAGGGGGGAGGGGAGAGTGCGGTGCAGGTTTCAAAACAGGAGTCAGCGGGGACCGGGACCGCAGTGTCAAATCTGTTAAAGAACAGGTTTAATTAATTGGCCCTTTCCACGCTACCATCAACCCCTCTGCTAGCTGGTCTGAAACCTGTGATGGTCCTCATGCCGCTCCAGACCTCCCACATGTTGTTCTGCTGGAGCTTCCACTCCAGCTTCCTCCTGTAGTTTTCTTTAGCCTCTCTGGTTTTCACCTTCAGGTCTCTCTGAATGGCCCTCAGCTCCTCTATGTTGCCACCTCTGAAAGCCAGCTTCTTTTCATTGAGGATGGCTTTAATGTTCTTTGTTACCCAGGGCTTGTTGTTTGGGTAACATTTAACAGTCCTTGTTTCGACGTTGCACAGAAATTGATGTAGTCAGTGATGCACCCTGTAAGCCCATCAATGTCCTCACCATGCGGCTCACAGAGCACCTCCCAGTCTGTTGTCTCAAAGCAGCCCTGCAGTGCCAGACAGCTGTCCTCTGACCATCTCCTCACTGTCCTTGTGGTCACAGGCAGCCTCTTTACCAAGGGTTTGTAACAGGGGGTGAGGTGAATCAAGCTGTGATCCGGTCTTCCCAGAGGGGGGAGTGGGGTACAGCTGTATGCATCCTTCACGTTTACATACAGCAAGTCCAGGGTCCTCTCCTCTCTGGTCTTACAGGTCACATACCGGGTGAATTTAGGGAGTGTTTTGTCGATTGAGACGTGGTTAAAATCACCCGAGGTGACGATAACAGCAGTCGGGTGTTCCGTCTGAAGTCTGGCAATTGCCGAGTTGATGGAATGATCCTGGAAAAGATTGAGGACGGAGCCATGATCCTGTGGGCTGAGGTATGGAGTCTCATTAAAATGACTTTGCCATACATTTTAATTGGCGCTGGAGTAGTGCTCCCGGCACCACTCCTGTGGGGACTGATCAAGTCCAGAATTTAGAAACTTTGCAGAAGGGGGCGGAGAGGAAAGGCCGCGCCCCTAACAAGGGAGGAGCTGGAGCTCCTCCTACGAGAGGAGGGATTATCTTCCTTCTAGAAGTGGTTCTGTGAGGCTGAGCGGACCCACAAACTGACATTGACTTCTGAACAAGCAAGAGACTGAACCAAGGTGGTCAGGATGACGACCCCAACCCCCCAAGCAGAAAATTGGACAGTGCTGACAACAACATTCCCTAGCTGGGCAAGTAAGCAGGAAGCAGCAGCTGTTTACTTGGAGCTGGTGTACTTGGTGACGGCCTTGGTGCCCTCAGACACGGCATGCTTATGAGTTCATGATGCTCATGGCCTTAGAGGAGATACCGGTATCAGGGTGCACCTGCTTCAAGACTTTGTACACGTAGATGGTGTAGCTCTCCTTCCTGGTCTTTCTCTTCTTTTTGCCTCCTTTGCCAGTGGTCTTGGTCACGGCTTTCTATCTAGCCCTTATGTTTTCACATGCTTTGAATTGCTTGTGGTAGTTGTGTATTATAATGTGTCAGCTGAAGCAAACCATGTTGTCTTCAGTATTTAGTGTTTGAGAACCACGGCCAAGGCTTCTTCAGTTCTTTTCACATCCCGGCAAAACTTCCAGTCACCATAGCAACACACAACGCTCAACGCTTCACACCTAATGCACATCGCCTCTTGACCTATATCAATGTCCGGCACTATACTACAGTGGGACACCGTGCCACCGGCTGTAAAAATGAACAAAATGAATGAAATGACTCGTTCATGTTAGGGTTTGAGAGTAACTGAATCGAGTCAGTAAAAAGAGTCGAACCTCATAACACTATTGGGGCAGGCTTGGCGGGTTCAGGCATGTTGACTCTTTGATACTTCTCAGCAACAAATTACTCTCATGGCTCACAGCGACTCTTCTTATACAGGCTGCATGCAAACAAGACTGTGCAGTTCCCTGTCTGTGATTGGCTGAGTTGTGGCTGGACTGGATGGGGGCAAGAGGAGGTTCGTGACCACACACACAAACACACACACATTGGTTAGATAGTGCTGATGAAGATTCTTAGTCATCCAGGTCATATTCGTCATATGTAATATAAGCCCAGATTCTATTAGTATAGGTGCAGCCCTTTAAGCTATGGGCCTTACTGTCTCCTAATTTTTGGCTGAAGAAAAGCCGGTTCGTATAGGCTTCGCTCTTTAAGTCTACCGCTAGTGAGTTACAAGGCGAAGCAGGATGCAGTCCATGCCTCACTTAGTCCATACAGTAACACAAGCATAAACACACAATTGCCAGAACGCCACATTCTAAGAAAGTCACTGCACAGGGAAAAAGATTTGCCCCACCAACAGGCTGGGATAAGGAACACAGCACAGCACCACTCACTGCAGATAAAAATGCACAAACGAACAGGGGGGTGACCAGGATGCTGCAGATATCAGCCTCTGTGCAAAGCTGCAGAGGATGAGATCCCCCTGGTAGAGTGTCAGATAAAAGATATGCCTGTGAGTATGCCTCACACAGCCAGTGTGACCGCGCTCAGAGCTGTGAGGAGGAGGGAAAAACACCATCCAACATTATCACCCTGGATCGGAAAGAGCTAGTGATGCTCTTAGGTGTAAAAGTCGGATTAGGACGCAATACAGCTGAACTGCCATCCCTCTGAATCATGAGGCAGGAGGGGGCCACAGGTCAGATAAATCACTGACTCTTTGCAGATGTTAAAGCCAACAACAAAGCAGTTTTAATACACAGACACTTTAGTGTAACTGTATCCAGGTGCTCAAAAGGCACCCTGGTTAAAGTGCATAAAACGCCAAATCCCACTGAGGAGCATGGAGCGGGACACAGGCCTGTGTCTGTTCTGTCACAAGTTGTGTTTTGAATTAAACAGCTCTCCCTTCTTTCGCAACACAAAGAAAAAAGACACATGGTGAAAATAATGATGGGTCTGTAATTCTTAGAGTGCAAGTTTCCATGACAACGATTGTCTGTTTGCAGTTCCCCACAAGTTCAAGACAATATTTTAGTAAATCACTGTTTGTTGAACTGCAGCATTCTGACCAGCCATCCTGTATGGGTGAGTGTAGGTGTAGTTTGTCACTGACTCCACCGCTGTACCACAAACCAACAAACAACAGAGTTAACCACGGTCAACATGAACAACTTTGGATGCATGTTGATTTAGGCCTACGATGCTGGGTGCCCCAAACATGCTCCCCTCTGAATACACTGCTTCATGAACAAAAAAGTTTGCAAAGCATGAATCAGCATGTTAACTGAGGATGTTGCAACTAATCATTTCATTCAATTATTTTCATTAAAAAAGCCTGTTATTCATCTATGTACTGCTATTAAAATTACATTTAACTTCAGCTCAGCTACACTACACATGCATAGTTACAATAACCGAATATGTTTGTCTTGATAATTAAATATTGTGAACTGAAATTAATAAACATTACATACAACTGAAAATGTAAAAATCCAGGACAGAAACTTTTTATGTGAAAGTGTGTGGCTCTTAAAAGGGCCTTTGGGGCTAAATCTCTGTGTTTACTTGGCTTTGACGGGCTTCTCTGTCTTCTTGGGCAGCAGCACGGCCTGGATGTTGGGCAGCATGCCGCCCTGAGCGATGGTCACTCTGCCCAGCAGCTTGTTGAGCTCCTCGTCGTTGCGCACAGCCAGCTGCAGGTGACGGGGGATGATCATTGACAGTAAAAACTATGGACAGAGCTTCCGTGACGTCACCCGTTTGTTTCTGAAGAGCCGTTCTGAGGCTCGGTGGGAGGTTCCAGGACGTTGATGACCGCCACCATGTTGGCAGCGTCACGTCTGCCAAAACTCCAAATATGGACAAAAAGGGGGAGCACAAGCGGGGTTTAGAGGGGCGGGTGATCGTGGAAGCAGGAAACTCACGTTGTGATACGTCAACTGTCTGTCACTCAAGCGGCAACGCCCATAATTATGCATAATTTTAAGTCAGAATACAATTGAAACGAGTGAGTTGTAAAAAAATTCACCCCCCCTACAATTGACACTAGAAGAGAACCTATCATCTGAGACCAGAGTGGTTTTTTGTACCAGGCTGTAAACATGTTCTTTTCTGCTGTGAAATCGGCCATTTTAACATGGGAGTCTATGGGAAATTACTCGCTTTTGGAGCCAGCCCCCAGCAGTTGCGGCGTGAATTACAAGTTTTGACACTTCCGCATGGGCTTCAACTTTGAGCCCCGAAGGTTGCCGCTTGGGGATGATACGGGCTGAGCTCCACGAGGAGCCGCTGACCATTCAGGATCCGGAGGTCTGAAGCAGCATCACAGCTTCACATCCGGTCCCACACTTTAAGAGGCGCGCGTCTTCTCTTTTTTTGTACATTTTTCTGTTACTCAGAGAAAGAAGAAATGGCAAGAACCAAGCAGACCGCCCGTAAATCCACCGGAGGCAAAGCCCCCAGAAAGCAGCTGGCCACCAAGGCTGAGAGATCGCTCAGGACTTCAAGACCGACCTGCGCTTCCAGAGCTCCGCTGTCATGGCTCTGCAGGAGGCCAGCGAGGCTTACCTGGTCGGCCTGTTCGAGGACACCAACCTGTGCGCCATCCACGCCAAGAGGGTCACCATCATGCCCAAAGACATCCAGCTGGCCCGCCGCATCCGCGGAGAGAGAGCTTAAAGCCTCTGCGGCTCCACAAATGACAACGGCTCTTTTAAGAGCCACCTCACTCTCAACTATAGAGCCCAGTCCTGTATGTTAACTTATAAACTATATTTATAAAGATTGTAATCATTATTTAAAGGCTTCTAATTCTTTGTTGGATGTATATGTTCACATCAAGATATAATTACTTTTTCAAAGTGACTATAAGCATTGGACAGTTTTATAAAGTTATTTACAGAAATTAGATAAAGTAAAACTTAAGTTAAAAAACGGAATCACAAAGAGGCCTAACTTTTCTTCAAATTTTTTTTGCAGAGTCCCATTTTCAAGTCACTTTACAATTGGAGCCATGGTTAAAACTGTTTTTCCTGAAATGAAACTAGATATTGAGATGTTTTGTTGCAGTTGCAGAAACGGTCCACATGTGGGCGGTTGTGGCCCATTACTGTTAACAGGTTCATTCATGAGCGCAGTGAGGCTTCACTGAAGTTCTGCAGCAAGACTATTCAGAACTCTCATTTGTCTCATCGAAGATGTTGTATGTGCAGTGTTATCTTGTTCTCTATTGTTTTTAAGATACCATCAGGGCTTTCTTACTTCAATAAAGTCAAATTCAAATGACAAGAAGGGGATCAGGCGATGTCTGTTTAAAACATCATAAGAGGTCCTCCACTATTAATAAGTGGTGCAACAGAGAATAAACATGATATTATGTTGATTTTCACATACAACAGCTTTAACATGTGCATGGATATATATATATATATATATATATCCATATGTGTGTGTATTCCCACAGATAAATATCATAACAGGTCCTCCACTATTACAGTGGCGCAACAGAAATGGATCACATCCATATGTGTGTGGGTGTGTGTATTTCCACAGACTCAGAACAACATGTGAAACTACTACTAAACTAGTACAACTTTTGAAAGTCTAAAAACTGGATATTAAGCCCAACAGTGACCTCTGCTGGACAAAGGTCATATCGAAAGCCAGTAAAATAAAACATAATCAACTTTAATGAGGTTCACCTGCTCAAACAGGAAAGGAAAGCATCAGTTTGACTGAAGCTGACTGAGTCGACCTGATTACATTTATTTTTACACATTTAAGAAGTTAAAGCAACATTTTTGGCGTATAAAATGCAACAAAAGAACAGTAAGAGCATTTTCAAATGTCTGCTGATATTTGGGCTACTCTATAAACACTGTAAGGCACAGGTAAGATACCTTCAGCTCACTGAAGTCACTTTCAGTTAACAAGGTAATCTGTGTGTTCTTTTCTGCATGCAGGTGAGCCATGAAGACCACAGGCCTCCAGGTGAGACTCCAAATGTTTTAATCTGGATAAACCCAAATATTAGGATTATCAGTGTCAACCAAAAGGTAAATAAATAGAATTCAGCAACAGTCGTGATAATATTGATTTTATTTCCCTAATAGAATGATCTAGTCTGAGCTTTAGAAGGGGAATTCTTTAGTTTTGCATAGGACCTACTTAGTATGAGAGGACCAAACCCTGGATCACTCCACAGCTGAAAGTAGTCCCAGATAAATCCATTGATGTGTCTGGTTTGATCAACTGTTTAGGAAGATCGTTTGTAGAGCATTTACACCATGCCATGCCTGAGATACAGTTTCATTTTTGATCTGTTTGTGGTAATGAGAGAGATAATCGTCAGTTGGATCTTGAGTGTCCAACACTTATGTGTAACTTTCACTGTAATTCATTTCTGTTCACAAAATAGTCACAAACTAAATCCTGTCCTGCTGTGTTGATCCTCAGATGGACGTGGAGGTGATGCCAGTGCTTTCTATGCTCTGCGGAGTTGCCACCAGCTGCTGCAAGGTGACAGCGGAGAGTTTTTCTCCCCAGACTACCTGTGCTCCAACCCTCCTCTGTGGTGTAACTGGACCATCCAGGTTGACCCTGGAAAGAGGGTTCATCTGCACTTGGAGGACTTGACGCTAGATGATGACTGCCAGCAAAAACAGGATCAGATCCATGTGGACGAACCTGTCAACCATTTGATGAATCACAAGGTTCTGCAGAAGTGCTGGAGAGAGGCCAAGTATATGTCCTCCTCCAACATTCTGTATGTGGTGCTGCTGATTGGAGGCTGGCCTACCCCACCGTACAGGGGTTTCTACGGGCGCTACCAGTCGTTTGGTCTGCCAGTGGTTTACAACCCACAGGAAGGACTCACAGATAGAGGTATGGTCTCAAACCCATCTTCAGGACTGATGGACTTCAGTGGACCACTTGTGATCAGTGAAGAGACAGACCCAATGTATGATTACTATGATCAAAATTTAGCCATGACACCTGAGGAGGCAGCAGACACTGAGGTGAGTGGACCCAAATACTTGGCTAAACATTACCCTGGCAACTAATATAAACAAAGCCCTTTTCATATAACTCATATAAATGAGTCAAATGAGCCAAAACTGGTTAGCATTCCCTGCCAACTTTGTTCCAATGGAGGGGCTGTATCCTCTGAAGGATGCGATCTACAGACTGCAGGAGTAGCCCTCAAAGTTTGGACCAACCAAGAATATTAGGACTTTTATTTCTCCCACAATAGGGAAATTGCGTTATTGCAATGGCACAGATACATTATAAAGTAAACTACCAATAAACTATACAACAGAGTTAAAATAAGAGTAGGATGCAGTATACCCGTAAGTAAGTAAAATACAATAAAGTTAAGGAAGATACAAGTTATCTGGTAGCTTTGTTACACACTTGCCCTAACCCTAACCCTTTTTAAATAAGTGAAAAGTGAAAGTGACAAAACATCTAAAACTGTAGCAGAAAAGGAGAGACTGTCAGTTATTATCTTCAATAGAACATTGTTTATTCATGCACTATGAGTAAGGATGGTCATTTAAACTTTTATTTTGATGTGGGTCCTTTTTTCCCCTTGTTTTGTAATGTTTGTTAAGGCTCACAGGTCTCACAGTATGCAGTGTCCTCAGAGGCAAGGCCAGCCTCATCTCATATTGTCTTTGTGAACATTTGCTTTTTTTCCATTTTGTAATCCCACCATCTCCTGTCTCCTCACAGGTTCTCCATCCACCCTCTGAGAACTACACCCAGTTCACAGCCACAGTGCCAGCACCCATTCAGAGGACATACCGATCAGGCAGAGGTGTCGCCAACATCAATTCCAGCGACTCAGACTCAGCTGTCTATTCAGAGTCTGCACAGACACATGACGGTCAACACGATGAAGTCAAACCTAGCAGTCACACCCCAAAAGCAACACAAAGGAATGTGGAGGACGCTGCTGTAGAGCAGGAGTGGCCAACACAGAGCTGGGAAGAGGAAGAGTGGGAGGAGGAGGAGGAGGAGGAGGAGGAGGAGGAGCCTGCTGATGGTGAGAACAGTGTGGAGGTCAATGACATCGCCAAGCAGACTCCCTCCACCTCTGAGGAATCAGAACCACAGCCCACTGAGCAGGGTCACCCTCACCCCAATGTGGTGGAGCAACTGTCGGACCACAGGGGAAACCGTAAGTACTCCACATCTATATTAGTTACACGTAAACACTGGGGACACACACTCACACACACACAGTAGTGCACAGATGATGGCGTCCACTCTGTAAACTGGGTCACCTCACAGCTTTGGAGGTCTATGCCACGTCCTCTTCAGTGTCTCTCACTCATGACTGACTTTGATGATGTCGAGCAATGAATAATATTTACACAGGTCAAGACTAACATCCTAACCACACAACATGTTTACTGCAAGCTGCTATTGCCCTCTAGTGGTGAGATTGGTTGTGACAGCAATAGGGTAGAGACACAACTTTCACATATAAAGAAAGGAGGTTGGGGTGATGATGGAGGGGTTGTAAAACATCAGTTTAAACATCGTCTCTGCTGTAATCATATCAACAAAAGTCTTCTATCTAACCTTAAGCCTTACATTCTATGTGTCCCTCACACCGTCAGCATATATGGGCACAGTTTTATTTCATTCATGTTTAAGCTTCGGTGTCAACATGCAAACATCCAGGTTCATTAAGTGTTGTTGTTTCTCCTCATAGCAAACATGAGAAATCACTCTGATATCCCACACCTACCTGGAGGTGAGTTTTTGTGTATTTGCCCCACAGATGACTACAAACATACTCCAAATATATTATTCACAGCTTGCTTTAATATTGTATTGATAAAGGTTTGTTTCTGTATCAGATCACCTGTTTGAGGTGACTGTAGAGGTGAATTTCAGCCAGGATCTGGGGGAGTCCTGGGACGACCTAGCCAGATCACTGCTGCTCTCAGTCAAAGCTTTGGTATGTTTGTTAAAATAAAAATCAATCAAGGCGCTCCAGTTCATGTGGACTTTTAGGAAGGAAACACAATCACTGAGACTTGAAGAGGCTCTTGGGCCAACACTGTTACTTCTACTGAACCCCTTGTGTATGTGTAGATCATCAAGCAGCTTGAGTCTCTGCGCAAACAGATGTCAGTGTCTCCTAAAAGAATAAAAAGGTTTGTAACCTCAGAAAGGACTTGCAGTTACAAGTTTGATGTGTGTGAATATAAACAGAGATACCTCCTGGTTGTGTGTCCAGGTTGAATGCAGGGGTGCTGTACATCCTCTGGCTGCAGATTGGACAGGGACCCGGAGGTCTGCATGTCCACAGAATCCTCCACTCTGCCATACAGGGACTCATCGCCACTGGTGTTGGCCTTAGAGGAAACTACAGGAAGGCTGTCATCATGTCTGTGTCCACAGCAGGTAGACTCTACAGACAACTCTCAGAACTTTCAGCCCAAACCACAGTTTAGGCTGAAATCACGAACAAATATTCCATACTTAGACATTTGCCAAGACAGGACTTTAGGTGTAAAATGTCTGTGTGTGTTTCAGATGTAAATGAGTGCGGCACGCAGCTGGTTCTCTGTGACATTAATGCAGACTGTGTAAACCAGTTCGGCTCCTACTCATGTCACTGCAGGCCGGGCTTTCAGGATGAGTCCCGCCTGGGGTCAGGAGGAACTGTCTGTGTGGACATGACAGCTGCAGGTATGTGTGCTCTGACTGAATGTTGTAACACAGTTCTCAGTCTGACTTCCTGTTTTTTTTTGCCTTCAGGTTGCAGCTCAGACCTGTCTGCAGAGACTAAAGGCGTCTACGTGCTTTTCTTCCTGCTCAGCTCCCTCATCCTGATGCTGCTAGTGGGGGCTGGCACGCTGTACCACCGTCACCACAAGGGGGCATTCCTGGTGCGTTGCCACAGCACCAGCAGCATCTCTCCTCCTGACCCCAACAACAACCACAACCACCACCACCATTCTGAAGGCAGTTACTCCTGCCCCCCTGTCTGCAACCTGCCTCCCCCACCCCCTCCTGCCCGCGGTCCCAGAGAGGGCTGGAAGCAGGTGAAGGAGCACTGCCCGGCCTCGGACCTGCCACTACTGCACTTCAGCCCACTACTGCCACCAGACAGCTACATGGACCCTCAAGAGAGTGGGAAAAAGTGAACAGTGACAAGTATTGAACTTAATTCCCTAAGATCTCTTCATTTTCTTTCTTTTTGTGCCTATATTACTGATACTGTTCTTCACTATTTGAGATTAAAGTCACAAGCAAACCGCATTACTCTCTGCATTTATTTCCCCTGTTGCCTCCATAATGCCTTTTCACACGTTTAAATTTAGGACTATATAATACGATCTTTTGCTACCTTGCTCAAGGACACTGGAGCAGGATGCATGGCCTGTTGTGGTCCTGTGATCCCCCAGCTTCAAACTGGCCACCCTGCATCACTGTGTGCAGGGAGTGAAGTATGGTGTGTGCCGGCCCACCCAGTCCAAACCACTTTAATAGGCTTACAGCGGCTAATCCAAGGGGGTGTGCTGTCACATGGGGAGTCTGCTGACCTTACTCTGCTTTATTACAGGGTGCTTGTTCCTTCAGCCCTTCTCTGCTCCAAACAGATGCTTTTCCATCATCACTTTTTTTTATTCTTCCATCTGTGTGGTCCACTAGAGAAGTAAGAGCTGTAAAACATACATATTAGATTCATTCAGTTGAACACAGATATGGCTCCTCTTGGATGACATTGTTTTGTCTGTCTGCCAGATGCGCCCTCTTACATGTCATCACAGACAGCACTAAAAGTGAATGAGCATACATTAATTAATGCAGCTTTATTTTTCAGGCTTTTTGTGGGTCTACTTTAATTTAGATTTATATTAAATCCATAAATAAACAATCTCACCTTCACCCTTAGATTAGGTCTAAATCACATAGCAGCATTCCTCTCTAACCCTTTTTGACTGTTTGTGTGTAGCAGTTGTGATTTGATGTGGTCCAGATGTCTTCCCAGCATCAGCTGCCTGGTGCCTGGATACCCCCCTCCCCACTGATCACAGAAGACACTGCTCTCATCTTTGTCTGCATGCTCCTCACGTCCAGCAGGTAGAACCACCAAGGACAGCATCACTGGGCAGCGGCCTGGTGGTGCTGGATCCACCCTCCATGCCCAGCTTTCTTCCTCAGGTGACAGTCTGAGGTCGAGGAGGGCACTCCTCCTTCCTCTCTCCTCATCCAACAAGTCACACTGAGCATCACCTGCCAGGCAGTGGCCTCCACCAATAATCCCCTGCAGGAACCCTGACACTGCTGCCTTTTATAACAGGAATAAAATCTAGGTCCAACAGAATAAAAGCAACAGTAAACATCAATGTGTTTTTAGTACAATATTCAGATACAGTTTTCTGGTATCTTTTCACAAATGTTATTGTCATTATCTTATTTATCATATTTCAACAAAATGTCATTGAAGATTTTAATAGTAAGAATAACGACAGTTTTAGTGATCTGCAAATAGCTATCTGTTGCTCACGCTCTCACACTGTTTATGTTTATAAGCAAATCTGACTATTGTGTTTTTTGTCTGTGATGAATGTACTATGACTGAGATCAGATCAGGTGGATTAGATGAATTAGGTGTTGCTGGTTTGTTATACAGAACCACTGGGAAGTCGTCGCTAAGAACTTTTGAAAAATGGCAAAAATGATTTAACCAATCTAAGAAACGCAGGCTGCTGGTGGTTTCGCAGGGGACGCTCAGGAGGATCTAGATGACCTAGATCCTCCTGTTTGTGAACCTAGCAGCCTCACAAACTCAAGACAGCAAATTGAAGTTATTTTAATACTGTGTGAGGGTTTGCATATCAGCTTTTTTGTGTTTTTGAAGCCACTCTCTGCAAAGGCACCAGCTACACACACATATCTATATCTATATACACTCAACAAAAATATAAACGCAACACTTTTGTTTTTGCTCCCATGTTTCATGAGATGGACTTCATTCCAGATACACAATATTACCATTCCTCTCAAACATTGTTCACAAATCTGTCTAAATGTGTGATAGTGAGCACTTCTGCTTTGCTGAGATAATCCATCCCACCTCACAGGTGTGCCACATCAAGATGCTGATCTGACATCATGATTAGTGCACAGGTGTACCTCAAACTGCCCACAATAAAAGGCCACCCTGAAATGTGCAGTTTTGTCTCACAGCAAAATGCCACAGATGCCACAAGCATTGAGGGAGCGTGCAATTGGCATGCTGACAGCAGGAATGTCAACCAGATCTGTTGCTCGTGCATTGAATGTTCATTTCTCCACCATAAGCCGTCTCCAAAGGCGTTTCAGAGAATATGGCAGTACATCCAACCGGCCTCACAACCGCAGACCACGAGTAACCACACCAGCCCAGGACCTCCACATCCAGCAGGTTCACCTCCGAGATCGTCTGAGACCAGCCACTCAGACAGCTGCTGAAACAATTGGTTTGCATAACCAAACAATTTCTGCACAAACTGTCAGAAACCGTCTCAGGGAAGCTCAACTGCATGCTCGTCGTCCTCATCGGGGTCTTAACCTGACTCCAGATCGTCGCCGTAACAGACTTGAGTGGGCAAATGCTCACATTCGATGGCGTCTAGCACGTTGGAGAGGTGTTCTCTTCACGGATGAATCTCGGTTTACATTGTTCAGGGCAGATGGCAGACAGCGTGTGTGGCGTCGTGTGGGTGAGCGCTTTGCTGATGTCAATGTTGTGGATCGAGTGGCCCATGGTGGTGGTGGGGTCATGGTATGGGCAGGCATCTGTTATGGACGAAGAACACAGGTGCATTTTATTGATGGCATTTTGAATGCACAGAGATACCGGGATGAGATCCTGAGGCCCATTGTTGTGCCATACATCCATGAACATCACCTCATGTTTCAGCAAGATAATGCACGGCCCCATGTTGCAAGGATCTGTACACAATTCTTGGAAGCTGAAAATGTCCCAGTTCTTGCATGGCCAGCATACTCCCCGGACATGTCACCCATTGAACATGTTTGGGATGTGCTTGACCGGCGTATACGACAGCGTGCACCAGTTCCCACTAATATCCAGCAACTTCGCACAGCCATTGAAGAGGAGTGGACCAACATTCCACAGGCCACAATAGACAATCTGATAAACTCTATGCGAAGAAGATGTGTTGCACTGCATGAGGCAAATGGTGGTCACACCAGATACTGACTGGTTCTGAGTCCCCAGACCGCCAATAAAGCAGAAACAAAACGCACATTTCAGGGTGGCCTTTTATTGTGGGCAGTTTAAGGTACACCTGTGCACTAATCATGATGTCAGATCAGCATCTTCATGTGGCACACCTGTGAGGTGGGATGGATTATCTCAGCAAAGCAGAAGTGCTCACTATCACACATTTAGACAGATTTGTGAACAATGTTTGAGAGGAATGGTAATATTGTGTATCTGGAATGAAGTTTAGATCTTCAAGTCCATCTCATGAAACATGGGAGCAAAAACAAAAGTGTTGCGTTTATATTTTTGTTGAGTGTATATCTATATATATATTTAATATCTTGCAAACAGTCTGAAGCTTTGTTATTATGAGGGATAATCTTTTAGCCCATATAGATTGCTAAAGACAATTTTTTTTTATTTTAGATGCTTTTAATAATCCCAGAGGGAAATTGTTTTTAAGGTCATACAATGACCACCAAGGCACGCCACACCAGTGAGTGCAATGGAGGCAGTGTTGGTAAAGTGTCTTGCCCAAGGACACACAACAATGGCTAGGGAGGAGGTGGGATCGAACCACCAACCTTCCGGTTATTGGACAACCCTGCTATACCACCGAGCCCCTTTTTTTTTACTTATCATCACATGTTTCACAACACAGAGCTGATGGCGTCTATAAGTAACCTTCAATATGTCTTTGAGATCCTGTTGTCTCCATCAGAGGTATCAGCAGTGTGTCGCTCTGTGTGCAGTCTCAGGCCACCACACTGTGACAGGAAAGCAGTGATCTGCTCTATTAAAGCGAAATGGACTCCACACACAGAAAAAAGACCAGACTCCAACAGAGAATCTGAGAATAATCATTCTCTGCAGACACTGTGTGGGTGGCCAGTCAGGTTCACACAGTAGCCACATAGCAGCCGCATTGCTGAAGCATTGGAAACACATGACAATGAATATGACAGCAAAACATATTAGAATTAGCTGTCAGTCAAAGATTCTAGGCCTGTGATTGATTATAGAATCTGATGGTCACAGACAACAGGCTAATACCAGCAGCATTGTGAAACTCATCCTTTATCCTTTAAAATACAGATAATAAAACAAAGATTGCCTGAAGAATAGCCTGTGCGGACAGAGCACAGTTATTTGTGAAACAGTAAAATTGAGACCAAGTGTCAAACCTGCAGAATCTCAAGTGACCACATGAAGGTGATATACATAAACAGTTGATGTTTCAGTGGCTTGGGAAATCATCCACAACTCTCCCTGTGATTATGCTGTCTCTAATTGCGTTTTAAATACTGTGTTTTAACTTTTAAATGCATAAGACCTGTCCACCATGTTTAACAAAAAGTCATCTGTCATCATACATCTTTGCCAATGCATGTGCAGTGTTAATCTAGGAAAACCCTGCATGTACATCCAATAAAAAAGGGAAAAAAAGTACACTTCATGGATGCTCCCAGGCTACCTGCAGTGTGTGTTTCTATTTTTGTGTGTGCATGTCTTTGGCCTGTTTCGACAGAACAGCCGAGGAATGCTGACCTTGCATCTAGAATCAGGATGAGCTGGTCAGTAATCCTACTAGTGTTTAATAACCTGATCCCAGTGTTATGGGCTTCATTATATCAGAGGAATCAAACTCCGCTTTTTCTTCTCATGGCACACAGTGTTGGAATTGGCTCTGCTGCAATTTATTTTTCTATTAGCGGAGCCGTGTGAAGTGTGATTGGGCGTTGAGTCGCATTTAGGTGGTGGGGCTGTGAGGCCTGATAAGAGGACAGTCAGAGATCCAGCTCAGCTCTGATTGGATGAAGATATGAAGCAGGAGGCTGACTAGCACCCCAACCTGCAGCACAAAGTTGACCCCCATCATAAGTAAAATAAGCTGAAAGAAAATGTGAACTCAGCTTTAAAAACAAATGCTTGCTGGGAGCTTCTTTTATTAAAGATTAAAATGTGCAATGCATTAAATAGGTTATATTTTATTTTGTTTTGTTTCATTATACTTTATTTTATTTTATTATTTTATTGTGAAAAGTTAATGGTCATAAAAGGAAGTAGTGTTTAATGTAAAGAGCGTTACTGTTCATTGATTGGCTCAGGTGCGTAGAAACAGGAAATACATGAATATGGAGCATCGCAAGTTCGTTTGTGTGTGTGTACTCATAAGCATAGAGTTGGTGTCGTGTGAGACTCTGTAGTCACCCGTTACTGTCAGGCCTTAAGTATTTTACTAGAAATGTGCAGTTGAGTTGACATTTGTACTTTACAGTTTTTTTCAATCACTAACAAGCGTTAGCCATTCTTTAGATACTTTTTCACAGACACACACCGACAAAACACAATCAGCCAAAGGGTTAATTTTATTCTCAAAAACACATTTTGTTAAATATAAACTAACTCTTCGTTTCAAAATACAATACATCTTTCTCTAACACACTTACTTTACCAAAACACTGGAAATCAGACTCAAAATGAAATTATTCTGTCACAGAAAAACACAAGTTTTCAGTTCACAAGGTACATGCAGTCAATCAAAGTGGACCAGGCTTAAAAATGCTAGCAACTGTTAGCATTACAAAAACTGCATAGACTTTCATGTTTCAGTTTTACAGGTATTTGCATGCAAAACATGCAATCCACCGTTTTTACACTACATGTCTTGGTTAGGAACTGTATGTCCATATGTCATGTTCAAAACAAACCATATGTCATGTTCACAACAAAAAGCAAATCTTTTTTACTGTATACAACAGGAGACACAGTAGAAATATTGTTTATGATATAACTGAGAAAGTTTTATTGCTTAGAGTGAACAAAGTATTCATGAAACATAAAAGAGCATTCTGAATATACACACATAAAAAACAGCAACAAAAAGGCTCAGATAGGGGGGGCATACAGTTCCCAACCAAGAAATGTAGTGTAAAAACGGTGGATTGCAAATACTTGTAAAACTGAAAACATAAAAGTCTATGCAGTTTTTGTAATGGGGGGGCAGCACACTTGGGATAAAACCGCTTGGTATGACGGATCCATGCTTGGCAGTCTTCAACTTCAATGTCCCTGCAGGCAGCATCCATGGCATCAAGGAGTAACGTCTGGTCATGTGGCTGATGGTCAAAAACTTTCCACGTCCATGCAGAAAAAAAAATCCTCTATGGGATTGAGAAAAGGCGAATAGGGTGGAAGGAAGAGACGGACCAGTCTTGGGCGGACTTCAAGCATGTTGTGATGGCTTGAGAGTGATGGAAAGCCACATTGTCCCACGTGATGACAAAGATCCTCATTTTCTCTCCCTCCTGATCCTGCTCTGGAACCAGGTGCTGGTGAAGGTCATTTACAGTTTTGTCAGAATGCTTAAACACTAACAATGATTCTTTTAGCACAATTTCTAAAACTATTAATAGTTATAGCAAAATCACTCACTGAGTTTGCAAAACTAAAAGCAAAAAAACTGCTTTACACTCAGTTTGTACTTTTGTAACACACAATTTGCAATTGTATAAATATAATCCACTGCACAGCATCTTTTTGAATCCCTGTGTGTTTATAGAACTATGACAAAAGTTTGACCTCACATGGACATACCTTGTGCACAGAGAAAGCAAAAGCCAGATGTGTTTTCAGTTAATACCAAGAAAATGTAAGCATTGTAGAAATGTGTTTACTGACTGCATATTGTGTGAAAATAACATGAAATTTGTGAATGGTATGGTCACAACAGACCGATGCTGTGCACGTTGTATTAAGAGTTCTGAAAATGTGACAATTGTTTGGACAAATTCTTTTTAGCATTGTTAGAGTTAGCAAAAAACTGTAATTGATTGTGTTTTCGCTCGTTAGCATACCGAGCGCAGTTTTTATTAGCATGTGTTAGCACAGTGAACAGGCTCATACCTGCTGTAATGCTAACCACCAAGTACGTCCGCCTTGCTTTTCAACTGGACACTCCCTGCCGCCTTCTGGCCCTTTGCTGGACTCTGACAGATGGCAGCTTGGACACAGTTTCAGCAAGGTACTTCTATTTTACAGTGCACTGGTAAAAAAATGTACATGTATTATTTTAAGCTGTTTTGGTGTGATCTTTTGGGTTAACTTTGTTATTTGAGTGTAATCATTGTGATTGAATGCTATCAGATATACAGTAGTTTGCACAGCTTTAAGCGTGAGTATAGTATAAGTCACGTTTAGATAGCATAATAATAGTTAAGCAAACCTGGTCTCATAATATAAGCAGTATTAAGAAAGCAATACATATAAAGAACACACATGTAGACAGTGTCATAAGTACTACTTGTTGCAAAATCAGTTGGATAAAAGGATCATTTGTCTTTGAAAACATGGACAAAACACACATAATGCACTGCTCTAAGCCCTTTTCCTGTTGCATGTGTTGGCCCCTTTTTCATACACCCTTAAATCCTCTGCCTTGTCCTTTGCTATATGTTGCCCTTAGTGTCTGCCATTCAGCTCATGAGCATATGGAGGAGAAGTTAGATGTGGAGTTGCAGCTTATGTTCTATATTATCAGTTTAATTTAGGAGGTTCAACAAACTCTGAGTTTAAATGTCAACTGAGCTGATTTATCCTGAGATAGCTGATCTGTGTTAGTTCAATCTGCTAATAAGAAAAAAATAAATGGCAACAGAGCTGAAACAAAGTCCTGCCTACTTTTGTCTTTTTTTTTTACCTATACCTCCCTTATTGAAATGTTTCCCTCATTAAAGGCTGAATGAACTCAATCTTCTGCCTTGCCTCCTTTATGAAGGTGGACTTTTGCTGATAAACAAACCAAGGTGTAGATATTAGAAGGGAAAGAATGAGGAAGATTGTTTGCCAGCAAGCCGTAATGTTAATCGATCTAGCAGAGAGATATACTTAAATAAATGCTTAATATTTGGCCTAAACTTAGAGAAAAAGAACAATAATAAGACCATAATAAACAGCATCTCCTGGTCACCAGATCAACATCTTATCTCCTCCCCTTTCCTCAACCTCCTGTGTGCTTCAGCAGCTAGGGATCAATAAGTTGACATCTGGAGAACCACCTCTGCCTGCAGGCACAAGATCTCACACACCTTCTAGTGTGTGAGTCAGATTTGTTCTGGTGGTGTTCCCACACTTCAAACTGTCAGGCTCAGGGTGTTACTCTGCACCAGTGACAGAAGGAGTCATTTTCTGTTAAAGCAGTAACAGTCTGTGTTATGAGATAAACAAACAGTAACTCTGACTATTTAAGTATAATTCAAATATGTTGTATCAGAATATTACAGTTTTATTCTGAATGCTTAATCACTAACAATGATTCTTATAGCACAATTTCTAAAACTATTACAGTTTTTTCTGATTGCTTAAACACTAACAATGATTCTTATAGCACAATTTCTAAAACTATTAATAGTTATAGCAAAATCACTCACTGAGTTTGCAAAACTAAAAGCAAAAACCCTGTTTGCATTTTTGTAACACACAATTTGCAATTGTATAAATATAATCCACTTCACAGCACTCTTTTTGCTGAACTGTAAACACAACTCACTGCTTTACACACAACTTCCAAATGATCAACACACTCCTAGTAAAATTACACACATTTATGGCTGGTATTAGAATGTCACAAAGACAAGAGAGCTGGTGGTGGACTTCAGGAAGCACCAGACACTCCCAAACCCGGTCAGCATCAAGGGTACCAACGTGGACATTGTGGACAGCTACAAATACCTGGGTGTCCACATTGACCACAAACTGGACTGGTCCACAAATGCAGAGGCAATATACAGGAAGGGACAGAGTCGCCTGTATCTACTGAGGAGACTCAGGTCCTTTAACGTCTGCCAGACCATGCTGCAGATGTTTTACCACTCGGTGGTCACCAGCGTCATCTTCTACGCTGTAGTGTGCTGGGGCAGCAGGATGAAGACGGCCGACACCAACAGACTCAACAAGCTCATTAGGAAGGCTGGCTCGGTACTGGGAGTGGAGCTGGAGTCTGTGGTGAAGGTGACAGAGAGGAGGATACTGAGGAAACTCCTCAGTATTCGTAACAACATGTCTCACCCCCTGCACTGCTGTCCTACAGGAGCACATTCAGCGGTAGACTGAGACTACCGAGGAGCAGCACAGAACGCCACAGGAGGTCCTTCCTGCCAGTGGCCATCAGACTGTATAACTCCTCCCCTTTCTGTAGGGAGAAGCGCTAGATAATCATGTCAGGCATCACTGTCATTCCCTCCACTTGTCTATATTTATGCTTACTTAGCACCTTACATCTCCATATTTGTATCCATGTATCATATAGTGTGCTCATACTGCGTACTGTACTCTTTTTTTGGATTATAGTGACACTTATACTTATACTCTGTACTTAACTGCATTTATTGTGACTTGATACCTCTGGCACAAGAATTTCCTTCGGGATTAATAAAGTTTTATCTTATCTTATCTTATCTTATCTTATCTTATCTTATCTTATCTTATCTTATCTTATTTACACTATTTTGCCAACTCTCTGGCCATACAATCAGTCTTTTCGTCTCTCTGGGTCCGGCCACAGAATTTCATCAACGTCGCATGCAATGTCTTCTAGTCCAAGGCACCGGGGAACATGTCTCCTGGAGTGCCGTATCCAGGCCTGACATGATGCCTGGTCCATATCCTCGCATGCCTCCTTCCAGATGCTGGATGTCTAGTAATTCTGTGGAGTAACAGTTTCAGTTTTACATGTACAGTATTGTTGTTTTTCTCATTAGAGTATGGTACACCTACAAAACTTAGTGTGAGGGAACTGTACTAACCCATTCTCATCAATATGTCCTTATGATGCTTGCTACAGTGTAGCGGCTCAGGCTGAACCCGTTGGCAGCTTCCCACAGGGTCATTCCATGGTTGATCACATGATCCACTATTGTAGCTCTGATGACATCAGTAATTCTATTTCTTCTTACCCTTCCTCCTTCCTCTTCACCTCCTCGTCCTCTTCCTCTAAATTCACCTCCTAGTCTTCGTCCTCCTCCTCTTCCTCATGTTCCTCCTCTAATTCTCACTCTTCTCAGTTTCCTTCTCCCTCCATTGTTCTCCACACTGAAGCTTACCTGTGGCTTATTTACAGTGCTCATGCTGATTGCAAAGTGAACTAATGATGTAAAACAGTTCTCACATGTGACAGTGTAGCCAGACAGTTGGCAAAATAGTGTAAATACTAGCCATAAATGTGTGTAGTTTTACTAGGAGTGTGTTGATCATTTGGAAGTTGTGTGTAAAGCAGTGAGTTGTGTTTACAGTTCAGCAAAAAGATGCTGTGCAGTGGATTATATTTATACATTTGCAAATTGTGTGTTACAAAAGTGCAAACTGAGTGTAAAGCAGTGTTTTTGCTTTTAGTTTTGCAAACTCAGTGAGTGATTTTGCTATAACTATTAATAGTTTTAGAAAGTGTGCTATAAGAATCATTGTTAGTGTTTAAGCAATCAGACAAAACTGTAATAGCTTTACCATCGGTACGTTCCTTTCATTCAAATATTTCCTTAATTGTCTACTATACTACTGCGCCCTTTCTTTCAAAGACCCTCAGCAGTTTGTTGTGAATTTGTTGTTCATCTCACAGGTTGAGATCAGCTTGTAAGGGCAACTGTCTAATCCAGTCCTGTTGTTACAGTTTTTTCTGATTGCTTAAGCACATTTCTGTAACTATTGGCTATTTGTGCAAAACTCTACACACAGATAAAAAAACCTTACACCAAATCAGCAAAACATTGTAGATCTCTTGCAAAAGCTAATACATCTTGCTTAACTCTTCAAACCTTTGTAAAAATGGTATTTTTGTACCAAACAGTTAACACAAACCATCATATTACTAAGCACACAATGTGCCAACTACACACTGATGGTATTAACTGAAAACACATCTGGCTTTTGCTTTCTCTGTGCACAAGGTGTGTCCATGTGAGGTCAAACCTTTGTCATAAATAGTTCTATAAACACAGGGATTCAAATTTCAAGTATGAATGTTTATTCACACACATCAAAACAAACACAAGAAAACATACAATTTCACTGAAAGAGAGAGAGAGAGAGAAAATCAGTCTTGTCTCTCTGGGTCCGGCCACAGAATTTCATCAACGTCACATGCAATGTCTTCTAGTCCAAGGCACCGGGGAACATGTCTCCTGGAGTGCCGTATCCAGGCCTGACATGATGCCTGGTCCATATCCTCGCATGCCTCCTTCCAGATGCTGGATGTCTAGTAATTCTGTGGAGTAACAGTTTCAGTTTTACATGTACAGTATTGTTGTTTTTCTCATTAGAGTATGGTACACCTACAAAACTTAGTGTGAGGGAACTGTACTAACCCATTCTCATCAATATGTCCTTATGATGCTTGCTACAGTGTAGCGGCTCAGGCTGAACCCGTTGTCCAGCTTCCCTCAGGGTCATTCCATGGTTGATCACATGATCCACTATTGTAGCTCTGATGACATCAGTAATTCTATTTCTTCTTACTCTTCCTCCTTCCTCTTCACCTCCTCGTCCTCTTCCTCTAAATTCACCTCCTAGTCTTCGTCCTCCTCCTCTTCCTCATGTTCCTCCTCTAATTCTCACTCTTCTCAGTCTCCTTCTCCCTCCATTGTTCTCCACACTGAAGCTTACCTGTGGCTTATTCACAGTGCTCATGCTGATTGCAAAGTGAACTAATGATGTAAAACAGTTCTCACATGTGACAGTGTAGCCAGACAGTTGGCAAAATAGTGTAAATACTAGCCATAAATGTGTGTAGTTTTACTAGGAGTGTGTTGATCATTTGGAAGTTGTGTGTAAAGCAGTGAGTTGTGTTTACAGTTCAGCAAAAAGAGTGCTGTGAAGTGGATTATATTTATACAATTGCAAATTGTGTGTTACAAAAGTGCAAACTGAGTGTAAAGCAGTTTTTTTGCTTTTAGTTTTGTAAACTCAGTGAGTGATTTTGCTATAACTATTAATAGTTTTAGAAATTGTGCTATAAGAATCATTGTTAGTGTTTAAGCAATCAGAAAAAACTGTAAGAATTCTTCTAAAAGTGTCTTTCCCTCTCTAGATGGGTCTGTGTAACAAACCATCTGGCACGTCAGGTGAAAGCAGGCCTGGCTAAGGAATAAACAACTGAGTTGAGACCAGTCAATGTACAACAGGCTCACCCATTCAAACAGCAGTTGATCCGCCTCTGTTATTATCTCTGATGCCAGCTCACAGGCGTAACGTTGGCACAACAAAATGCTCCACCGTTCCGCATTTCACACAGCACAGCGAGGGGGAATAAAGGCGCAACAGCACCGCAACAAACAGGCTGTGTGAATGGGGCTTAAATATCTGGAAACCTTTAAACAACTATTTTAGATATTTCTGGTACATGAGCTAGCTTGTCCACTCTGTACGACAGCAGATACATATTATTAGGATTAGTTTCAAAAGTTTCTGTTTTAATTGCCTTTTGCTAATTTACATCGTGTCACATTTCAGTGACACGACCTTAGAATGAATTCGGAGCTCAGAATCTGCCTGTGTAGCACAATTCATCACAAAAAGCATGTCACCAGGACTAGCAGTAACCATCAGACACAGAGCCAAAAATGCAACCCTGTGGCAACATGGGCTTGCTGTAAGCAGGATTGTCCTACAGGGGGCAGTGTGTAGCCTCTTCCTCTCAAACCTTCTCCCTCTTCAGGCATTAATCATTTGTCAGACATAATAAGAGAAGCACTTACAGTCATATCCCTGTAATAAAGGAGGTGTCTCTTTGTCCTTTTTCATTGAACGCATTGTCACAACCCAGAGCCTTAATCCTACAAACTGACGGACAGTTGCATCCTGAGAAAAGAGCTGCATGCCATTGTTTGAGCGAGTCAAATCTGTTAAGCCTTAATTCTTTTGTGGGCATTTGCATACTCAGAAGTATTCTTTTACTGAAGGGCCAAATCCTCCTTGTGTGTGATGTGAGACATTTTTAGTATCATTTGTGAAGTATCTACATGCACTATTACACTGCATAATACCTTCATATAATACAGCAGCATAATCTTGTAGATAAGAGGGCTTTTTCTAAAGTGTAGCATTACGTTGAGATGAAATGCTGCAATTTCAAGCAGATTCAAACAGGCTCAAATGTCATCAGAAATGTCAAGTGCCTCTGCAGTGACGGGATACCAGAATGCTCTTTTTTTATCATTCTTATCACCTGCCTCATTCCTCAAATTTACCTCCTTGAAAGGACCAACTTGGCTCAGACCACTGCAATGTAATGGGCCTGGTGTTATAATAAAGACAGTTACCTCTGACTCACCCAGGCTCTCCTATTTTCTTCCTTTTCATTCCCTTTCCTACTCCACCTCTGTCTCCTTCTCTGATTATTACAGGATGGCTTTCTCTCTTCCAGCAGAGTTTCTCTGGCTCACTGATAAACTGTTTGTTATCTGTATGTGGTGTTGGGCACAGTATGCTTCACACATTCACATCCTCTGCCGGCCTTTTCTCCGCTGCTCTCTGGAGTCCCTTCTGCAAAAGCTCTGATAAGATTGTTGAGTTGAGATGGCAGATGGAGTGAAGATGTATTCTGTAAAGGGAAAACTGTGACAAGCCTTTAGCTTCCAGTGTTATCAGTACTCTTGACATATTAGCTTACAATCTCATCTCGTGTAACATGTTCATGATTATAAATGTATGTGTAAGGAAATCTAATGAGTAGAAGCCCACGTAGCTTCTATTCTAACATATAATTTGTTAATATTTTTAGCTAAATCTGGACAAACCTTGCTGCACACTACACATTTGTCAAAACCAAATGTGGGAGACTACAGTTTCAACCAATTCTTAATATTAGAATTCTCTGAACACTAGATCACACACCTGCCAGCTGTAGTACTTGTGGCTTGTACTTATACAATCGAAGATTATATCACAAGAAACATAAATTGGAGATGCTTGTTCCCTGTTTAGAAACAAACACTAAGTGACTTGTGTATCCATTATCCATAGTCATTCTTTGAAATGGTCTTTATATCTCATCTAGGAAAAAATCAATTTCTAATAAAGGGCTGTAACAGATGCATCATTTATAGCTGTTGTAATCCTGCAAATGGCTTCCTCTGTAGCTGTCCCATTGGTAATGCTTACATTTAGGTGTTTTCTGACTGCTGAATTTAACTGAGGTTCTCTGAAGCTGTGAAATACAGCAGTGCCTGTGCACATCTATGTGAGGTTTCACCTAAAGGGAGCAGGCAGGTTTTTAATGGAGTCCTGGTGAGATGCTAATTAAAATTTGTATTTGTTGTCTAGAATAGCCAGCACTTTCTTAAATCAGTTTAATCATATAAGACAAAACTGGATATTTGGAATTTGTCGTCTGTAGAAAACCATGCGGCCGTGTTTAGTCTTAAATAATGGCTGACACTTAGGTGCTGCTTATGTGTCACAAACTTTAGTGACTTTTTGCCATCTGACACAGATTAAATCATTTCAGGCAGCACTCACACATTGTTCAATAAGTGCTAGTTTTACAAAAATATTCTTTCCTTTGCAGTGACTGGATGCCAGTGTTCCCCTAAATTCTTTTTAGTGACGGTTTAAATTGTCTTCATGGCTACTAAAAATCAAGGCACAACACAAAAACATAGCTAAACTGGAATGATCCTGTATGATTTAAATTGGTGCGTGAGCTCCAGGGCTGCATACGTACTGTACAGGAGATAAATCATGTACAGTACGTATGCAGCCCTGGATCTCTTTTCAAATTCACCATCTTTATAGTGAAGGATGTTACACCGTGTTGCGCCATCACTTTCCTCTCTCTCTCTCTCTGCTCTGTCCAATGTCACACAGTTAGAGAATTTGCAGCCGCTCTGCATCTGTTCTCTGGCTGCTGTTTTTCTGTTTGTTTTGTTCTTTCCTTCTGTGTATTTAAGCGTTGATTTCTGCTGGCGAGGGACACATGAAAAGAGCCATGGCACGAACAGAAAACAAGCCCTCAGAGACGAGGAGGAGGAGGAGGATGAAATGACAACACGAGGAAGGAAACAAGGCCCAGGAATAAGCTGCGATTAAACCACAAAACAATCAAACTGCAGAGATGAGAAGAAAAGAAGAGAAAAAAATGCAGACTGAGACACACACAACAATGAGAGCAAATAAAAAAGGCAAACAAGGAATGCTGCATGTTTGTGAAAAGACCCTGGCAAGGGCAAATTACACCAACTGCCAGTTCTGGATGTCTGGCATCAAAAGGAGGTAGAAGAGTTTTTGCTGGAAATGAAAGCAGCTTTCTGGACTAAATGACTCCATTGATTATCAGTGTGTGTGATGGAGAGTGGGATCAGTGAAGACAGCAGGGATTTTATGCTCAATATAAAAAATAAATAAATATCACACCTTCACATTAGAGGTGAACATAAAGGCTACATTTATGTGGATAAATATAAAATACAACACTTACTTGGGATTCTGTTACTTTGGAAATGACACAACTCACTTTAAGGCTTCCAGCCGCTCCCAACAGATGCAGTGGTATTTTAATGTACGTGACTAAGTTAAATTCCACTATTTGAGTGAATATGCAGAGAGTTTGATTTCAATAATATTTGTGGTATTTCTGTTTCAGGGTATTGAAAAAAAGCAAGTCAGCAAAGTCTGAGAGGCTGGATCATGCTCAGTCAACTACTTTCTTGAGTTGAAGGAGGAAGGACGCTCATTGGTCAGGATTTTGTACCAATGATGTCATCCGTAGAGAAGGTTGAAGCAAGGCGTCTGGACTTGTAGAGTTTTCTAGAAGACGTTTCGCTGCTCATCCAAGCAGCTTCATCAGTTCTAACTGTTTGGTGGGGAAACATGGTTTATATGTGGTTACAGACCTATGTGGGTGGGTCTGGGTGATGTCATCGATGCCTTATCAGACCCAAGAGCTGGCTTCTACAAAGAAGGTATGTTTATGCTCCATAACTGTGTGCAAAATAAGCTCAAAAAGGCCCCAAACTGTTGAGTTTTTAGCATCCTCCATGTTCAGCAGCAGTATACTTTAACAAGCTTGCAGTCTCTTCCTTGCCTTATTAGCACTTTGTGGTTTCTTGCACTGGGGTGTGCTTCTAGGACAGTTTAGTGTATCAGCTCTGGAACTATTTGTCATGTCAATGGTCACATACACTACATAAACACAAAAGTCCATTATATAGTGTAGGATTCATCAGAATATAAGGAGGAACATCGTTCTACCTTTAGTTCCCTGACTGGTCAGCAAGAGTGTTTGATAATACACAAAGAATGACTGACTGACTGATCTCACTTAACAGAACAACTGTAAGTGGTTGCTGAAGTAAACAAAATGATATCGATGTCAATAAGAGAATGTATTCAGACCAGTTTGGCTTTTATTTTCCATTGATTTAGTTGATTGGGTCTGCATAGATTAAAACACTGTAGTTACCGTAAGTAAGAATTCAAATCTGGTGCTAAAAACATTGTAAATCTAGTTATTTTTGGTTCATTCTTCATATTTTGGCTAAAATATAAGCTAAAGCCCATGTCAGAGCGGTGACAGAGACTCCATTTATCTAAATATGTAGCTAATGAATACATTAATTTTTTTGTACCTCCTCTGTCCCTGCTAGGGAGAAGCTCTGTGGTTTTTGTGTTGTTCCAGTTCATTGGCTCACTGACGTCCCGACACCAAGGCTTTTATGACAGATGAGGACTTTTTAACGGCCTCTGTGCAGAGGCAGTGGACTGGCTCCTCTTAATTAGTACTTTGTCTCTGCTTAGAAGTGACCTTTTCTCTTTTGCACTTTGGCTAAATTGACTCCCACTTCTCAGCTGTGTGTTTCCCCTGTTTTACATGGCTGCTGATGCGTGGCAGGTCCAGTCAAGGTTTTACACATATGTTGTTCTGCTAATGTGTAAGTCATTGTTGTAGCTTTATTAAATCATTATTAAATGTTGACTGCTTGGGGCTATCAACATTAAACTTAAGAGGAATCTCCTTTCTGTGGCTTGTAACAAAACATACAATAGAAAACTTTGCATATTCTGGTTGTTCATTGTGTAAGTGGTGTAGGATGTTTTGCTGTCCCTGTCAAAAGTGTCAAAAAGCAGATTGTGTTGGAATATTTTTTATAGCATTATTCAGGACCTCTCTTTCTATCTGGTTTCAAAATGAGGGAAAAGTTCTGTGCAGCTAAATGATAAAAAATGTTCATGTATTCCTGTACATCTTGCAGCATATATGATACGGATAAGCTCATGTATGTGGTGTGTGAAACATGTAAGGTTGTAAGTGAATAAAATGGAGGGAACCAGTATTCATAGCAATAATGGCTTAGATAGTGTACAGTGTGTTCATAAGTGAAAGCTGAAGGATAAGCAGAGTACTGAGGCAGAAAGACATGTTAATAACAGTACAGGTAACCAGGCTGGTATAAACAATAAATATATCCTGTATGAATGAGTACAGTAAATATATGAATATACATCCTCACACATTGTAAACAACTTTGTGGATATTTACCCACAACAGATCTCTATTTTGCCCGATGGCAAGGACAGCACATCTCTGGCTGATGTAATCTGGTTGTAGGGATGATAAACATGAGGCTGCCTAAAGTTCAGAAGAAGGTGGAGGGTGGGGAGTGGCTATAACTTTGCTCTAGAGTTTTGCTTTTAGTTAAAAAACACACAGTATGACCTTTGTTGATCAAGACGACATCCACTGTAAATGGAATTCTACATGCTTCATTCTGATTAAAAATGACCTGGATGACTGAAAATCTTCATCAACATTCTACATGCTTACATCCAAAAGTATTTCACGTTTCCCAACAAAACCAAAATCACAATTTTCAGCAATTCATAGAATGCTGACATTTGATATTGCTGCCTCATTGAAATGTTGTTGGCAGCACCACTTATACCATTTTGCTTTAACAAATTATCCTTGCCTACTTAAACCATCTCCTATAACAGCACAAATGTCTTATTCTCATACAAATGCTTAGTGTCATATTATGGGGGTGTCAAAAGAACAATAGACAGATTTGTAACATGGAAAAGGCCAACAATGTGAGTGTGTTAAGAGAGGATGACACCGTTGAATTATTTTGATGACAATGACATTTTGACCATGAGTCATGTTGTAAACCAAGACGCCCCATTTGCCATAAAAACTTAAGAAATGGCTCTGATATGGTTAAGATGGAATCAGCAATGCAAGTGTACAAAGCGGCAACGACGTACGTTCTGCTGGGGATATTCTCACTCAAAAAGTACATAAATTAAAAAAGACATTAAAATCAGACATTAAAGAGAACAAACCTGAGCCACCAAAAAGAAGTGCCGGAGTAGCAATTGGCCATCTCAACTGCCAAACCAGTTGTATTTTCCTTGACACTACGATTATACACGGAAGTAAAGACACAAGTAGTGTTAAGACTGACACTCACAGAGTCCATTCTTGAGTGCTGTGACAATTGTGCAGATCAATGGGCTTTCACTGTGAAAGGCAGGATCGAATATTATGGTTGCGATCAACATGCTGCAGACTGTGTTTACCACAACTTATGCATACCACAACTTATGCATACTGCATATGCATACTGCATAAGTTGTGCAACAAGGATGAACAACAAAATGAAACATGGACAAAGATGAGGAATCTCAGACATGCTTGTGTCGGCTATGGCACTTCTTTTTGCTGGAGACAACATCCTTACCATTGATGTTAATGGCACCTTCCACGGAACAGGAATCATAGCAGCAATCACTCCAGGGTTTAAAAAGGACTGTATCATTCCAATGAGACTCATTACCAACCTAGATTTTGCAGTGCAAAGTAAAATCGCAGGCATTTAATATCGCTCTTCAAAACGTGCGCCAAAACATCGTGATCAACAACCTCCCAGCACTGATCAAGTGTGACGGAACAGTCCTGTGGGTGCTCTCACTGAACTTCAAACAAGAAACCCCAATGTGGCAGGGAATGATGCATATCATTCATCAAGGACTAGAACATCCAGGGCAATCATCAGTTGTGTTCCTGCCAAAGATTGACCTGTACTCTGGAGACAAAACCTGTATTTTGTCCACCTTGGATTTTGTTTGTCTGGCTATCAAACACAATGCTGCACCCATTATTACATTTGATCAGCTACTGTACTAGAAAGCAGCAAAGATCATCATTGATGCACCATCGAGTAGTCCCCTAAAAAGCATTGTCTTAATGCTTGGAGGTTTTCATACTTACATACTTTCATACTTTACATACTCCCTGGTGCAATAGACACACTCATGGAAGGCACACGACTCAGGAACATTACGTAAGTTGTCTATGGATCAAATGCCATCCAGCACATGATGACTGGAAAGTCAGTGCAAAAAGCTTTTCGTGGACATCACAATCACCTGCTTGTGTCAGAGGTGCAGGAGGATGACAGTTTGAGTCATTGGTAAACCAAGCCGGAGAGATGTACTCATCCATGCTAATGAAAGAACAACTTTGGAGAATGCTGCAGAATCAGGTATGCTGAAACAAATAAAGGAAAAGGTGGACACGAAGAGGGCAGACCTTAGCACAAAGTCAAAAACCAGCCGGGTGTGAGTAAACTATCAGAAGATGCTGCCTAAGCTCTGATCAAAGCACCTCGTACAGGTTCTTGGAAGATGCACTTGTGCACATTGTTGGACTTCCTCCTCCTCTGCATCAAAAGGTTGGTTCACATAAACTGATGCTTCTGCCCAGTTCAGCACTGTTTGTGTGCATTTGTGCGCACGTGTGATGTGCACTGCCGTCTCGCTGCAGTGAGCGAGCCATATGAGGAGTTCTACACACACATTTCTGCTTCAGAACTTCCCCTGTCCATTTTCACCAACAACTCCACTAATACCTGTGCTGTGTTTCATGCATGTGCAGCAGTGCAGCAATGGAAAACATTCCCTGTGAAACAATGTATGTAGTCCTGTTTAGACTTAACATGTCCCTGTAGTCATACCTGGGCTTTGTATATTGAGTACTGGCTGATATTGCAACTTGTTGGTGGCACAAGCGTGAAATACCTTTGTACAGTTGACTCGTTGGCTTGCTACATGTTGTTGCACTATGTATGTATTGTGAGTCATGTCTAGTGGCATGACTGCTGCTGAGGCATGACAAAGCACATGTTGCATGCCTAGAAGTGAAATCAATTGATTTGGCCATCATCGAATATCTGATGTATTCAGTGAATGTCAGGGCCATTATCTGATATGAATTGACACGGTCTGATGAAAGTTTCACCCAAACTTGCTTTGAGCCATCCTCTAGTTGTAAATAAAATGATAATATTCAAGAAATGAGGTGAAACCACTGCACCTAACATTCCAAGATGCAGTAATGTGAGTAATGATCCAGGAATAGTGACTCACTCCCAGTAGGGCCCAGTTTTCCTACTACAGCTTTCCTTCTCTGAGACCTTCCACAACCATCGCCTCCTCCATTTGGAGAATCAGAGATGACCTTTGCATGAATAAAGTCAAAGAGGATTAAGGCAGAAGAGACCTTCGCAATGTCGGCCGAAGGGAGAAGCGGGTGCACCCTCCTTTGAACGTGGCTTGAGTGTCGATTTCTCCACCTGCCTAAAGGCCATGCTGTGTGTGAGTGTTTGAGTGTGGAATGTGTTTGTATGAAGGCGGCAAAAAAACAAAACAAAGGAAAGCTTTAATGGAAAATGGGAAACTTGGAAGCCTATAGAGGTAAATATGAGGAATGTGTCAGTCGTTCATCCATTTGACTGAAGGCGATAAAATCTCTGCCTAATATCCTTATCTGGTTTGTGTTGTGCTTTATCTAATCCATATCTTACAAGATGTGCAAACACAAAATCTATTTGCTTAAGAAACAGATCTGTCCATCACACTGCTCAGATTATAGCAGTTTAGATTAGCTGCCTGATGTCAGGTGTCAGGATTAATGGAATCCCATTTAGTCATTGTTACTAATACATATGGTACCTGTCAGAATCAGGCTGATGCACATTCAAAGAAAGGACATTTTCATCAAAAATCATGTACTTTACTACAGACTCTGTAATGAAATTTCATTAGGAGATATAGTTTTTTTCCCTATTCTATAATTCTGTTTTTAGCTGCCTCTAACAATTTACCCACAAGTCCTGAACTCTCATGGGTTAAATGTTAACAACACAAGGCCCATCAACTGGAAGAGGCTAGTCCAGACATTGCTGTCTGGTAGAGCTCAGAGCAGAAAGTATGGTAGATGTTAGGAACAAGTAAGAAAACATGACAGGAGCTGTCATTGTATACATTTAAACCTAATGGCAAGTGAAGTTACATGTATTTATCTTAAATCCTGCTAATAAGCTACATTTTGTGTTGAACAACCTAATAAATAAATCTCCTTGAGTTTTATTTCTGCTTTACGCAAACTGCCTTGAAGAACATTGTACAACAAACTCTAACATACGAAATTAGTGCTGAAATGTTGACGTGTGTGTATATGGGTGGGTAGACTCATACTCAATGAGAATATATGGATTGGTTTTGTCTCAGTAATGGAAGGACAAGCAAAGGCAAACTTAGTGAACACCATATTACCTATCTTAAAGTGTTATTTCCACTGCAATTGCAGTTAGGTGAAAAAAAAAAACATCTGTAATCAATGCTAAGGTAAAGTTTCACTATTTGCCTGGTTGGTATCTCAACAACTACATATTACGTTTTTCAGTTCTATATTCTAGTTAGTGTAACCTCTCTGTGTTTCCTTGTAAACACTAGGGCAGCCTGAGGAGAAACAACATGACCCACAAATTAGTAAGAAAGACGTTTGTCTTTCGGACCCCGCTCCTCTCTGAGAGTGGAGAGTGGGGGCCATCACTAAAAAAATTCCAAGATCACTTACCAGAAAAACAAAGGGGGAAAGAAAACTGTAGAGCAGGCAGGCCACAACCCTGAGGATTATTCTCCTAGTGTTACATGGATTAGCAGCAGCCCAACCTTTGACTTCTGTTAGGGACGACTTGACTTGTGGCTCTGTTCACGTGGGGAGGGGCCACAGTCATTATTATAGTATGTACACATGATTCAGGCTGATGAGTAGATTCAAACTCATTACCTTCAGAGAGACTTATTTGCTCTGAATTGTGAGCATACATCTGTATCATGAGTGTAATAGAAAAAGATGGCCATGAACCAAATCACTCTTTGTGACAGTGAGTAAAAGAGGAGGAAGATTGAGATTTGTCCCGCAATGGTAAAATTGCATTCCCCATAGCAAAATGCAGTTAGCTTAGCATAATGCCTTGAATAAGCCACACACAAGGCATGTAGAACTATTCCTTTACAAGTACAAGTTCTTCATAAAAATGCTTTATAATATGTATGTGTATTAGTTGCTAAATGTCCCTCTGACAGAATAAAATAGTGTATGCATAGATGTGATGCACCAATATGTAAGCAGCTGTGTAAAACCTTTACCTAAAGTGGTATAAAACAACAATATTTCCACCTCATATTTAGTAGAGTGGATTTGATTAAGTATCTATTAAAATGGAAGTAGTTTAAAAACCCACTTGGCCCCCTAAAAAATACAACAAAGACACTATCTTAAAATTGCTGCGTTGTATTCAATTTTATAATGTGTATTTCCTATTTTTTTGTATAGAGGCTGCAGTTAATACCTATGCTTACTGATTTGTTTGTATATATTTTGCTTCAATTAGATGTACTTCAGTATCAGGGAAATCAGGCTGCTTCCAGTCATTATGGCAAACCTAATATTTTCAGGCAACAGCAGTAGAGTAAGATTAGCTCACAATGATGCTCGACTCTTTTGTATGTGCCTGTATGTGTGTGTGCATGCGCACAGTTCTTGTGTTAAGTCCCTACAGATCTCCCAAATACCCATGCACATGTGTATAGAAACAATTTACAAAGCCCTGTGTAATCTTCCTTTTTTACGGCGCTCTTAGTTTCATCTGCGGGGGATTACTGTACCACTTTTTTTGTGTGGAATCTGCAAAAGGAGGAGGGACATACAAAATGGCGGAAAAAGGAAAACAAATTGTAGAGTAATCTCTGCAGAGAAAGGACGGCTAAGCGAGGGAGTCCCCTAGACCCTCCATCTTTTTTACAGGCCAGAAAATCCCATAATCCTCCATGTTTGATGTCTCAAAGCTAATGGCATTTATTAGGACAGCCCAAAAGGCGCTTTGTCCATGGCGCGGTTGCCGTTGAGGTTTTGAATGACATTGCAGGGAGAGAGCTGGTAACTTTAGCTTAATCTGGGCTTATCCGGCCCTGATGCATGCACAGGTGTGTGGCCCTTAAGCCCAGAGGAGGCCAGGCTCTCCTGTGCGAGCCAAAGATCAATCCTGCTGCAGGGGCCGAAGATGTCCAGAGGAACACACACTGCACCTTTAACCCAGCAGGTTTTAGCCTCTTCATGAACCAGACTGCCTATTATCACATTTTAATTAAAGGACTGCTCCCTTCTCTCTGTCTGCTCAATAAGATATGGTATGACCTTTTCCTGCTGAATCAGTTTACATTTCATGAAGCAAGTCATGCAGGTTGAGTTGCATATAGTCAACTGGAGGATTTTTGTTCCAGCCCCCGTATTCACCCCAAAGCTTTGTACTTTGGCCCTAAATTCTGTCAACTCACCGACAAATATACTTCAAGACTGGCCAGAATAATATAGGCATAAAATTACATACAATATTCTGCAGAAGTGCAAAACATAATTTCTTGTGATGTGATCTAGCTGGATTCTTGTGATATTCATGAAAACTTGCACAAATGCTAGTGCTATTGTCCAAACAAAGTATATGCAGTTATAAGCATGTTTTAGGTGTGATGACATCCTATGAGGATGACAGTGCAAAGTAACCTTTCATGCACATTTTTTCCTACAAAAAAATCATATGCTAACACTTGCAAGCTTTTAAAGATTCTCAGTGTCTTGTTAGCTTTAAAGAAATCTTCAGTGTCCTGTCTTTCCTCCTCTGTTGATCTGATTGGTTGAAGGCACCTCATGAGAGATAGTGATTGAGAGATGCTTCATCCAATCATCCAAAAACGAAGGCACATTACTTTTGAAACAATTTTCCACAGTGAGTTCTATGGTTCTGTCTAATAGACCACCTAAGTCTTCCAATTAAGAGTTAAGAGTGTCAAAAACTATAGTTCCTGCTGTGGCCTCTGGCGGCTAGCAGAAAACACATTTACATTGAAATAAACAAACATTAGCTCTAATTAAATGTTTACGTTTCATTCCACAAAGCTCATAAATGAGCTCTGCACCTCCTACATGTGTTTCATGTTTTCAACCAACATATTGAAGGGGAATGACATTGCTGTTGCCTCTGAATGGAGATGCTTCTCTGACCAAGGACTGCTGACTCTCTTATTAGATTTGAAGGGCACTCCTTCAATAAAAAGAATGAATTTCCCATAATTCAATAACAGAAATCAAGGCCAGCGGCCCAGTGATCCATAAACACTATGATGATGAGGTCATCCCTCACCGCATGCCAGCGTATGATGCAGGATCGCCATCAGCGTCAAGAGTGGCTGCTGCATTAAGCCTGTCAACAGACCAAATGACATCATGTGTTAGATTTTTGGATTTGAATGTTTGACTGATGTGATGGATATATATATATAATGAATTTTAAGATCAAAGACATACAGATGACTTTACTGTTTATGTCCGAGGCCCCATTTTTTTTCACTTAAAAGCCCCTCATGATGTGTCCAAACCCTGCATTTCTTCAATTGCTACCATCATCCTTCAAATAACATGCTCCATGGTTTTATTTTCCTGCAGGGAAGATTCTGCCCCATCTGCCCCGTGGTCACACTCCCTGTGGATTTACTCATCCTGCTTTTTTTCCCCAGCTATCCCTACAGCCATGAGCCAATGCATGGACTGAAGAATCACACACTTCTGCAAGGTAGCAAAATGTCTTTTTCATGAACATTTTATCTGCACTAATACCACATCACTTCACCATTTTTAGCCAAACGTGATCATTTTTCATTCATTCTGCACATCTACATATCACAGTGTTACTGTGTGACAGGATGACCAACAGGGGGCGTCAGCAGGCAGCCTAACACATGCCTGCTGCTTGTTAATGCAGTAAGAGCTGCCACTTTAACACAGAAATGGTGATGTGTAGTACAGCAACAGTCTCACAAGGTAATCACTTACCTGGAACAGAACCAATTGGCAGCACTGCTCCAGATGTCAGGTCAGTTCTCTTACAGTGGATTGAGCACACAAAATGCAGATGAACCACAAACAAACTGTTGTGAAACCTAATATGGGGTAAAATATTAAGCTATTTATACCTGGAGGTACATATAATATGTGTTTTGGGCTTGCATTCTAAAAAAACTGTATTTTATTTAATTTTTTAATTAAAAAATAACATCACAAATTTACATTATCTAAGATGTATATGTCTCATCTATGCTGTATAATGAAGGGGCTCTGTGGCTTTCCAGTACCAGCTCATGATAACACATTCCTTTTACATAGTGTATCATCACTATCAAATATATGTGCATGCTTCCTTATAGAACAACAGAAGGAGTTGGAGCATCATAAATGTTTGTCTGTCATAACAAGATTACTCTCATTTATTCCGATATCTCTGCACCTCGTTACATCCTCTAATCCAGCACTCGACACAGCTTCAAAGTAACATTTAATTAATAAATTGTCTGACATTAGCCATGGCATCGAGTAAATGACCCTTCATTCTGAGCTCCACGTTCTACAGTCATTCAACATTTTGCTCTTCAGACTAAGTATGCCTGCAGGGCTGTACCGTTTTATTACATGAGGAATATAATCGTTTCTGCCCACCAGGGACTGAGATGTTCGCATCTAATCCGAGGGAACACATTGCGGTGATGTGACTTTGGTGTTCAGCCACCAGCAATAATACCTGAGAAGGTTTTTCACTGCTGTTTAAGCACAGAGATGATGCAACAAACTGCGAGAGCTGGTGACACCATCAGAGTCCCTTTAATCTCAGGAAACAATGTAATCCAGGTTTTCTGGTTCATGCAGATGATCATTTAAAGGACCATACTTAGGCTGAATACAACACATTTAATTTCTGAATTTTTAAATGCTACATATCTGGCCAAGCTGAGCTTACTTCCTCAGTAATTAGCAAAATACTTTCTGATTGAATAATTGCAGTCCCTTGTGGGGCTGATCTGCCTGCTAAATCACCAGGCTTTCAATGTGTAGATTACTTTATCGCCTCAGCTTGCTTGCTCACTAATGCTAGCAAAATTGTTGCGTGTGGATATATTTAGCTTGACTTCAAAAGCCAATGGATTTTTGTGTCACATATACAGTAGTTTTGTAATTCAGCTTGTAAACATGTTCTCTTCTGCTATAAAATTGGTAATTGCAACATAGAGGTCTCTAGGGACTCCTTTGGCTGTCAAAGGAACTGCAGTTTCTTGCATCAATTCTCTTGAATATTGATTTAGGCAGAAAATATCACCTGTATGTTTTTAAAGCCTGTCTCACTAATGCAGGTTGTTCCTTGCCTCAAATGTTATGAGACTGTCTTGCTGAGCTTTTCTCAAAGCATAAAGTTTGCTAATGAATCACCATGCTGAGCCATTACCTGTATTAATGTAAGAATTCAATTCTTTTACTCCTGGATGTTGTAGTGACAAGGCCCACCCTATCTAAAACAGGATACAGGGCCTGATACATGAGCTGAAAGAGCAATAGCACAGTTTGGCAGTAGCCTTGTGAATTACTGTTAAGGTCGTTAATGATTACGCTAGAGTTGTATCCTGTACATAACAATGCTCGACAAAGGGTCCCTCATTCACCAAATATACACACAATTTCAGACCATAAAACCATTACACACAGTTTACATCATGTTTGATTTGTTATTGTTTGTCATTTTATTGACAAGGTTTTTCCTCCTAGAGGACCAGAGGACAGCTTTTCCCCTAAAACTTTAACTGAAATTGCACCAAACGGTCTCTAATCTTAAAAAGTAGCAGCAGAGGACGACACATGATGACTGCTACATTGCCCTGCCATGTGCTCCTAATGTGCAGTGCTAATTGCAGCCTTTTGTACTAAATCAGACTCCTGCTCTGCTGCTTTTTGATGTGACTACACTCATTTCTCTCTCTGTCGAGCCCTCTCTCCAGCCATGCGTGCCTCACTGTTTCTCTGGGAGCCTTTGATAGCGGCGCAGTAGCGTTAATTGTTTTGTATGGTTTGCCGGCCACCCCCTGTAGGTGGGCTCCATAATCTATACCGACACCAGAGATAGACTTCTGTGTCATGTCAAGGCCCCCCGCTCTGACAAAATTGGTAATTAGGGGAATGACGTCTGCAGCAAAAGATGACTCTTATTTATGTTTCTGTTTGATGGAGAGTCAGATGATGCATAGTCTTATCATTAACTATAGCACCTCACATATGAATTTTTAAGTTTCCTTTTGACTTTTTTTTCCATATTGTGTAACTAACTTTGTGCTCAAACTGGGCAACAGGATATGCAATGCAGTAATCAATTGGTAGTTAGACTATTTTTGTGTAACCATTGGTTCTTGTCTGCTTTCACAACAGTACATGTAGCCAACATTGTGTGTGGGTGTGTGTGTGTGTCTTTACAGACATCCATACACATTTAGCGATCTCAAACTCCTTATAGTATAAGGTGGACATCTTTGCATGTGTTGTGCCTGCACTTGTGTTCGGACGCAGAATGTCAAGTCAGTTAGCAGAGGGAGAATCATGCTGTGATGACCATCAGCATAAAGTTTATTGCATACATTCATACAAGTTGAACAGCTGGTTGGGTTACTTTGTCCCAGGTCATGGGGTCATCCATTTTTCCACTCATCTGTTGTGAAATGTTCTAGAAATGTTCTAGATCTATCACTTGAGGTTGGCACAACACACTTAACACTTAAGAAACTGTATTATCTTAATCTAAGTTCAATAAACTGATGAGGAATATTTTGGATGTTGGCGTGCTAACACTAGCCATCCTCTAAGGTGTAACTGACAGCATAATTACTGCTGACAGTTAACTACTACAGCTATTTGAATTATGCATTTAATTGCATTTCTTGGTTACTGCCTAGATTTACATTTCTGTCTTAATGTTTTTAAATAGTGTTAGATATAATGCTAGTGTTAGCTACCAAGCTTATTAGCTATCCTATGGTTATGGTTTGGTAGTTCTGAAAGAAGTCTGTAATCTTTTTTTTTTTAGCACCTTTGCATTTTGTTAATTGATGTTTGCATGAGGACATAGCAACACATAGCAGAACATATTTCTGCTGCTTAGTTAGTTAGTCTGTATGTTAAAGTATAAGTTAAATAAAGTTTTAAAAATACAGAAATGTCTCTGTCTCTGAAATTGGAATTTGCCGCAGTTCATCAACAGACCATTAGCACATTAAAGAGGCAGATTCCCAAGGCTTTCTGGTCAGGGCAATTAGTGTCCCAGGAGTCACAGAGGCACAGGCATGTTCTTGAGGAGAGGAGAGAGTCCAGGTGAGCCTCCTCCTCGTGATCACTGGCATGTTAGAATCAGTTTAATTGGGCTCTGTTTGATTTTCACCGACGACAGCCACAGCTTCCCTCCACCACGGCCTCCAAACACTCCCACAGACCAGCAGACAGAGAAAAGGCTCTCCTCCTCCTCCTCCTCCTTCCCTAAACTTAATGGCAGAGCTGTGACTCGTCAGAGTTGACAGTGACCTCGCTGTCGGAAGGAGGCGAACGGCTCAGAAACTCCTTTGAAGTGTCAGTGACTCCCCTTTGGTCTCTCCTTTAAGGAGCCACATTTTTTGTCTTTCTGGACGAGCAGCTTCAAAACAAATTGACACCTGCAGTTCTCTGAGCAGCAGCCTCACTCACTGTTCAGACTACAGGGTGCTTTTCTCATGAACTTAAAAGGGGGCTCATTTTTCAGTTTATACAGGAAACATGTTTGTCATTGAAACTATATGCTACCCAATAATCTTACATTTTCCTACTTCCAAGGCATCTAAACATGCAAAGGCAAAACTCAGATTTAAGGAGTGGAAGTAGGGCCTCCCTACGGTGTTGCTGTAGGGATCGGTGCAGTTGGACAGAATTGTTCATAAAAACACAGCATTGTGATTACATTCCTCCAGCTAGTTGAAAGTTGGTAACCCTGTATGGTTGTCTGGAGGCTGAGCTCTTTCACTTATGGTTCATCTACACAGGTATCTGTTCATGTTATCTGCTTTTTTATAAGTCTCAAGCATCATGCACACATATTTTATTAAATATGAACCATTTTAGTGGTACAGTGGTGATCGCTAGGGAAAACACCACAGAGACATCACAACAACAAAAGTCCAGATCTCCAGAGAATAATAATGAAATTAGTTTTTTAAGTACATCAAAATACTTTGACTGCAACTTTTTAAATCCATTCAATGACCATCCAATTTATGGTCATTATTATTTCCATGACTGCTCTGCTGCTAATTGAAGCGCTTTGTTTCCATAAAGTGATGATAAACAGAGCTGAGGTGGTGGTGGTGCAGTGCTTCCAACTCATAGATGCGTCATGCTCGCTGGACATTTTTCCATTTAAAGAGGCCAATTAGGCCTGCAGACCTTCCCCACTCATCACATGCCGATCAGGTCGAAGGCACAAACAAACACACCCAGGACCCTATTATCCTCTTGCACTCTTTAAAGGCACTGAAGCAATTTCTGCCCTTAAAGTGATACTTCACCCAGAAGCAAAAGTTTGGACGCCACTTGGATTTGTTCAGTGAAAATGATTACAACTCACAATTATAAAAACAAAAAACACTCTTCTTCTCGTAATATACAGAGTCCATTCAGGCCACGGTAGGGCCATGTGTGTGCATGCGTCATGCTTCATGCTTTTTTTTTGTCCTGTGTCGCTTGTTCCTTTGTTTTTTGTGGTTTAAAAAGCAGTTTACTCCTTTGTTGCCCTGTGGAAAATAAACTCGGGGCAAAGCTGTCGTAGTTCGATGGTTCTTTACATACGGCTTTGTACGCGACCCGGACACTGTCCCCGTGAACCGGAAGTATCATGTCGCTAGCCAAATTCGCTAGCCGCATTTGTGTTCAGACCTGAGCCATATTTGTGCCAATCTGGCTAGCTCCACCTCTGAGAGGTGGATCGAGGTCTGTCCGGATTTATCAGGGTTCGCGTTGTAGACTATTCAGATATATCCAGATCTAGCCGGATTGATTTCCCCAGTGTGAATGGGGCGAGGGAGGCTCCAGCCATCCCCATGTTGGCAGCATCATAGTCCATCTAAACTCCTGGTTAATTCAAATACAGGCCACCTCAATACACAATATAGTGACAAATCCCCCTGATCGCTAAATTACAGACAAAGCCCTTATTTATGGATGCTGTACACATAAAGAACACTAGGAACCAGAAAGAGGCATGTAGATGTTTAAGGCCCAACCCCCTCCCACCACCACCCTCTCCCTATGTGTTGTGGAATCTGCTCTACATGAAAGCACATATTTCTGCTGGGGACCCAGGGGCCATGCAGGCTGGGCATCGGGGTGTTTCGTGCCGCCTTGTCAGTTGGTGTTGGTGAATCAGTTTGAAGGCAGATCAAAGGGGTTTCTCTCCCAAAGCTGGAATCAAGACGGTCAGTTGGACAGACGGGTTCCCTTGCCTCAGCTGACGATCGAAGCATCAGGCGGAGCTGAGCGCCCTGTCTGTCCGCCGCACCACTGGGATAACTGCAGGACGTGGCCATGGAATCATGATGTGGTCCCTCCCTATCCTCCCTATGGTGGATAAAGCAGCATGCAGTACATACAAATGCACTGTTTGGAGGGCTGTTCTTGTGTGCGTGTTCACCCTTCACTCAAGAGCTCAAAGTTTGGCACACAATGTAACACTTTTTTTTGTAAATAACTTATCTGAACTATCTTCAAATACCCACTGCATCAGAACTGTTAGCCGTATTGCATTGTATGTTTATTAATTGCTCTGTACTGCAAGGCCTTTTATTTACACACTGTTCACATGTACAGCTATAACAAACCTCAGACGTGGCCTTGTGGTTTCATCTGCAAAGTGATACTTAGCTGCTAAAAAGATACTAGTCACAAATCTGGAACCTTGTGCGTAAATTATCTAAGTAGGCTGCCAATAAACTTGCAAAAATGCAGAGGTTCTTTTTGTAGAGTCTGGGTAGGCTGATATTGTTCCGTTAAACCATTTTCTAGTGTTGCAAAGCTTCTTTACTATATGTATACATCACCCCAGTTCCACCCCAGACGCATGTGGACAAACTAACACTGCTATCCCAAACCTTTCTTCTGTGCTGCATGTAGCTGTGTATATAAAGAACTTCTGAGCATTCTGGGTATTGTAGTTCACATAATGCAATTCATTTCCTCCCACTACCATTTGGGGCCACCAGCATGCAAACTCAGTTTCACCCACTCCTCCTCCTCTCTGCCACTCAGCCCTCCTGCACTCCAGTCCTGCCGTATCATCCTCTCACACGCACACCGCATCATAATTAGGCCATGTACAGACTTCCCTGATAACGTGTACAGTTTATTTTCTGTCTTAATTCCTTATCAGATGCATCGATCGTGCGGCTCGTTGACTGATCTGGGCGGCTGTCTGGAGAGCAGCGATAAGCCACGTGTGTATGTGTGCGTGTCTCAGTGTTGCTCGGCCTCTGTAGGATGGAGGATGGTGTGTGTGTGTGCAGCAGCACAGGATTAGCACCTTATTAGCTCAGCAGCCTCTGCCTTTTTTTTTTTTTTTTTACCGGGCTGACACCTCGATGCAGGCTAAAGACCAGGCTAAACACTCCAATAGGAGAATTGGTTGGATGGTCTAAGAGAACTGCCTGCCAACATGCAGGCAGGATAGACAGATTTAGCCAAAACTGAAATATATAAAAGGTCATTTAAAGATCAGCAAAAAATTTGGAACCAAAATCAGCAGCCCTATAAGAATAATTTCCTGCGCATGAAAAAATCAGACTATAGGTCCTTTGTCAGATTTCCACTGGTAATCAATATATTCTTTAGGAGCCTCATACTGTCATTGTACTGGCAAGCATATTTTATACATGTCTAATATATCTGTTCCATTTCTATCCGATGTGTTAAGAATAGTAGATGTATGTTGGTTTGCTGAAAAAATAACATATTTATTTATTTTTTTGTTTCTTTGTTATTGTTGCTGCCATCACTTTATGGTCCATTATTGTTGTGACAGTCATAGTCAGCAAGAGTAAGAAATTTACACTTCCGACTAGTGAAAAATAGTGAAACATTACTTTCTTATATTTGTTTTTTTTAGCTGGCCATGATTTAGAACAAAAATGGTGTTTTTCACCTTATTGTTTTTCAACCCCATGAATTAAGAGCCATTTTAGACATCAGAGTGAAAGTTACCTTCTTTTCAATTCAAGTCAGTTTTATTTATATTATGCTTTTTACAATAATATAGTTTTTTAGGTACCTTACAGAGACACAGGCCCTGACCCTGAGCAAGCAAATAGTGGTAAGGAAAGACTCCCCTTTAACTGTGTTCTGAGAACTTCTGAGCTGCCTTGAAAAAAAATGTGTGTAATAAACAAATAGTGATGAGCTGATTCGTTATATATCTATGTGGCACTGGTGGTTCCTATATCTTAAACACTGAATGAGACTCCTTTTATAGCTGAGTGCACCTGCTCCCTGTTCCTACAGTCAGAATTCAAGACATTTTTTCTCGTTTTTCTGTTTTTTGTCTTGCTTAATGCCAGATTTTTTTGACAGTCAGGTGATCATTTTTACTATCTTGGTTTGTCATTCAACAAAGCACAAATACAGCAACATAGATGCAAATATAGCTGTGAAATATTTTAGTTTCCACTAGCAACTTCCAGTGTGAACCTAGCCTAATGACATAAGCAAACATTATCTGTAAATATAAGTTCAGACTTGTTATTTGTATGTGTACAGTGTGTTTGGAAATGACTTACCTTTAAATACCATGGTAACGACTGAAACAGTCACATTTAGCCAGCCGACACCTAACAACAGGACAATGTTTGATTATTCAATCCAACACACAAGCCACGTTTATACTGATATACTCTAGAGTATATCGGTACTCTATATGTAGAGTATATCGGTATGAACATGTTTTTTTTCATCTATAGAGTAAGCATAGTTAGAACACTGAGCAACTTTCTTACAGGGACAACAAGCAAGTGTTTGTATCCTCATGTGTAATCATCTGCCTTTCTTCCTCTCCACTCCACTCCTTCAGATAGGCCAGAGAAAGACTTCGTCCCTAAAGGGTGAAGGGGGAATCATTGCGGCCTCTGGGCTAATGGCTGTGAATGGCCTCCCATTAGGCTGTGGCCATTGGGCCTTCCTCATTAGCATCTCCTTCCATTGTCTCCTCAAACAATGGCAACAAACAAAACATTAACATGGAAATGGGTGAAATGTACCTAATTAGTTTTCTCTGCTGGTATTGTCAAGCAGAATAAAGATGGAGCTAAATTGCTTTTTGGACCCACCTGCGTGAGCTCTGTGACCCCTCAGCAGCAGGTCTGTGGTGTAGAATACAGCTGGGAGAAGCATTTTTTATGGTAACATCTCAAGCAAAAAGACTGAGGCAAGTCACTGGATGCAGTAAGAATCCAAAAAGCAAAAGTGTTATATTATATTTTGGGTCTCAGTATAATTATGATGTCAAGTCTGAGGTTAGCACTTTCATGCAACAGGTTATGTTTTCTGCCCCTGCCGATGTGCGCTGGGCACTAAGCTGATCGTGGATCAGCGCCTCCGGAGCCTGCTTCTGAGCCGTGCTGAAGAGCCGGATTAGGCCTGTTCATAGGCTTTACTGGGCTTTAATCTTTAATCCAAAACCATAATATACACCACACCTTCAGTGGCTGTCCTCATCATGACATAAGATAAAACCATCGCACAAACACTTCAGTGTCAGAGGCCACTCAAACAAAAAGCTGTTTGTTTTAAGTCTCCAGAGCCCGGCGGAGGTTTAATTGTTTGAGTATGAAATGAACACACAGATATGAAGCCTGCAGGGATCACAAGTGGTTTCTATGAACACATGAGAAAGTGCTCCAATTCAGGCCTGGAGCTTTCTGCAGGACAGAAATGCAGCTCAGTATTAACACTCAAATGTATTGATTATTTTATTTAACATATGTGCTCAACCCTTTTGCCCATGGTTCCAGAATTTAAGTAGGAAGTCAGTTCAGATTCCAAGAAAAAATTTGATTTGGAACCACCTCAGTGTGAAGCCTCTCAGACTTTTATATTAAATGCTGTGTCATTGGCTAAATTAAATAAGGACTTGAAAATATTTTTTCCTGTAACATACAGTCCACAGTTACACTAGTGTCTGTGGATGCATTTGTAGGCACTTGCCCTCCGATGCAGTCTGTAAATAAAGGTGTACAAAAAGGTTGGGTCTGTGTGGGACACTAGCTGTTGCCATATTCGCAGTGTCTGAATCCAACTAATCCAAATACAGGCAAAGAGAGCTGTGGTTGCGCAACCATCCGGCCCTCAATATTGCATGACTTTATTCACAATTATAATTAAAACAAGTAAGATATATATGCATTAATTTCCCAGACAGTTCATTTTCACATTGCTGTGGGAATTCATCCATTTTTGAAGCCACACGCTTTGGCCTCATGTCCCAGAGTTCACCACTTGCCCTCCGATGACTACATTTATAGAAAACATATTTATAACATAGGCTTTAGTTTGTGAAGGTGTCTCTGTGAGGCAAATTAGACCCCGTTCACACAGGGGAAATCAATCCAGCTAGAGCGGGATTTGGGCCGTATCTGGATATATCGGGATTCTGAACAATGCAAATCTTGATATATCCGGATTGATTTTAATCCACCTCTTGGAGGTGGATCTAGCCGGATTGGCTTACATCGGGCTCAGGTCTGAATGCAAATGTGGCTAGCGAATCCCGCTAGCGACGTGATAAATCCGGGTTCACAGGGACAGTGTCCGGGTCGCATACAAAAGCCACATATAAACAACCGCCGAACTACGACAGCTTTGCCCCGAGTTTATTTTCCACAGGGCCACAAAGGAATAAACTGCTTTTTTAAAGTTAATTTTTAAACTGGATGTCTTAACATTATGAGATTTTGAGGTGATCCAGATGTTCCGTTATCAGCTGGTCAGACATTTTCAATGTTAACCTACAGCCTGCAAATGAACCGTGCTGAGCTGAAAGACATTGTACTCAAGCACAATCCTTCTTTCACCCACGTCTCACCTCTAAAGTTTTTTTTTACTGTCAGATACAAGAGTAACAATCACAGAGTGAAAGCAACTGTGGAGCGGCTGTTTGAAAACACAACAGAAATAATGGAGACTGATGGGAAGTTAACGATGAGCGTCCACTACGTTAAAGTCACTGTGGAACAATGGTGTTGAGGTTACAGAGGTGAGAGGCCAGTGTTTCCTTGTCACAGTTTTTTGTTAAGAGACAACTCACTGAGTGATGGCTAGATAGCTGCCTGGTGGCGTCAACAATAGGCTGCTGCAAGAGGGAAACCATGCTGGTCTCAGGGCAGCTGAGACATTAGTAATGGTAGAAATCATTACTTGAAAAACAGTTTAAACATCTATGACCATGTTCAGATAGTTCAGATCCCTGAAGGATAAAGATGAATAGTTAAATGTAAATCTTTTATTACTGCTTCCTGTTTTGTGATCAGTTTTTGAATTCAGATTCATGTGTAATTATCTGGTTGTGTGATTATTGCTGACTTGTTGGGAACTTGGCGCCCTCATCCTGTTTCCTGTAAATTTGTCAGGCTGACCTTTAGGCTTGTGGGACTGATAGTCATGCTATTGATTTGAAACTGTATCACTGGAACCTTTTTGCATTGGACAGGTACTTAAAAAGTGTTTGGCAGATGATTAGATCAAGTGTTTGTCATGCAGTGTATGTCACAGGCTTATGTCAGCCAATCAGACTCCTGCTTGCTTGTTGATTGTCATTTGATCTCAAAAATCAACATCAACACATGTAAGCTATTATCACCATGCTGTTGAATATACAGGCTGTCCTGACCAGGAAAACATAATGTGAGGGTTGATATTTCACTGGAGCGTGCATGTCTATTTCTGCAGCTGCACCTCTTGGTGTTCATGGGGGGCTGAGACGTCCAGAAAGGAGCCGAAATGGTGACTGAGCAGCAGAGCGTTTTTTTGTGTAAAATGTGTTTCTTTTAAATTTGCGTGTTTTAAGATGACCTTTATCCCTTAAGACTAGGGATGCAAATTATCGATTAATTCATTTAGCGATATCGATCGATTAACGATTAATTGATAAGAAGCACTTTTCCTGGGCCTGAATTTCCCTCAGTTTCACTAAGCTAAACAATGTTTACTAAATAAAAATTGCATATCATATTCCTTAATGAGTGATTTCCTGTACCATTGGGGATACAGTACAGACAATGACATTTATGTAGGCTAGAATAACAAAATCAACAAATGTGAATAGAAATTAAATAAAATATTTAGGCTGTTTTAACATGAAAATAAGTTGTACACTGGCTCGTTGCTCGTGGCTGTTGCATGTTAAACATAAAGAACATTAAATAAATCCTGAAAAGAAAGATAAACAAAATATTATCTTTTATTAATCTAGTGGGCTATTTACAAGTAAAAATGTTAGCAGGGCGTATAATCTCCTTTAATCTGAGAAAACTGACAGTACATTTACAGGGCCTCCTTTAGAACAGTCACCTCTCCTGAAACATAAACACTGCTGTCTGATGTGTTGTGGCGCCTCATACAGACACAAGTTCAGGAGTCAGGCGTGTGCGCAGCTTTACAGTGAGGGCAGCTACTGAAAACACGTGTTCTATTCAACTAGCATCCTGATTAAAAAGAAAGAAAGAAATTCCAAGTACTTAATGTGATTTGCGTATTCACAACAAGCACAAATGAAAATGCTGATTATCACAAGGCAGTCTCCTACTTTGATCTATTTTGGGACTATATTCTGACGGAGCACTGCTACATGCACACAGAGATCATGCAGCACCTGAAAACAAACACCGTCAACATACCAGCATGGCTAGGCTGCTAACTTTCCAACAGACAGCTCCTCACTTGACACAGTTTTCAATGTGCATTCTCTATCCGCTGGTGGAAGCCAGTGTGTGCACAGTACAGAGAGCACACTGTAAAAACGATAACTAGCGGTTGTTGATCTTAATAAAATTTAAAAATTGATGTGACTCAAAAGTGAACCTTTGCTGTATGCAACGATGAAAAACATGTTGTCTCAACATGTCTGTCTCTAACTGCCTCTACACTCATATTTTCTCGTCAGCTCAACAAAGACATGAGAGTTGGCATTTGAGCACCTTGCTAATGCAACTCTCTCACTTCACATACGTCATCTGCGCATGCGCATTACACCCAGCCTTTCAGTCTGAGCGGGAGAGAAGCCCTGTTCAGCCATTTTGTCTTCAGCAGTGACTGGATTGCCTGCCTTTGAACAGTTTTTCTGCATTTTTCTGCATAAAACGTAAGTGTATGTTTTTGTGACTACCTTAACAATGAAATAATGTTTCACGATGTTGTCCATCCTAGCTTAGTATTTCAGATTAATGAATGCGTTGATTAGTTTAAGGAGGCCATAGTTCGTGACTATGGGGGTGGGGTGGTTTGTGGGAGGTTGTGTGTCTTTAATGTGGACAGAGAGAAACATTTAAGGGAAGAGTGGCACAAATGTGTGCCAAAATACGCGTTCTTTTTCGGTCAGTTACAGCAAGAATTACGTATTTTCGCGGCATGGCATTATAAGGCGCAGTCTCAATTATGGGGTCTATTTCTGTATTTGACACATACATAAGGCACACTGTACTATAAGGCGCATGTTAGCTAAAACATACCAGTACGTAAATAAAAAGGGAACGGGAGAAAAACAGTGAGTTAAGTCTAACTTATTTATTATGAAGAAATTACTTTTTATATAATACAGATGCAGCTGATTGGTTTGTTACTCCCACGTTATTCTGCATAACAATTTGAAATGTGTATGTACAAGTTTCATGCTCGCCTGTGGCGCTCCGATCAGACCCTTGCGTCTGAGCTTTAAGACAGAGAGTTACGTTGCGCTGTAGAAGTGAAAACCCAGGAAACCTTTCCGCATCCGCTCACATCTCTATCAGTAGTGATTCAGTAAAAACCGGCTGGATATCAGTGAGGAGAACCGGTGCAGCCTCTCTCCGTCGACGGTGGCAGTGACAGAGAAACGGCGTGTGTGTTTCTATGGGCAGAACAGTGGCTGCTGCTGAATACCTGTTGTGATTCGAACTTTATGTTCACACTTTATTAATAAATAAAGACCGTCTTCGGATATATGTTGTCCCGCATTTTAATCAGATGCACCACAGTGATTCCTATTTCATCCACCAGTAGCTGACTTTACTCTTATTACAACAATGTACAACAAACAGGAAACAACTGCGCGAGTTCAAACCTGCCAGCTTCCCTCTCATCACTGTCACAGTCTCTGTCGTTGCCGGCTGGCTGTTCAGAAATTATTATTGTTATTGCTCAGAAATTATGACGGCAAAAGAAGCTCGGAAACGGCCGCACTCGCAGTAAAGCAGCGAGGGTGATGCGTGAACACATCCGTCTCTTTACATAAATCTCCCTGAGTCATTTCCCCTCGTCCTCGCCCTCGTTGTCGATTGCTGAAAGGCATAGCAAGGAAAAATGTTCAAAAGTAAATAAAGTGTTCAAAAGATTAAATGTGTTGTATTGACTTAGACTGAGCTATAAAATGTAGTTATTTTACACTGTGTTCCTGGATAAAACCCAGAAAATGTCTGTAAAACATTTTAGGTCATTTTAGGTAGAATTATTCTAATGTTTGAACTGAAAGTAGGATGTATGTTATGCTTTTTATTCATAATGTTATTTAGTCTGATAGAAAACCTTATACATTAAAAAAACAGACGAGGCAAAAAAAAAGCATGTATGGTTTTGTTAATGCTTCAAGATATATCATACTGGCAAAATTGTTGTTTTGCAAATGAAAAGGTCTGCAACGAAACTGATTGTGTTATATGTCTCTTGTGTTTCAGGAGTTGATTGTATGCAGTGCAAGTTTTGTAAGTTCACAAGCTCAAGTTCAAAAGCGTAAGTACAAGGCCTTTAGTACAAGTACAAGGTTTACATTTGCAAATTAGTCTTTATCTATGCTAATTTTCTTAGATTTTTGATCTAGAAATCCAGAATCTAAACAATTTTACCAGTGAATGAATGAAATGTATTTATCCCATGTCTAAGTTCTAAAGCATGATCTGACCTGAAGTGATTTTAGTTAAATTAAAGATGGCACTGTATTAATGGATTGATTGTGTTTTTCTGTTGAGACATCAGACATTCTGGCTCATAGAAAAACAGCAGCTCTGAGAGGACTCCCCATCTTTGTCCGAGATGACACCTGGAATGTTCAGTAAGTATTCTTAACAGTCAAAACATGACTCATACAAATGAAGTTAAAATTAAAAATTCACTGTGTGATTTCATAGCCAATGCATTTCAGCCAGTGCAGAATTCAATTTTTTACTCTATCCAAAGAGCAACAGAAACAATGAAATGTTACCAATTTTAATATAACCTTGTATACAATGTATTACCTACTATAAGTCTCTACTCACATAAAAAAGACATGTTCCTACTAGAGTAACGTTGCATAATTTGGGGTGAAATGGTTGTGTTTACTCCAAAGTGTTTCTTAATGTAGCCTCATTGTGTAGTTGTGGAATTATTCTGTCTCCTAGTTGTCATTAACTCTAAATCATGTTTCCGTTCTGTGTTTCCTCAGACTACTCATCCAGAGGAACAGGTGGTTCGTGATGTGACTGTTGCCATCCTCACTGTTTTTGAAGATGACGATGCACTGAATGGAGTTGATGTGGCTGTTGTGTTGGAAGGGGCCATCATCCTACAAGACTTGCCGGACATCTGCACTGCCTTTGCATATCTTTTTGGCCTGTTGTACACTATGAACATTGATTATCCGAAGGAGATGTCCTATACATTTGAGGCAGTCCAGTTCATCTTTTTTGAACTTGGTTCTCGATGCTCACAGCGCATAAGGTCGCTGAAAACAAAGCTATTGCTGTAAATAGAAAGAGCAAAATGTTGGAGGTGTCTGTTGTCAGTTCACAAAATGTGTCAAATGGTTATATTCTGTTGTGGCCTAACCAAATATTATTGTCACTGTGTAGTTTGTATGTGCTTGCAGTTTACTGAAGCAGGCCAGTCATCTTAACCACTGAAGTTTTATAGGTATTTCTGATCAAAGAAGTGGTGCTGTAATTTTAGTTTTTTTCCCCCCAGACTCTTTTATGTGGCAATGACTTTAACAACTTGTAGTTAAGAGTGAACAACAGTTGCGGAGGCCTGGTGAGTTGTATGACGGCACATATTTAAAGGCCAGACACATGTTGAATGCCTTGTCATTTTGCCAATAAAAGTATAGGCAAAGTTTAAGCTGTGCTGTTGTCATATTTTACAGCATATTATTGACACAATAACATATATATGTGAAAACATGTCATGTTAATGCTCCAAGAATATCATTGTTGGTCTCACAAAAATATTTTAGTTGTTATAAAAGCAGAGTTTTGTCATGTTGAAGGAAGAATTGTTTGTTTATACCACAATATCATTTATCTGTGTTAAATGTGAAAATACAAGGTATTTAAATAAGAAAGTAATTGTTGCTCCAACCCAAATATCCTTTTTAGATATACTAAGAACTCCAAGTTGGCAGAACTCATATTGTAACTAGAAAATTTTAGTTAAGTTGACAACTTAAAAAATTGTTGACAAAACTCAAAAATCTATCGCAGCATGTTGCCTTGAAAATTTGAGTTTTCTCAGCCTTTTTATTTTTACAGTGCAGCGGAGAAATGTGCGAGCTTGTAGAGATATAAACGACAAGCCGAGCAGTGTCACCACTACATATCAAAGAAATACTGCTGGGGCAATTAATCGACAACAATTTAATTTAATCGATCAAATTCTTATCGACAGTTAATCTAAAGTCGATTACCTGTTTACATCCCTACTTAAGACCCTTACGTTTTTAATACGTAACCTTAAATCCAGCGTGATTAAAAATGAAAGGTAACCACAGGCAAAAACAAAACTTATCACGGGTTGAAAACAAAACAGCTCAGTGTCAGGTGGCCTCGAACCTCAGAGTCCTGTATAAAAGTCCACCTTGTTGCATAGACTTCATCAGTCCCCAGCCTACCTTCTTATCACAGGATGGTGTCAGGGTATATGATAATACCATATGTTCTGTTAGCATAACGCTAAGCATAATGCCATATGATGCGCATTACGTCCATATGTTCTGTTCAGTGTTGTATCTAGAGGATGTATTGTCCACCAAAGGAGCCCATTTGTTTGTGAGGATGTGTTGTGTATATACTACATGTTACTGAGGATTTGATTAATGGCACACTAGCATACTTCTGTATCATTGACCTCTTATGTTATTTTATAGAAAAGTGGACCTGTGATTGAAACGGGAAGCTAAGGCATCCATTGACTTGTGGGTGAAAGGCAGGTTACTAACTGCTGTTTGTTTCATCCACCTGTGTTTATATTTATCTTGCTGTAAATAATGTTTATACTGTTTTTTTTACCGTTAGAGGTATATTTGTTATTTTTTTTGGTATGCTTGAGTGACTGTATTTGGCTGCTGCAACAGTGAAATTTCCCAGCTATTTACATTCTATTCTACTCTATTTAGTTAACATTAGCCTCCAACTTCATCTTCTGTTTTTGTGATAGGACACTGATTGCATTAGAAGCTTTAGTATTAAGGCTATCCTTTGTGAATGCAATTAGTAAAACTGATAAACTGATAAAAAACCGATAAAGAAAACAATGTTAATTATGTTAATCTTATATTGTAGCCTTTTCCTCACTTTCCTCCTCTTTTTTGTATACATTGTTATTTATTTGAATAACCGATGAGTATTGGCTTTCTCAGTCAGTCAGTTTATTTGCAAAAAAGTGCACTTTTCTGACTCTAAGATGTCAGCAAAACTTCAAAGCATTTTTTTCAGAACTGCACACAATCTAACACCCCCGTGACATCACAGCCCAGCCTCAGTCAACAATCTCTCCATGACCATCAAAGCCTCTCACTGTCTCCGCCTCCCTTGCTCTCTCCGCTGAGAGAACATTGGGGAATTTACCAGCTTGCCTCTGTGCCGCCAGCCCGGGGTTAATAGGTGTTCAACCCTCCTATTATCCAGGAGCGTTTGTGAATTACCAGCTGAGTGATGTTTACCACTGATATCATATATATGCTAATGTGGGTGCTTAATTGGAGGGGCGGATCTGGTGGGTGGGAGGGAGGGCGTAGGGTTGCGATCAAGTGTAAAATTGATTTGTGAGGGCTGATATTTGATCGACGGTGGGGGCCCGAGCTCCAGGCAGGGGTTCTGGGTACTCTGATAGAAACACATACCTGCCTCATCTCTCTCTCCGTATTGGTGTAAAATAAAAGCAGCACGGAAGAGGATTTTCATGTAGGTCTGAAGAATTAATCTCTCCCTCTTTGCATAATTAAGATGATTGTTTTTGTGTTTTCTCACTTGTATTAATTAGCATGGGGGAATAGTTAAATTTGTAAAGGGAATTCCCAAATCAAATTTTGTTAATTGCTGCAAAACGTCAGTGATAGTCACATCAGAGCAGAGAGATGCCAGGTGGATGTTTGCAGAAAAATGGAGCTGAATGGAAAGCACCTGAAAATCATATTTGTCCTGTGGCCTGCAGCTCTATTTATCCGGGTAGTACATACATGTCATACCCCTATATGAAATCAGTCCTAATAAAATGTGAGGATTTCGTTTCCTAAAAGATATATCATTATTGAGAAATTGAATGTTTGTTTCTTTAGGCACCAATCTGTATGATATTCACTGTCATTATATTAGGCCAAAGGGCAGGAATCTTGTCAGACATTAACACACACGAAAACAGTCTGAACTGTGAACTGAGCTCTCTGAATTGAGGCTATAGTGATTTGAACCTGCATGACACCCCTAGACTCTCTCACCCCCCATTTTTTTCTTGTCTCTGTCCTCCACTTTAACGAAGTACTGAAGTACCTAAGTATAATTAACAACTAAGGGCTCATTATGCCTCATAATGCCTCTTTTGAAAGTTAACTTTATATATTTTGGGATTTGTATTTTTTGTTTTTTGTGTCACTAAAACACATTGGTGTGTAAAAGGGAGATACTATATAATAGTGTGTTATCATATCATTGTATACAAAGCAAGTTTCTATGTGGGCTGTAGTAAAATGTCTTGATGTTCAGGATTAGAATTGATCATCTTTTGCCACCGCTATAGACTGAAAAATGATCCTCACATGCTGATTTGAGATTGTTATTAAAATGTCCTGATTGGAAAATCAATCAAACTTCCATCATGGATAAAATTGTCAGTCTTCCACTCTGCAGAATCAAAATGAAAATCACAACTGAAGTTGTCCATGCCATCATTTGTCAGGACGTAACTGCCAGTCTTAATGTGTAAATTGGGCAGACTGAGACAAATATGTTTTCCTTTGATAAGTTGAATTTTACTTCTGCTGCCAGCCTCTGCTCACTCACTGTGGCTCAAGCGGAAGGTTTTAAGCCGCCGTACGTGAGCCGCATGGTTAAACGTCTGCTGGCTTTGAAACAAACAGCCCGCAAACGCTTTAAGTATATTATCAGCCAAGTTCTTTTAGGAACGTATTGCTAAAGGAGCTTACCATTTAATTAATGTAGCTTCAGCGAGATTACACCCGGCCCAGCCTTGTAAGCAGAGGCAGAGTCTTATTGACCTCCTATGCTAGAGCTTAAAGACACAAGAATGGCGTTTTTACTCAACTTTGATGGGATAACTAGTATAATCTTTCACAGGAATGGGAGGAATAAAGTGTTTTAAACATAATACCCTTCCAAACTGAGTGGGCCTGTGTGACACTCAAGTGCCGCGCAGGGACAGAGAAAGTTTGACTTTTTAAAGTCTCCTTTTATTTTTCTAGCAGAAGCGATGGAGAGAGCTGAAGCACAAGATAAAACTTTTCTCCACGTTCACTGAAGTTGTCTGTAGTGAGGATGGAGTGAATCATGACAGAGGGCTCGATAAACACAAATAATAGATTTTGACACATTCAGTTGCAAGAAGTATATTTATTAATGTTCAGATGTAGCTGTATAAACAGGTAATAAATGACAATGTAGTCAAATTATTATACATTCATAATTAACATACAGAGTGGTCTTATGTTGTAAAATACATCTGCACATTAATACTAAGGTATAAGGCTGAATTAAAAAAATATATGTTAAATTGAAAAAACAACATTGTGATAAAATAATATATACAGTCTTGACTAAAAAACAATAACGAGTATTTTTTTTAAAAAATCTCAAAACCAGGAGTATAAAAATTACAATAAAACATCACAAAAATTTCAGTTTCAAAAAGGAGTCTTTGACACAGTTTATTCCTTTTACACTTTTTTGTGTTTTCCACCCACCCCTCCCTCAGCCCACATACCGTCCCAGATGTTACTGACCCCCCTCTTATCCCCTTTCTGTCTTTTTCTTCTTTTTTGAGTTTTCGGCATCGCCCTTTCAAACATTCTTTAACAGTGGGATAAAGGGGACGGGAGGGATTGGGGAGATTAGGCTACGGGATCCTCCAGGCATTGTCTGAGAATCTGCAGATAAAAAAAGGCATTGGTTTGGTTTTGATTTGGTGGTATGGGGGCAGAAAAGGAAGGAGGGAGGGATAGGGGGAGGATGGGAGGATGGAGTTAGCAATTTCAGGGGGCAGGTGGTGATGTTAGTTGGTCAGCTGCTATTTTGTGATTTAGAATAAAGGGATCTTGATATTTTGGCAGTGAACAGGAGATGCTGTTGCTATATGCTTCCTGTTTATTGTTACAGATGGAGATTAATTCCTTTAATCATTTATCACTTATGACTATTAGTCTCTGTATAAAAAAGCAAAATTGTGCTTATTTTATGACATGTTTCAGTCATATTTGGATCACAATTGCTAATCATTCTTGTACATTTACAGAAAAGCAGTGTCCTTTTCTTAAAGGGCCATGCCACTGTTTTTAGTTTTAGCTCAGTAGAGGGAAATATTCGCTTTCTTGCAGAGACCCAGATAAGAGGATTAACACTGCTCTCAAGCTTCAGTCACAAGCTAAGTTAGCGTAGCATAGCATAAAGACTGGGAACAAGGGGGAACAGCTAGCCTGGCTCTCTGCAAAGGTAACAAAATCCACCTATCAGCATCTCTAAAGCTCAGTGATTAACTCATTACACCAAAGCTGTTAAATCTGCACCACTATCCTGACAGTACACATGCTGATGTAACACAGGAGTCACAAATGTTTATTTCCGTGCATTAATTTATTGTTTCATGTAGTAGTGATACTGTTTTATCAGTGAAGCACAAGGAGCAATCTATAACAATTCATTCAGTGAAATTATGCATTGTTGTAGAGAAATATCAAACCACAGGTTTCTTATTATACATGATTCATTTAAAAGCACAAGAAGAAGTTCAGAGACACTTTGTATCAGTCAATCAGCTCATCTGTGCATGTATTGATGAACCTTTTAATGCTGATCTGGGTGAAGGACAGTAATTGATTGATCAGATTTTTCAGGGAAGAAGAAACTGACCTCTCTGCCTCTTCTGTCACCTAATAATCAACTCCAGATTTATTTATTAGGGCCCGAGCATGAAACATGCGAGTTATGCGCATAATGCGATAATTATTATTATTATTCCATATTCTTGTTCCGGCTACGGTATCGGAAATTTGACCCCCTGGACGTGCTCAAAAACTCACCAAATTTGGCACAAAATTGTCCCCCGACGAAAATCATGATTTGACACTGTCATATGTGGGCGTGGCCACATGGCTCAGCAGCGCCCCCTGGAATGAGATCTGAGTGTGTTTTGCTGTACTCTTCTGCCCGGCAGACCACTCCTGGTGCCGGTACCGGGGGAGAGAGGTCCTGGGCCGATAGGGGAGGCGGCGGCTGCCGGTCCCACGGACCACAAGGAGTGCGAGGGCCCATCATCGCTGCTTGCAGCTTTAATTTTTTTAACTCAGACTTTAGGTGTCAGAAGAAATTGAATTGGTCCTTTCCAATCAAACTGAACACACAATACAATTTTGAAGGCTCAACATCCCAAAGGGCCTTTGTGTGATGAATTGAGATCTTGAATTTATTGTATTACTGTATAGTTGAGTGCCTTAATTGCTCTGATTCTTATACATCTGATAAGCGATCACCTGTGAGTATGCGGTTGTGTTTTTGCAGCCCCCGTGGATCAGCGGGTGGTTATCAGCTGTTTGTCAGCAGCCTGTTAACAGTTTCCATTCAGATGCTCATATCAGTTAATTAGAACCAAGTGAATCTCTCCCAGTAATCTCCCCTCATTCACGTGCTAAAGTGGCCATGCCTTTACTTAAGTAGTTGTTATTTCCTTTTGTTTTTAATGCCTCTTGGCTGCAAAACATCCACATGCCAGGAATTGTGATGCTTATGACAAACTGCAGGCTCAATTAAAGAGGAAAAGTATCCCTCTCTCTCTCTTTGGTTAAATTGTTAGTTGTTTTCATTATTTTGCATCAGTTAAGTAATTGGTACCTTTTTTAGATTTACGTTGGGACAAAATATACTTCCCTTTTAAATATTAGGCAAATTTAGTAGTACATAAAATGAGAATCCTTCAAAATCCTGCACTCAGTTAAGATGAATTCTATACATTGTTATTTATGTGTCTTTTTAAAATAATAATACAGGTCTAACTAATGTGGTATCACAAAAGATGCATTTAAATTTTTGTGTTCTCCATTAAAAAAACAAAAACAAATTTGGACATAAAAAAGCAAGAAACATGGGCTTTTATTGTAAATTCAATCTAAATTCCTTCTCCTTGCCTTGTAATTCTGTTTTACAGAAGCTTCTGGGATCCTCCCTGTTTGTTTTTATTTTATTTTATTTTATCTAATTAATTGATTGTGCTGATGAACTGAAATCTTCCCTCCCTGCTGGAATCTTCCGCCGCAGACGCCTCCTCGTACTAATGGAGTTCAGCCATTAGCTGAGCAGATTGATTCATTACGCTAATGTGAGTCTAACCCTGTTGGCCCTGTTGAAATGCGTGCAATATGACACTCCTCAAATTTGTTCTAACACATGCCCTGGGGAGCCAAACAGAGCTGCTGCTAATGGGGGAGGTGGAGCCAATTATGCAGAGAAGAGCTGACTGTCAACAGATATTAGGAAGATATCAGCTCTGTGTGCTATGAGGCAGCCCAGCCTCCTCAAACACAACAGACTCGCAGCTCCTCTCAAAGCTGCATTTCTCAGTCTGTTAGGAGAAAAATGACAGAAAGAGGGCTATGGAAAGCAGATTAAAAGTCTTGAGTGTCCTTAATAAAATAAAATACGTTTTGTTTTTCAAGCATTTTTTGAAATTTAAATGATCCAGTGTGAGAAACGGTCTTTGTTTCCTGTCTTTTTTTTATAACATTTGGGCTGACTTTAGAATTTGCATGACTTTGTATGGTGCATCCACTTGTGCATGTAGTTTTTTTGCATGTGACACACTATATAATGTGTTGAGTTTATTTGTATTGGAACCATAAATGACAGTTATTACACATGTACTCATAGATTGTATATAACTATGGACAAAGTGTCTGCGTTGTCATCCACAGGTTTCTGAAGTGCAATTTTAGGTCTCTGTGGGAGCCTCGGACCATTGCCACGTTGGCTGGGACAGAGTCACTATGAGATGCCAGTCGCCTGCTGCTGAAAGTGGTCATGCTGATTGTGTGAAATTGCAAGTTTTAATATTAATATAATCAAGACGAGTGAGTTTTATGAGAAGTCTCCCCTGTACAGATGTCATAAAAAGGGACGTTATCATTAGGAACCCAAACAGTTGTGTAACAGACTGTAAGCATAGAACTATTTATCGATGCAATTAAGTTGGGACATTTGGGTATTGACTTTGGAGCCAGCTCTTAAAGGCCACAGGGGCCCTTCTGCATGGCCTTCCTTTCTGAGCCCTGGAGGTTGCCAGTGCCACTTTGTAAGTTTACAGATCAGGCTCTAAAAAATGGGACAATGACTTTTTTAGAGGCACACACCATACTACAAACCCTCCTGTTAGCCGCAATACTAGAATTTGTAGTGACCACTGAAAAAACAGGTGAAATAGGGAGGGCAACTGTGGACTTGCCACATTAACGAGTCAGACACGGCCTCCTCTGTGTTTGACTTGCCCTCTCACAAGACCAGGTGTACGTACCGCCCCACTCAGGCCCTTCCTCCCTGCAGCAGCTTGTATCAGAGCTGATGGCAACAAAAGTGGTGGCTCACTCATGTGTGGAAGTGCTCTAGGCATTACTTATAGATAAACCTTGTGTAAAACAGTACAACATCTGAACTAAGCTGACCAATTAGGGTATGTTATTCAGCTCTGAACATGGTGTAAACGTAAACAATATCCAAAAAAAATATCCCCTGTGTGGGCTCTGCACTTGATGCCATGCCCTATATTTGTGTACTTGATGTGACAACAGACTGTAATGACACCAGTCACACCAGAGAATCAATCTGTTTGATAAAGTTAGCCAGCGACATACAGCGGGATCATCCAATCACCTGCCAAACACCAACTATACAGTAGTTAGTCCATGTGTTAAACAACATGTCATTAAGATATAGAGTACTAATATACCAACTTCCTACATAATCTCTTGGGATTATCTGGACCAACTGTTTTCATGTATTTGCTTGTTTGAGTTCCAGGCTGTTATAACCTCAGGGATTATTTGGCTGGAGTCTTATAGTCTTTTCCCGCCAAGTTACTAAAAAAACGAGGTGAAATATGTAAACATGCATCGATTGCCACTATTCAGCTACAGGGATTAAATCATTGATAGGGTTCAATCACAAAAGGAGAGTAGGGGTATAAAGTGTGGAAAAGGCCCTTAGGTTTGAAGCACACCACAGACTGGACTTTATACTCCTGGGTTTATCTCCTATCTGTGGATGTGCTGGTGTGCAGAGTGAATGGAAGCAATGTCTGCGTCGGGTGGAGATAAGGCCTGTTGTTGTGGATGTGGGGGTGGGTGGTCTTTATTTACCTGTAGCTCAAGGGGCTTTCGGCTCCCTGCAGGCTGCCGCTTTACATTGTGTCCCCCCACTGCTCTGTCAACACTCATCCCAAGTCTGCCTAGTCAATGGCCATATGCACGAGAAACATATGGCCATCCACTCCTCGTGCGCACTCACATGCAAACAATGAATGTGGTGACATGAGCTCATGTAGTCTGGCATGTAGATTGTGAGTTCTGACTTTATACAGTAGTCAACACTTGTTGATGTGTATTCAATCTACATTGTTTTCTTTCTTTACCTAAAGACACTACTTTCTCACACCAACTAAATATATACTGTCAGTTTTAAAAAAAGACCACAATAGCAGTAGTCCACTTTGGTTTTGGTAGTTGAAGAACCATTTTTAAGCTCATAATTGACTTAATAATGATAATAATAATGCCTAATATCCCTAAGACATTACAGAGCTGCAGACCAAAACATTACATAATACCTCTACAGTAGTCTAGACCTTCAGTCAATAAGAAGGGAAGAAGCTTCAGAGGAGCCAGGTGACACTTGTGCTTGGTTAAAATTAAGCACACCGTTGCCAGCCGCTCCTTATATATATATTCTCCTCTCTAATGTCTGCTCCCTGTACAACAAATTGGACTACAGTTGGCTTCTTTAGACCAATACAAGTAAGGAGACTGCTGCAGGTTTGCAGAGATGCGACTTGGTTGCTCATTTATTTAGTGCAAAAGAAACTACAGAGGTACAAACATCTGACTACAAGCATTGGGCTGTTTGGTGAATAGTCTTTTTAATACATACATTTTGCTACAATGTCAAAAGGAGATCCCCCTATTATACTTCCACATATATATTATAGATTTTGAAAGAATTAATAGTGCCCTACTATTGTGACACTGCACCTTTCACATGGAAGAGCCACAAAAGCTTATAGTTACAAATTTGTGTTTATAGTTTGGTCATAAAATTGCTGAACACTTTAACACAAAAACTGCAGTCACAAGAAGAAAAGTGAGTGTATAATGTCCATCCTAGATATTGAGCCAGTTTGTGGGAGTATTTAATATGATCTGGACAAATTACCATAAAGCTCAGTCACAAATGCTATTTAAAAGCAAGCAAATCATTTCAGCAGGTGAGCTCTTATCTCAGAAGCACCACCCCTTCTCCAATGAACAATTTTTGGCAAAGCATTTCCTGCAATGTTTGTTGATTTGTCTGAAGAAGGAGGAAAGAAAAAGGGAGTCAGTGTCCATATTGCCGTACATCTGCTGTTTTCTTTCGATAGCATAGCAAGGCCCGGCTGCCACACCACGCAGGTGCTGCTCCTTCCCCCCTGAAGGCCACATTCTTCTATAGCCATGTGCTGCCTGAGCAAACTGCGCTTCTGAGCAGACTTGTCCCACTGCTGACTGGCCACTGCCCTGGCAACATGCATTGTTGCTCTATGCAAATCCACTCACACTGGGACAGAGACTCGGGGAGGGGGTATCCTGAGCTCAGGAGCCAGGATAGAGAACGGAGGCCGGCCAATAAATGAAAGTTTGCCTTAAATCCTCGGGATAATAGAGGCAGAGGTTGGGGCCGAGGCTCGAAGCCGAGATAAACAGAGGGATTACTCCACGGTTTTGCATCACTCACTCTCCTCTGGGTGGCCCTTAACCATCAGGAAAGCAAAAAGGGGAGAGGGGGTGGCGAGAGAAGAAAAAACGTTTAACGCATGGACATTCACACAGCACATAGGGGGAAAGAAGTGAGCCTAATTCCATCAAAGACTGAGAAATTAGCAATTAATTTATTCCAACCTCCCCGCCCCGGCTCCTTTTCTATTTTCAGCCCAATTGTTGGTTAGTTCTGCAACATCTGGTCCAGAACAGTCTCTGCGCCTGATGACGGATGCACCCTCCATTAAAGTAGAATGGCAGAGAAAATCTTCCCTTTTTCATTCATTTCTTGTCCATGGGAGATTAGTTTGGTACGATGTGAAAAGTAATCATTAAAAATGTTGCTCTTTTGCAGGCCATGCATATCCACCATGGGCAGCACCGTTATTTGCAATTGTAATTTAAAGAATAATTAAAGAAGTTAAATGATTTTGTAAATGTAGAACAACTTGAGTCTTTGTGCTCAAGGGTGCATGAACCTGCACCTTATGGCTGGTTGCTCTGATAAACTCAGTAATGAAAGAATGTAGCGCCACACTAATGACAAATTTTGAAGTGTTTTGGATTTGCTCACTCCCCTGTCTTCAGCTCACAAATGCTCTCATGGCCGACTTTAATCTGGGCGGGCACAAAGAGTCGTTTTAAACAAAAATCGATTGGAGGACTTTGTTTAATTAGAGAATATCAAATCAGGTAAAAATGTAAATGGCTGGTATAGACACAAAACCATGCGGTTAGTCCAACACTGCACTCCCCACTAATTTGGCAAATAGTTTCCATAAGTAATCAATTTAGGATGTAAAATGAAAAAATTGCTTCAAATTATTTCTTAAAAAATCACCTGTTAAGCACTTAATTTAAATGAAATAGCAATAAATGGCAAAATTTGTGACAAAAAATAAATTATTATTCTAAATAAAGTTTGTATGATTCTATATGCTTTTATTTTCCTTTTTATTTCTTTTTTTCTGTTTCAATGTTGTCAATTTAAATAAAGTTAGCAATGTTATTATACAGAGAGAAATCCTTGACTCAGCATCTTAAAATCAAACCTCCAGTCTCAAGTGAAGCAGAAATAGTCTTATAGCTATCACATGTCTACTTGCTTTTGAGCTAGCACCAGCAACTTTTACACCCCTCTGTCCCCACACACACAACCTCCGTTTGTGGAAATGAGCTGTTGACATTATTTAGGGTCATTGTCTATGATAGCAGGGCCAACTGCTGGGATTTAGCAGATAAACCCCTTCCACAGAGGCCGACATGCACATTATACGTCTCACTGCATCAGTTAGATGCTTAATGTTATACAATGTAATCATCTTCTACCAGAAAACAGTTAAGTGACATTGTTATAGCTTGTTATAGATTAAATCATTATTGCAGTTGAAAAGAACATGTGAAAAACGTCTACCTGGGAGGTGAGGGAGTGATAATAATGTGTGACATTGAAGGCTGTGGTTGGTCTGGTCAGGTCCAAGGTGTCACTGTGGGAAGCTGAAATACAGGCCTGTAACGCTCAGTCAAGCTTTCCTGGAAGAATGACAAAAGATCTATCAGCATATTTTCTTCAGTGTGAGAGGTTTTTATATGCATTATGCAGGATATGGTACTTAAATTCCACAAGCTAACTTGGATTGCAGATCGTTCAGTCATATTTTCAAGAAAAGGTTCAAAAGACTAAAAAATTCTGATTAAATCTTTGTATTATACGGAAGAAGACTTGAACATAGGTGGCCCTAATCCACTTCCATAGTATTTGACAGTTTACTCAAACACAGAGTTGGTTAACTAAAACACGGAAACAGCACTGCATAAAATCATCTCTCATCATATCTCTGGATATGTGCTAGGTAACTAAGTGAACACACTCAGAGGTTAGCTACATCACCTAGCTGACTCAAGGGTAAAACAGTCATATTATCCCCTCTTTTAGCCATTTGTCCTAACTCAGTTCCCTTATTCCCTTACACTGTCCATGTAATAATATAAAGAGACCACTAACTACAGTTATACAGTTATACCAGCTGGCTGATTTGATTTTGTCCTTCAGATTCTGCTTCAAAGATTAGCATGGTGTGTGTGTGTGTGTGTGTGTAATATAAAAAATGATGTGATGTAGGACTAGCACACCTAAAATATGTCTAACCATAGACAATTATATTTTATGCTAAAACTTAAAGGTAGGATTTTAAAAACTCAGTGAGAGTCAGCCAGATTTTGAAAGTAAACACACGCCCCTTTCTCTCGGCGCTCACCCTGAAGCCACGCCTCCCAACCAGTCTGTGACTTCGGCCATCATGCACGTACCTCTCTGATGCGCGCAGAGCAGGAAGAGAGTGACAACCAGCCAATACTCCGCGCAGGTGTGCCTCGGAGGATTGGCTGATGTTTTTAGCATAGTTTTATCCTAGTAACTACCAGTCAGGGATAAACTTCAGTCTTAACCAAACCTCCATTATTATGTCCATATCTACATGCAATCTGCCACCAACAGCATCTGCGTTGTTCCCAAAGAACAAATATCATGACTTCACTGAGTTTTATTGTGCAATTTCACTTTTATTTGGATAAATCCTGGACAGCGGTGATATTGTCTTTTCCCATGATCCTCTTGGCAACGTCCCACCCCGGAAAGCAGCCCGACATAACAAAAAAAAAAAATCTTGAAAGGACACAAAGGCACAAAGAGGTGGAGGCTGCTGCGGCAGAGGCCTGCCGTCTCGGGCCTGACAGAGAGCTCGGCCCCGCCATACAGCCAGGCCACTCCAATTCTGAGCGAATGCTAATGAGATTGCTCTGATCCCTCCGGTGCTTCCCATGTTTTCAACACCTTCAAGGACCACATGGCGCTAGCAGCATAAAGACAACTAAATGAGAAATCTGAACGTTTTTTTGTGATGCCGGGGGCCTCTTCGCTTTTCAACCTGGCCGCCCATTCAGTGTACCTCCCCGCAAAGAAAAGATACGAAAGACTGTGCTACAGGGGGTGCGGATGATCAAACTTTTCTTGAAAAATGGCATATTTTTGAACCTGAGGTAATGATCAATTTTTGGCCACGCAAGGGCAAAGCCTTTGACGTGGGAAAAATCGCGGGCTGTGGAGATTGAAAAGGATGAGAGAGAAAGGGAAGAGAGATGCTCAAATTTGGGGGTTGTTTCTCACAACCGCTGTAATGAGATCACTAACATCTTGAGCCGGCCTCTACTATAGCCACCAAACAACAGGCTCCCAGATGAAAGGTGAATGGTCCTAGGTTCCCGCTGGCTGGTTCAGAAGCGCTTTAATAGCACAGCGCTCTATGAAAGGTTCCTGGGCAGTAGCTCATATTAGCGGCGAAGCACACTGCTTAATAGGATGATGCCTTTTGGCTTTTGTCATGAGATGATTAAGGGCTTCGTTGTCACTGGTGCCTGTTGAGCACATGCACTAGAATCCACTCTGACTCTGGCTTATTGTCTGAGTCTATGTGGTAGAAAGGGGTCCTTTTGATGAAAACACCTCTCAGGGATCTATCAGGTGAGCTCCGCTTTGGAGTCTAACATCTACGCCCCCTTCAAAATATCTCGAGTGCTTTGTTTTGCTCTAAAGACCCTTGAATCTGTCATCATCTACGGACAAAGACAAATCCTGGGGAGGTGAGCAGATGAAACCTGCTGATAATGGTCCTCAAATAAATAAATATGTAATTAATTTAGTATTCAGTTATATGTTGCTTCTTTCAAGCCAGTTTCAAATAAGCCTTGATCTAATTCAGCTTACACTTTTTTCACCAGGACTCAATCGATCAAATCACATATGTCAGCTTTAGCACAACCTCCACCTAAAAATACCACTGAAAGGGCATTAAATGAGCTTTTTTATGCTTTAAGTGAAAGGGATATTCTGTTTTAGACGATCGTTACAATTCAACCGCAGATAGAAGGCAACTGAACAGAATGAATGTTAGCCAGATTGACGTTAAACAGAGAATGCACTATGTCCATTTTTGTAATCAATGCAGGTCCTTTCAATCAGGAGAGCTTTATACTCGGGATTAGTTTTGGTGACTTAAGAAGCTAGGCTACCTCCATACCCCCACCATCTGCAACTACACCCCCACCCCCATCCCCATCCCCATCCCTCCTTCACCCTACTCTCACAAAAATAGCACAAGGATACTGCCAGCCTTTTCACTCCCTCCTAACAAGGCAGCTCCAAAGCACAGGCCCACTCCAAGTAATTAAATCAATCCCTTTGTGTTCCCCAATATTCCCCTTCAGTGGGTGACTGCCCAAGATCTGATTATGGCTCTTCATGCATATTCAGGCTGAACCTACAACTTGTCTAGAACAACCTCTTACTTTTTATACTCCAGTCATGAGCAGTCAAGATTCACTAGTTTCCTCTTTTTTTCCTTCATAACCTGTCAAACTTTTTGTGTATGTGTGTGTTATTGTTTTTCATATACTTTCCACAACCTACAGTTCGCTCCAGCAGGAAGAGCAGTTAGCGAGTCAGGATCAGGCATATTCAAGAGAAAGCTGTAAAGATGAGGAGAAGTTAGGGTCGGAGCCCGAAAAACAAATTGGATTAGCAAGTATTGGATTAAAGGTAAAACGGAGGGATAACAAACAAGAAAAGCTGCCCGTGATCACAGGGTTTAATATATTTCTTTTCCTCTTAGATCCCTTTCTTCTCTCCCTCCCCCTTTTCTTCCTTTCTTTCTTTTCGAGCAAAGATCCCAGGCTTAAGACAGACATATTAAAACTGGGATTAATTTGTAATGCTCCTCTAACCCTCAGGGTCAACCAAAGATTTGTTATCTAAAGCAAACAGGAAAAATGTACTATAACAACACAACAAGGGCTTTAAATCCATGTCTGTGGGGCTTCTGGAAGATTTTTAGCTTTGCGCAAAAGGTGTTATCCCTGAGATATTTATTTGAGCAGGGAGGACAACCCAATTTAGGACAACCTGAATCCATCTGTAAATAATATCTGACCAAATCTTTGCAATTATGAAGCTTTTTCCTATTAAAGTACGTGTGTCTGATAAAGATTGTTTTTTTTTTATGCAAAAGAAAAAAGAAGACAATGTCCTGCTTTTAATCAGCACACAATGAAAGAGCAGGCCACTCTCATTAAGCCTTATCTTTTTAATGTAGCGCTGGCTCAGATTATGATCTTAATCTTATTTGGTTATGGTAGCTTCGTTCACTCCGACAAGTAAAAAGACCTTTAAGGGAACAAATCCTTTTGGGGGGGTGAGGGGTTGCCGTTTAAGAGACCAAGCTGACCAGCCGCAAAGAGGCCTAAATCTCTTGGCCAGTTGCTCATTCTTATTTTGTTCCATAAAAACTCTGTTCTTTGTCCCCCCCCCACACACACTGAGTAATAATTGGACTACAACATACGATGCTCATGAATCATTATGTACCATAAATAGGTTTGTGTTTAACTTTTGACCTCTGAATTTTGTTGAGCCCAGAAGCAGTTTGTGTGACAATATCTTAATGCATTTCACGATCATAAAGAAAGTTTCGAAAAATACTGAATTATATGAATTTTTCTGCTGGTTTAAAAACACTGCCTGAACCCACATCAGACTGAATTTTATACATTTTCAGAAGAAATGCTAAAATTTATAGCTACAATCCACACCAAAATCAAATACTCAAAGTTTTCCTGAGTCCTTTTTTGTTTATTTATATTTTTGATAATATACCTGCCAACTGTAGAATATAGTTCATTGTTGCAGTTGCTCACAGCAAAGTTTTTGCTGCTTTAGCTGGCTCATGATTTAAGGAAAGAGACTTTAAAGAGTTGTATTTTTGGCACATTAAGCATCACCTAGTTGCTATCTGTTTGTAAAGAAGGCAGAAAGAGTGCTGTCTCTTTGGGTGATGTTTGTTTTATTGACACTCTTCCTTCTCCTCCTCTACCTCAACTCTTTTTTTCTTTTCTGTTTTTGTTATTTATGTTTGTTTACAATTTTATGAGATGACTACTTTTGTCATATTGTAGCCCGACACTTACAGATTAAATACATTTCCAGATGTTTGGCGAATGAGGAGATGATCAAATATTGTCTGTCTGTGTTGATATGTATATGTATATAAATATGTATATGTATATAGATATGTATATATGACGATATTGATCTGATTATGTTTTGATTTTAGGCAACTAAAAGTTAAACACACTACGTTAATTCTCCCTTGACACTGCATGCTGCCTTTGGTGTCCAGTAAAGTCCCAGCTGGAGTCAGTACTTTCCACACTGAACTGGTTAAGATCTTGAAAGGTGTTCAGCAGAAACTCTTCTAATGTCAGAACATGGCCTGTGTAGCTGACACGATCTGATGGGGCGAAGAATCACTTCAATAAACAAGATATTGATTGACTTTACATATGTTAAACTAAACATCGACCGGAAACAGTGACAATTACCCTTACTTACCCTTAAGTGACAATTAATAACAGGACATGCTTGGTCTGTACAGAGTACTCCCATATCATGTTGTCTTGTAATTTACTGGTTATTAGCCAGACGTTAGGCTAACAGAAATCAAATATAATGATTTAACGTTGATTTTGACCTATAGTTGATTGTGTTAAACAAACTGTTCTGTCACTGCTATGAACACTGCCATGTGTGTCTTGAAGCCTGCTCCTGTGTATTTGACTGATATTTGACAGACTGCTCGTGTGAGGTCTGTAATATAATCTGGAGTCCAACAAAGAGAATCCTACATCTGTGCATCACCATGGGTATTGTTTTCAGTTGCATGTTTTTCAGCTGACATTTGGCTGAAGACCCGGTGCTGCCAGTTATTGAGTTACAGATGAAGTTCATATTGCATCCCTGTCATTCCTGCTTCTGTTGACTGGTTTGTGCCAAACCACATACCTAACAAGTTTTTTTGTTTGTTTTTTGCAAATGCATGCATAATATTTATGGAAAATTTCTGTTTGAAAAGTTAATGCATGATTTTATATGTTGCTGTCATCACCAGGGAACTTGCCTAGTTCTGCTCACACCACACATGGTCATGGTGTTCCTCATCTACATCTATCTTCCTGCCTTGCAATTATAAGGTTGTGTTCCATCATTTGAGACGCTGACTTACAGTACATGCTGCCTGCTTCTTCTTCTTCGGCTGCCACTGCTACTCCACTCACGCTCCACCTCTTTACCTGTATTGGGAGTTTAGGCAGCCTGTGATGCCAACAGCGTTGGGACTAAATGTTATTAGTGTTCGTTTTTTTTTTTTCTTAATTTAAGGTTTTAAGTTTTTCACTTTCCTACACAGTGATTCAGTAGAACTGTTGATCTAAGAATTGCTCTTTAAATAAGCAATTTATATTAAAATGTAATTTATTTCTCACTATGTTGGCACTCTACACTGTAATTAGGGTTCTTACGTTCTCATTGTTTTACTTATTGCAGCTTGCAGAGCCAAGCCCAAACCTGTGTGCATGTTGACTGTGGGTGGTCTTGTTGAGAATAAGGCTTTGATTTTTAAATATGATTTCTATTACAGATGTTAAACATCTTGTTGACCTCAACAACAGAAAAAGGTTGAGTCATCTTCTAATGCTGTGGATCTGCCTCATTTCATCCTCTGCCACAGAAAGCATGATCAATGTCCCCCACGTCCATTTTCTGTTGGTAATCCTTCACAAATTGCCCTCTGTTGCAGTTTGTGTATCAGCCATTTGCACTGGATTAATGTGAGTCACTGGTGGCAAGTGTTCAAATCAATGTTTATTAATGGTTTCTTTAAGTGTTTAAAGATTAAGTCATTAACATATTGATGAAGTTTTCAAAGTTGCCCAGGGAGAGAAAAGGAGCCAGGGCTGGAGAGGGTTTGACGAGCTCCTGAACTGAAGCCAGCTGCCGAAAAACAAGAGGGTGAAGAAGAAGAAGAAGAAGAAGAAGAAGAACAAGAACAAGAAGAAGAAGGGGGGAAAGGAGAGCAGCGGGTTTCCCTGAGAGGAAGGTGTCAGGCAAGCCACTCAGCAATGCAAAGTTTCTACTGCTTATTAAAATGCGGCAGGTTGCCAGAGAAAATGTCACTCCACACTGTGCACTTCGCTCCTCTGCGGCATCTGGAGATGTGTTCAAGTTTCAAGCAGTATTTATGTTTAGAATTATATACATTTTATATGATGTTTAGTTAAGGAAAGCAGGTTTTCAGCTGTGCTCCTTTGGATGCGGCACACTCCACTCGGATTGATTTTACTATTCAGCGGTGACCTCCCGCAGCCCTTTGGCTCACCATGGTAATTCCCTCTCTCACCTGATAAGGTACCTGATCCATAATAAATCAATTCTAATTAGTTTTATGTTTGGAGGGAATGAGCAAGGGGCTGACTCGCTGCTGCCCCCCCTCCCCTTTGCTCATCATCCTTAGTTGTTTCCAGCCACCAGTCATCTGCACACCTGATAGTAGTTAATCTCCTGATTATTAAGTGCAGATTATTGATGGACGGGAAGCGGCGGCGTTTGTGGCTGCCTCTTGTATCAAGGACACGCACGTTTTGTTCCCTCTGTGCTGTTTGTTTTTAGGGTGATTTAGGTTTGTGTTTTTCTGGTGTGTTAGGAATGTCCTCAGATAATGAATTCCTGCTTGCCTCAAGTGATGCAAGTCTAATATTTATTTAGGATCCACTGTCATTGGATATTTTGTGACTGTGAAGATTTGAACCATATTCGAAAATTAATTTGACTCATTATTTTTTTCTCATTTTTATGTGCAACATTTTTACAAGTTCAATTTTGGGCAGGGAGAGGTGGTCCATCAACAACACTAGCAGAGACTTCTACTAGTTGGAATGCAAATTTATTTACAGATAATTGTCAATGAAGCAGTAAAAGTTTTGTTGCCGACTCAGACTGTGGCTGTGCAGGAAGGCATCTGAGCCTGGCCCAGTGAGGAGTCTTAAGCCACCTGATGGGAGGTGGTATTGGGGTGATGGTGGTGGGTGTGTGCAAGATGAGCAAGAGAGACAATGAGAAAAAGTGCAGATTTTTGAATGGGAGGTGACATAATTAGAGAGGCCAGATTGTATACTGTGATTGGATGAATGACAGACAGAGAAGAGGGAGGATTAGAAAGACGCATGTGAGAACAGTGCTCGGTCTCGTTGTTAAACTACAGTAAACTTCCATCATGACACGACATTTTAGCCAGTCACCAAAAAAAAACAATCATACTTTGCAGTGTGCATCCTTGAAAGGACACTTCTCAGAAGACATTTAACACCAAATATTGTGAAATAAGTCTTACCTAAGGACAACTTCCTGTTTAAAACAATTGATGATTGACATTGATGTTTTTGGGGCCCTCCACTACCCCTGCTACATTCTAACTTTACACTGTGACGAGCAACAATGGCCAATTATGTGTACATAAAACATCAGATAAATAGTGTGACCATTTCACATAACCGTAAGAGACCCAGCAACTCTTGGCTGCATCTGACTGGAATAATTTCCATGACCGTAACTGGGAAACTGCAGGTAGCTTTATCTCATTTACCTGAATACCAAAATAATGAATTGCTGTACTATAGATAGACATTTAAAATAGTTGGTGGTGCCTGAAGGTTTAGAAATAAATTAGATGGCAATTACTATCAAATTTGAGGCATCCTGTTAAAATAAAAGCTATTTGAAAAGGAATGGTAATAAATCAACAACCTCCCAACCTGAGGGAGCGAGGTGGAGTTGTGATCCCCCTGTTAACAATGTGCCACAGTACCTCATCCCTGCATTGATTTCTCCACTATTTATTTCTGTTTTGGTTCATGCTCGGGGTCTCTGTATTTGAAAGTTGATGCTCTTCTCTGAAAGACAGATTCATGCATAGACTCCGCTACTTTTGTAGTCTGCTGCGGTTTTATATGATAAGCTTTTTTAGACGTTCAAAATCAATATGTAATCCTGTGCAGGGGCTTATCCCCAGGACTGGGCCATTTGTGAGGCTCTTTGAGCTTTGTTACAGGTCTTCTGGCAGCTCTGTGCTGCAGATTGATTAGCTGCAGTGCCAGAATCCTATCAAATGGCCGACTATGATGAAGGAGCAAACTCTCTCACTGCCTCTAGTTGACTGGACCTGGAGATAAGGATGGGATGGCAATTCCCTCCCTCGCGCAGACTGAGGGGCAGGGAGGGAGCGCTCGTTCCTGCCCTCTGCTCCTGTGTGGCTCACAACAGGATCAGGAGCTGTTTGGAAGGTGTACCTTCAGATTTTAAGACATTTAGCTGAGGCTCTGGTCCAAAGGGACGTACAGTGAGAGATGCACTGCTTACATCACAAACAGCAACAACTGTAGAAAAATGGAACCTCAACAGAAAAACATTAGAATAAATCTATGTGATAATAAAGCTTTGGTTTAAGGACAATAAACAAAAGCTGACAGCTCATGTTAGTGTTTGACACAGCTACATCCATTTCTATGCTTCATTCAAGTGTTTTTTTCTTGCCACCAGTGGTCACACCTGTCTGTACTGATAGAGTGCTAATCAAAGGTATGCAGTACCACTTGACTGTGCTTTTAAATAGCTAATAATTTGAACAGCTGAAGGTGATGGAATTGCTGCCACAGTTGCACAGCCTGGTTGGTGTTGAACTCTTTGTATAACATGAATAAATGCATATATGAATGCCACAGATCTGCTTCAGTTTATCTGTTTCTCTCTCCACTTTGAAGCCACTGTGCTCTTGCTGGCTTCTCAAAACGACAGCCTTACATATTGTACTTGCTGGATTGTATGGTGTAGACAGTTTGAGAAACCTGGCTTCTGGTCAGTGTCATACTAGTTTGTGTATATTTGCCATCATTGCTTTAGAGAGAGTTGAGTAGAGTAGAGTTGAGCTGTTCTGCCATGACAATGTTTAGAGCACATATATCTTCAGCAGTATAAGCTAAATGTCTGCAACTAGCCAACATCCTATGCAGAAAAAAAATAGCACCTGACCTTTGCATCCAGCTATGTAGGGGAACGAGGGAGCTGGAGCCTATCCTGGCTGTCAATGGGCCAGAAGCAGGGTGCACCCTGGACAGGTCACCAGTCTATCACAGGATGACCTTTGCATCAGCCAATACGACCCAATTTCTTTGCAAATTTTACAAGAAGCTGCCTCATTATGTGATGCCTGGTGTAGCTATTTAGTCAATATTTAGGCTGATGTCTGTTAATATTGTCAGACTGTTACATCTGTATTTTAGAGTTGCTAAAATCACCAATATTCCTTTGGTGAAACCATCAATGTTTAGCACAAAACTTCATAATTTCTATATAAACTACATCACTGCTTTCAGAGTATGCTGCTCTTGTGGTGTGTTATTCCACAATATATCCACTGTAAGGAGAACCATAAAAAAGGTGGAACCTGATCTTTTCTGAATTGCAGTGATGTATTTGTGTTTTGTTTTTTTACTTTAACCGCTTCTTTAGTGAGTAACGGAATTCAAAATGGAATATGTTGAGTGGTTGATTTACACCTTTTTTCAGTTCTGGGAGTTTAGTTTTTCTTGTTGTTGAATATTTTCCTGTTCCTTTGTCTCCTCACTCTGTCATATAGAGATCACATTTTAGTAAATGGGCACAAATCAAACTGGGCACATTATTTTAAATCTATAAGGAAACTTCAACATGTACCAGTAACCCCACGATCTCTGAATTTATCTTGTTTTTAATTTTTAGACAAGGAACTGCTTTGCTGTAATTATCCTGTAAAAACAGCCATTTCCTCCAAGACATCTTGGAAATGTTTTATCGCCTTCAATATTTTCCTTCTTTTTTTTTTTTTTCCGGGGAGTGTGGTGACGGGGAACCGAATCCGTGCATTCCTGCGTGCCTTGCCAGCGCTCACATGGTTACCACTGCTACGCATTGTTAGAGATATCTGAATGAGCGCTGGCCATGCAAGTTTTAAGGTGATTGCCCGAGGGGCAGCAGAGTGAAAGAGCGAAGAACAGAGCCAGAGAGAGGAGAGGAGGAAGGGGGGCATAATCCTAAAAGGATTGGAAGTCCACCCCCCACCACCCCACCACACACACACATAGACACACATCTAAGTAATTCCCTCCACACACATCCCTCTGTGTGTTTCAGGGGGTGATGGGTACTGGATGGGGTCAGTTGGTTTCGTGGCTCTGGTGTCTGATTTCTCCCTCCTCGTCTGCACCCCCCCCACCTCCCTTCTTCTTCATTGTTTGCCTTCTTAATGAGAGGGGAGGAGCCAGGGGCCCTGTGATTGACAGCTACATACTCTTCTCTCAGTGCTCTTCACTGTGTTCCTGTCAGGTCTGACCTCTGCCTGTACTGTACATGATGCTGAATCTCATTTCCTGTTTCTGCTGCGGCTCCTCAGGTGTCTGTCAGACTGAGCAGCTGACACACAAGTGCTCTTCATCACAGCACTGTAAAACACACCAGGTGAGAGGGGCTGCAACTTCACTGATAGAGTTTCACACTATTAACAAACATGACAGGTTCAATTCCTCTTCAAATACAGCTGGTTCCCACTAAACTACAAGACTTTTTGTCTTGACTTGAGTTTCTGAAGGTGGCTGCAAAGGTCACAGTAAACTACCAACAGCTGAACCTCAGCTTCAGCAGCAAGCAACAACGGCAATGTGGATGATGGGGTTAGAAGTTGGTAGTAGTAGTGCAAATGATTATGAAGCATGATGAGAAAGAAAACCATACACACCATGCCAATCAAAAAACACAAATCTACTCATGCAGACTGAGTAGACAAAAAAAGGCTTGTTGCAGTGAGGATCTAGGATCTTCTCCCTAACCTAACCAATGTCGTTTGTTGAGTCATTGCCAACCAGGTTTTGTTTTAAACATATCTGATGTCTGGAAATGTAATATATAAGTTCTATTTACAGCAACAAAGCTTTTAAGTTATAAAAAGGATTCCTACATTAGCTAAAAATCTACCTAAGTATGTCTAACACAGAGCAAACAAACAATATCGCTAATGGATAATACTTTGAATAAAACATAACAGACTGACCTTTTTGACTCAATCAGAACAGGTCATTCAAACAGTTTATATCAATAATAAAACTCTGTAACCTTTATTTAATTTGTTTGCATTCAGAGGGGCTGATTCTAGTGTTTGACTGGTACTCCACTGTAGTCATGTCTTCTCTCAGCCTCCGCCTGCTCCACTGAGCCAAGTTTATCATTCCTGCAAAGGTGAATGCAGAAAGAATGTGGCAGTCAGGGTCAAATGACTGCACCTTCCACTCTGTAAACGTCAGAGAGGCTTCACTATCAGCCCCTTTCTGTCCACATGTAAATATTTATTATGGCTGCAGCACATCTGTCCCTGAAGCTTTTAATAGTTTCTATAAACAGGATAGTATGGTATAAATACTGGAAATACGTGATTATATTCCGTTTTGTGGGAAATAATAATGTGAATATTCAGAAGTAATGTTATGTTTTAAGGATGTTAGAAAAAACTTACTATCTTACTTTACTATCAATACATTTGCAGCTTATGTCAAATATACAGAAATGACCCTGGTGACACAAGTGCACCAAACACTTTGGTGTTTTTTGTAAAGGCGTTAGTCCTCATGTGAAAATCCCTCCCTACACAAAGAGTTAACACGTCTGAACACATTAGTCTTTGCTCATATGTTCAGACACATTTTAAGTCTGCAGTGGGACACAACACAAATTTTAAATTTTAAATTCAATGACACTGTATTGTTTTTTGTTGTTTGTTTTTTTTTTTTGCATCAGCTACAAAAATATAGACTACTCTTTTTTAATGAAGTATAATTGGCTTGTTTTTAATTAACAAATAAAATGTTAGTAAATATTTATTTTCAGCTTCCTGATTTTGTTACTGGAATATTTTTAAATGTAAAGATTTTAAATCAAACTGTGCATTTTTTCACTTTACACTGTAATTTTTATTTAAATTACACAAATGCAATATTTAAATTTTTTAAAAAAATTTACATGTGTGTAATGCCCACACAGCACTTTGTTTTGCAGTAGGTAAGTTAGTTTTGGAAAATTGATGAAGAGGTGTTACATAATCACATGCCGCCTTATTTTGTGTCTGTCTCACTGATCTGTTACGTAATATCACACAATTAAATGTCTTTAGTGGCTTCAATTAAACAGCTTTTGGTTACTTAATTTTTAGCCAGCTATAAAGACACAGAATGCTTCTGGAAACACATATTATTTTCTGTTTCCACCAATTCCCACATATGGCATTAAGAAAATGTGCTTTTGCTCAGACATACAAAGTGTCAATTCATGAATATCAGGGTCAGCTCACCATTAGTCCTGCAAGTTTGCCAATACACACACACACACACACACACACACACATTAGGTCATCGCCTTAAAACATATTCAGCAATATTTACACATTCACAGCAATACTCATCTAGGTATATCACACATCTTATACTAGCTTTGCCTTTAAGAAGCATGGTACATCTATCATTCACCCCAGCGATTAAATCATTTTCAATAGATAACTTTCTTACCTAAGAGTCCTGCTAGAGCAAAACCAGTGGAGCCCAGTGGATGCAGTTCAGAGGCATGCAGACAGTCCTGGTCCATGCGTGTCCACCTGCCTGCTGAGCTTCAGCCTGCAGCTAAAACCCTCTGCTATCAGCTGATTTCAGTGTTTTTTTCTGCCCTGCACTGTGTGTGTGTGTGTGTTTTATATATAAGGTGGGGAGTGTGCAGCAGCCTGGCCGGAGCCTCCTGCATGCTTTCTGACAACCTGGGATTTTATGCATCATGCTTTTAATAAGCACCAGTAACACAGTCAAGAAACCTCTCCAAAACTTAACCCCCACCACCTCCAGCACACACACACAGACCCACACATACCTCTTCAAGCTGCCTGATCCCTGGATTTACGGGCTTAGTATTAAGAAAATACTACTGCAATTTGGGATTAGACCCCCCAAAACCCCTCACAACAACAATGACTCCGTCCATTTGATATCTTGATACTTGTGATCAATCACCGCCTTTGTTGCTTTCAGACACAGGCAATTTAAGCGGAAACGAGACAACAAAGATTCTTCGCTTATTCATAGTAATTTCCCCTGAATCACAGGCCATTTCTTCTCTCCTGATTCTGTGCCTCTAGGCCCCAAGGTTGTATTTGTCACAAGATTAAATCATGATTATATGGATAGATGTTAATTTTATTTAAGCATATGCATGAAGCATGTATTATTATTAGAAGTAGGCAATACATATATCCTCTTTCTTTAGCCTAAGAGTTTGATGATGTAAGAAACAGTGTAGTTTATATAATTATTTTTTTCTTACTTAACTAAATCAGCTGATTGAAGGTGCCTGGGTCAATCCCAGCTTTAATTGGGCCTAGCCTAAATTATTAAGTTTTAACAAAAGTAAATGTCTAATAATAATAATAATAATAATAATAATAATAATAGAAAAAAATACATTTAACAAAACATTAGTTTTTTAAGGCCTACAACAAGCTAATAACATTTTGTAACTATTTAAGCTAATGTATGGTTTAGCCTGATTGTAACAGGAAAAAGAACCCAAATATATAATGTAATTTTTCCATATTCTACAGCAGAATAAAGTTTGCTTTAATAAAATATTAAATATAAGAACATTATCTGCCTCCATAATTCCAGGTTCATCAGTGTTTCAGCCTAAATGAATCATATTTTCTGGCTGTAATGCAGCCGGTTCACTCTCCTCCAACTTTCCGACCCAAAACTTTTCACTCGCGTCACATGGCTCGCCCTTCATTCCACAGGGGGCGGGCGCACTGCCGTGTAACTCGCGCCCCAATTGGCTGTGTGCTTCACCCGTGCGGCCGCAGAGCGCCGTGATTGGCTCGGAGGAGTCGGAGCCGCGTGCTTCCTTGACTCTTAGAGGCACGGGCCTCGGAGACCAGCATCAATCTCCATCCGTCAACACCGACCGCAGAGAGAAACGGCGCGGAGACCGAACCGACGCGGTTATTTTTTCATTTTCCTGAAATGTTCGCTGTGTAGCGCGGGGACAGGTGTAAGCTGCAGGCGGAGAACACGCTTCACTTTTCCCTTCATGTGGATATTTTCCTTCAACTCTGCGTCTCAGTGCTTTGACATTTAGCAGGAATTTAAGCTACCTGAAAGGTGAGACCCCGGCCTGATTCCATGTCGTTATTCAGGATATTTGGTTATACTTATTTGTCTGTATTTTTTTCTACATATTTATCACAGTGTAGCTTACCTTATTTCACAAAATAAAACCGTATTTTCCCTAAAAAAATATTTAGAAGATTTGGGGGATTTATTTTCCATAAATCAAATCTTGCTACTATCTAAATAATTCCAACTTTTTTCTGTCAGGAGTTAATGTGTAGATCAGCTCGCAGGCACTCTGCTAATTGTCGCTGAAGATGTAATCTAAATTGTAATGGAGTTCATTTGCACACAGTTCTCTGTGCGTAATTCAGCTCCTTCCTGTGGTTATGGAAATAAGCAGAGCTTTATTTGGAGCCTTAACGCCTCAGTTCAGATTCATCAGGAGGCCCGGGGCACCTTTCAGGGGAGAAAACGCTGCCATTAGTCCTACATTTACCTGCTAAACGGACCCCAGTGGATTATGTAAATTCTTATCTAAATACATTGTCTTACACTAACTGTTAACAATTATTAAAGAAGCCAGGGACAGTATGCAAAGTGCAGAAAAACTCTGGGGTAACAATGCCTGCTCAAGATCATCAAGTATTATTCTTTACATATGGATGGTGTTCGTGTACTTAGTAAAGTGTTTTTCGTTTATTTATTAATTCCTAATCCGTGTAGAACTTCAGATTAATTTGTATTTAATTAGTTTCCTCCTATAGAAAATATAATTGAATTAGGCTAAAGTGAATTAAAAAGCTGCCAAGTAGCCTATATTTTTAATACATAGGCTCTGGGAACAGAGTTTCTAGATACAAAATAAAATAAATAATCGCACTATTCATTCATATTAAAATGTAAAGAACAATAAATCTGCGTCCCTGCATGAATAAGTCATATCAGAACAGCTCGTTCCAATAGAGATATCAGAGGTGAGAAAAGTCTCAAGTGGCCTGTAATTTAAACGTGTGTCTCCGCAGGTCGATTTAACTGTGAGCTATTGAATTAATTAAAGCATAATGAAGATCCGAGTGATAACACAGCCGCTGGAACATCCTGATGGCTGAGGACCGTTTTTTTTTGATCAGTGTTTTTGTTTTTTCCCGTGAGATCTGACTGAGCCCGCTGACACTTTCTTTAATGTTAATTATTCTTCTCTAAACTGATGTTATCTGCTCTCATAGACAGATTTAAGGCCTGGTGTCAAACGCCTTTCCACGTGAACAGGACTCTCTGTGTGTGTTTTCTTTTGTTTTGTTTTGTTGTTGTTTTTTTCTTCCAAGTTTACTTCACTAAATTTCTTTGAAGTTTCGTCCATTTTTATACAGATAAATACCGCGTGAAGTAGTTGCACAGCAACAGATCCAAACATGATTAATCTCGCAAAATCTTTCCCAAAACTTCCCAGATCACACTTTCTAAACCGGAATCCAGAGCAGAAGTGCGGGCCAGTTATGCGCACATGTTATTTTAACATGGTTCCAAAATTATTATCAAGGTTATTTACATTTATTGTGGTGTGAAACTGACCTCAAGCCAAACGCACAAAATGTAAAATCATTCAGTCACCATCATTTATTTCTTTATTTTCAGATTACAGAGGTGTATTTATGTCTTTTAATATAAGCTCTGCAGAATCACTCACAGGCATCTGCTGTGTAACTTCACACCTTGTATGTAAAGTTTAGTGATACAGATGATTGTAAATAAGATACATATTTATGAGCTTCGTTCAGTTTTTGGGGAATGTATCATTTGAGTGTCTTTCATCACTTTTACTCATTTAGCGCCGTCTCTCTCTCTTCCTGCAGCTGACCATCCGATCTGAGCACCTGGCCCACCCGGAGATCTGCACCCGTCCTCTGCGCACAGACTCCGGTCTCCCCTCCGTGCTTCTAGCATGATGTCTTATCTCAAACAGGCCCCGTACGGGATGAACGGACTGGGCCTGAGCGGAGCCGCCATGGACCTGCTGCACCCGTCTGTGGGGTACCCCGGTACGGATCAAATATGATAGACGTTTAATGACCAGGGCAGCGTTACACAGTGCTTCTTTGATACAAACTTATTCCCCAGGCCTTTCTCATATGTTTATAATATAAATGAATATTATTTAAGTTTACCGCTCATAACGGAACGCTTGAATAATCCTATCAATGTTCACTGTGGTGTTTATGGGAGTTTCAGTTCCTGAGATTTCCTGTAAAAAGAAATAATTTTTATGTCTTGAACGTAAATCGGATCTGATTTGTGCGTCAATGGATTGATGAAAAGTGGATTTATGCAAGTTTTATTCGCTTTTAAACTTTCTGTGCGTAATTATTGCGCATTCGGAACCACATTAATTTTGTCCACCGTAACATCACCCGGCAATTTGCTCTATAACTAATTCTGTGTGAAGATTGTGTTTTTTTATTAAAATCTCTAACACGGCGATGCTGACACGGTGTATATAAAAGGGCACGGGACGCACGGTCACTGACTTAAATCCAGATTGGAATGCGTGTTGTGGTACATTTTGGAGGAGTTGTGTTTTTACAATCTTGGCTTGAGTTAACAATGATATATTTTCTCTCCCTCTCTCTCTTCAGCCAACCCGCGGAAACAGCGCCGGGAGCGGACCACTTTCACCCGGACGCAGCTCGACATCCTGGAGTCGTTGTTCGCCAAGACGCGCTACCCAGATATTTTCATGAGGGAGGAGGTGGCTCTGAAAATCAACCTGCCGGAGTCCAGAGTCCAGGTGGGCATTTCGCACAGACTGGTTTATGTGGCAACGCTGTTAGATAGGAAAGTTGTAAAATCTCGATTTTAGAAAGCAGGAAGTTAGTTGGGAGGTCTTTTAGTGACTTTCTTTCACCTCGGGCCTCTGTGTGATTACTTTCAGTGTGGGGAAAAATGTTCAGCTATTATTGATCAAGTAGAGACAAGTCTTTAATGAAAGGAGATAATTCGGCTCTGGCAGAGTGAGGCACCAGCTCTTGATGTGGTGAGCTTTCTTTAGAAAAAGCCTCTGAGAGGTTTACCAAGGCCAGCTTTAGCAGCCCTCTGTTGGGCTTAACGCTGCAATTATGGCTGCGGCCTCTCTGCTTTCTGCAGGCCGCTGGTTAGCTGCTTAACAGGCCAAGCTATCAGTAGTATTACAGTGCTGTTATTTTAGTGGAAGCACATTACATTTTCTAGCTGGTTAAAAAAAAAATAAAAAAGATGCCTCATTTTTTCATTTTGTTTAGTTACATAAAGGTTATTAAACTTAGGCAGAACATGATACACTTAGTTTACAGTAAATTAACTCTCTGCTTGCACAGTCTGCTGAAACTATGTCATGGTTTTGATTGATATTAAGGATTAAGGATTCATAAAAGTAGCACCAGACTTCAAGGTCTGGGAAGTCGAGTTATCTAAAGATTGAATATATGCACATTTCTTTAAAAGAAAAACAAACATTCATGGTAAAGAAAAAGTTCACATCAAGTCTGAACTGTGTATTTTAATTTATTTTATATTTTTTTAATTATTAAATGTGGTTTAAGTGCTGCAAACACCACAAGCTAAGAAATCAGAGTAGAAAAGATTGGTGTGCGTCACAAAGTTGCAGGGAAGTGTAACGAAAACAGTAGAAGGTGATTAGATTTTTTTTTGTGAGCTGGCCAACATGTGACACTGACCCTTTGACCCTGCCTCCTTCCACAGGTCTGGTTTAAGAACAGACGAGCCAAGTGCCGGCAGCAGCAGCAGAGCAGCAGCAGCGCTAAGGTCAAACCAATAAAGAAGAAGTCGTCTCCAACCAGGGAGAGCACTGGTTCAGAGAGCAGCGGCCAGTTCACCCCGCCAGCGGTGTCCAGCTCCTCCTCCTCCACCTCTTCCTCTTCATCTTCCTCCTCATCCTCATCCTCCGTCTCCTCCGGTCTTGGCGGACCCGGTCTGATCAGCACCTCTACCTCCGTCACTGCTCCAGTGTCGTCCATCTGGAGCCCGGCACCAATCTCCCCTGCCCCGGCACCGGCAGCTCTGCCCGACCCTGCTGCCCCTACCAGCGCTTCCTGCATGCAGCGCGCCGTGTCGTCCTCCACCACCGGAGGCACACCCTCTTACCCAGTGTCCTACAGCCAAACGGCAGCAGCGTACAGCCAGGGTTACCCAGCCTCAGCGTCAGGTTCCTACTTCGGTGGCGTGGAGTGCGGTTCATACCTTGCACCTATGCACTCCCACCACCACCCACACCACCCTCACCAGCTAAGCCCCATGACTGGCAGCTCTATGTCAGGACACCCACACCACCACATCAGCCAGGCGTCAGGACACCACCATCATCACCACCACCCATCACACCACCACCAGGCATACAGCACGCCCAGCCTCACCTTCAATTCCACAGACTGTCTGGATTACAAAGAGCAGACGGCGGCCTCCGCCTGGAAACTCAACTTCAATGCCTCCGACTGTTTGGACTACAAAGACCAGGCCTCATGGCGTTTCCAAGTGCTGTGACTTCTCATGCTTCTCCTATCCTTTTAAAGAAGTGTTCTTTTCATTTTTGGTGGTTTATTTTTGAAGATCCTTTAAACTAATAGTAGAGACATTTTTTAAAAAAAAGTTTATTTGTGAACTGAAGCGATGCACAGATATCTGATGCCTGAGCAGCAAGAGTGACCCATCCAGGATTATTTTTCTACTCCAGAACTCTAGAGAAACTGACCCATTTCCAACTTTTGAAGGCCTTTCTTCGGAACTTTTCAGTGAAACCTGCAAGATTGTGCAGTCTTGGTTCACCTCAGTGATTATTCTTTAAAGTAAAACACAGTAATAATATGATAAAACTAATTTTTTTTGTTTTTGTTTTTCAAAAACAGGATGCTGCTATGATTTTCAGGTTTCTGATGTTCATATCTATTTGATTTCCAACTTGAATCTTGTTCAGAAACGTCCAGCCTGTGGGTGTTGTATTTTACAGACTGAATTGCAGCACTTGTTTATAAGGTGAAAGATTTTACTATTTGTTCTTTGCAGAGGAAAGAAATAAAAAAATGTGAATTAGACACGCAATGTCAGTATTCCATTGAAATTTGAAAGATGTACATTCGTGTCTTTATAATAAAGTCTTGTTAAAACACGAGCAGTCCAACGAAACATCATTTCTAATGACAGAATCAAGTGCTGGGCGGTCAGCAGATCAGATACTAGCCAATTGTCAAACTGGTTCAGCAGGTTGGAAAGTGGAGAAATGCAAAACACAGCAGAGACAAATGACATGTTCCACTTTCCTTTATAAAGAGTGAGTGGATTTCATTTCATTTTTCATCCACCAGAGATGGTTGCACTGGAAGTCGGTCTCATTTTCAACTTCTCAATGAAATGTTACATTGAAATTTTATAGTAAACATTCAGTGGATTCCACTGTGTCACATATAAGTCCAGTTTAAAGTTGGTGAACTTTGATACTAGCCGTCCTGACATTTCTGAAGTCAGGGAGACTCCCAAATGGATGAAGATAATGTATGTACTTATTTGCTGTATCTTACGGCTAATAAGCTTTATTGACCCCACAGAATTAACACAACTCAAAGGGAACATTGTGCTTAATAAACTTTGCTACCTTGGAGGAAGATGGCCTAATTACCACATTTCTTCAAGAGCTTATTTTCTACCTTATTGAATGTTGAACACATCAGACTAACACATCAACAGGGAGTAAAGAAAATGACTGAATAGATGACCAGCTAACATACAAGCAAGTTGGTTGTCTAACACAAAGACAGGTTGAAGCTAGCTAGCCGTCTAAACACACAAACACACTGGAGCTAGCTGTCTAGCTGTTTAACATCATCTAAGTGCCATGCTGAAGGGCAACCTTGTGGCTGTAATGATCCTCAAAAATTGATGTAATGTTGCATAATTGAAACACATTACATATAAAAGCTGATGTTTGTTACGCAGTCAGCAGCTAACGTTACTTCAAATTTAGGTCAGTAAAAGATATCAAGTATAAGTTTTGCAAAGTCTTCAGTTTCCACATCATATACTCCAAACTAACCTGATGTTAATCATAATGAATATTTTTTATTGTCTAACGCGGAAGGTACAAAAAATATTAGGTTGGGCTCTGTGTTGTTTTTGACTTGTTTTAAACCTCCCTGTAGATGTTTTTACTCTGTCTTACCCTCACAAATTGTGCCTTTAAATCATAAATCTGGATCATGCTTAAAAACTTCAGGCACCCGGAGGAGCCTCCCCCACCCCCTGCTTTGAGGGACTCACAGCCGGACAGGTTAGCAAACATGTGCACTGGCATCCTCGCTGTTTGTTTGGCCGTGTCGACAGTAATATACAACTCATTTGATCCAAGGGAAAAAGGGATGAATCACGATTTTAATTAACAGCCGTCCTGCTTCCTTGCTGTGTCCCTCCACCAGCTGGACAAACAGTTTCGGGTAAACATGGCGTCGGGGGGCCGCGTGTTTGCCCGCTCTACGTCCTGCTGGGCTTTGCCAGCGCGCACCGCTGCTTCGTGCAAACACGAGCTGGGATTTACCACATTAGGACAAACTAATCTTTAGGCCATGTTCAAGCAATCTCTGGTGCTTATTTTAGAAAAGGGACACCTCTCCCTGAACAGCTGTTTGGGATGTCTTATTATCTTGCCAGCCTCTCTCTGGGGGTGTCAACATTTATTCCTTGTCTTTGTAGTCACTGACTCTGCTTTTTGGTTTCTTAGTCCTGCCTGAGAATAAAAAACACTTTCAGGAATAATACCACTTTCCCCAATGCCAGCGCGCCTCAGAGGACATCAAAGTGTCCTCTGGAGTGCTCCTGAAGTCAGAGCTCTGTGGCCTCAAAATAATGACTCACAGAGGAGATGTCAGCGGTGAACAAAAGCAGCTTCCTGGACCTACTGACTGGGCTGAACCATCATGTCTGCAACTTTGTGTTGACTTGGTCAGGAGGTGAGACGGGGCTCCTCAGAATGGTTTTATATACTTACCGGCACAAAGAAAGACAGGTCCAGGAAGTGCTTGATGGGAATGTCTCTCCCTTTTAGCTCAATTTAACCTTTTTAAGTCAGTTCTTATCTGTTTTAACCCCTACACACCAAACCAACAAAGTACATTGAGAACAGTCAGGTTGGTCCTGAGTTCGATTTTTTTTCTAATTAGCCTATTTCTTGATTTAATTATATTTTATTTATTACTTGCTGCTTAGTATCGAATGCATTACTTTCTTACAAAAAATGCCTCACTCCAATAATCAGCATAAGGAGGTAGGTTATGTTTTTTTTTTTTTTTTTGGTAGGTGGGGGGTGGGTGGGGGGGTTACAGGAAATGACAAACCTCTGAGGAGTTTGGGGTTTGCCTCCACACCTTTGGTTTTCACTCACTGTGTAGTTTGGTTTCGTCTGTGGCTCATAACATTTCCAACATTTCCATGATACCATTTTGTGTCAGGCGGCCCTATATGAACACAGAGACAAGACTCTGGTCTTACTGGACGATTTGAAACTCATCTAGTGTGTATAGCCAGCACTTGTTCTTGTTCTTGTAGCAGCTATGGAAAGCATAAAATAAGTTTTCTCACCAGGAAAACATTACATGAAGTTGGTATTTCATGTGTGCTAGTTCTCCAGCCACATTTCTCTATCTGTGTCCCACCGGACTTGTCACCATAGTAACAGGAATTTGTGACTGCACAAAGGAACAGCTTTTCTTGTCTTGGAAAATGTGTTTATTGTTATGAGAGCAACACTAACTATAACCCTTACCCTGTCTTTGAAGGTCTAAAGTTAACCAGTAGTTTTTCATGCTCAACTGCAACCATGAGTTAAAAAAAAAAGCCTGTGGTTTGTTGGGGGGACGCACTGCCTGTACCACCACTTTCCCCATCCTACCTTTTAGCATGGCTATACAGCCATAAATTCCATTATGGCTATCCAGCATACATGTAGCCATGTGTTGTATCTATATCAGTATTGTGCACAGTGTGGTACAACACCCACAAACATAACACCACCTTCACCACTTTATTTTCTTAATTTTACAGTAAATGATGGGTTAATAATGTTATATTGCTTAGTTCACACACTTGATGTTCATGTGCGTACCTGGAGTCAAGTCCATGTGTTTTTTGTATTGAGGTGACACCTTAGATTGTGATAAACCCAGAAGAATGAAAGAATAAAAAATATTTTTCAGTAGGCTAATTGTAGCAAATGTAAAATTTGACAGACTTGTAATCTCTGAGTGGTTTGGACAGGTGTTATTGTTATTGTTAATGAGAAGTTGTTTCACATGTAAACAAAATGTAGAGTATCTCAACAGTTATACTGTTAACTGGTTAAAGAAGCATCTTTTTGGGTCTGACGCATAAAGAATTTAAGCAATTGATCATTTTGATATTTTTATGTTGATCTTGTGCTTTGTTCAGCACAGTGCCTCATACAGTGAAAAGTGGGTAAGAAGCCAAATGATGAGTTATGATTTTGAGCACTTCCAGCATCTATGTGTGTATAGTTTCATATGGAAATCCCTTTAGCACGGCGGGTAAATAGATTACGATACAGTGAGGGATTAGGGATTGCCTCGCCGCTGGCCCACTAATCCCGAGCACAGACTGTCAACAGCCCTGACATGTCCGGGACTCCTTCTGCACAAAATGGCTCCTCGACTGTTTAAGAAGCCAATCTAGCGACACACACACACACACACTCACACGAACCCCCACCACCACCCCCTCCACCAACATGAATATTCCTATCAGGGCTGTCAGCAACGGAAAGACAATGACATTCATCTTCAAACGGGGAAGATTAGATGCTGCACGAGACAAAAGCAGACTCTTTGAAGTGAATTCAGTTCGTGTTCCAGCAACTTAACTGCACAGAAATAGTTTTTCAAACTTTCTGACTTTACAACGAATGTAATCATCATAGGAATTTCAGGGCATGAATTACTTTTGACAGACACATATCACATTTTGAATGAAAATAGATAAATATAATCACTTACATGCTCTACTTAAAGGACCTCTAAATGGGATTTAGTGGCACCTAGTGGGGAGGTTACAGATTGCACCCTCCTCTCTAGGAGACTATGATCTATTGGCCCAAATGCAAGAAGGGATGACTCTGTCTCCCAGTAATAAGCTACATGTTGGACCAATTTATTTCAGGCCACACATTATTTGCATTAGATGATGCTTATATGATGCTATAGCTGCTAGCTGTGTAAATATGTCACTATTAGACCAGGTGGAGAGAGCTACATTCTCAAAAATGAACTTAACTATAAAATGCATTAGAGGAACCGACTGTCATCTAAAATCAGTCCTTAAAGGACTGCTTGTGCATAAGCCTGACAATAGCCAAAACATGCAAAAAGAAGTGTCAAATGAGAGTTACCTGTAATGTCATTTTAGACTGAGGATAAGCTGGTGTGGCCATACTCAGGTGGAAGGAGTGTGTGATCGCCAGCTGCGAGGTTGGTAGTTTGTCTGTATGTCAATGTGCCCATGAGTTAGACAGTAGAAGTGATTTTCCCTGCTAACTAGGCTAATCCTGACTTCAGTAATATTCAAGGGGATACAGTTGACAATCACGGGTGTAGAGAGATTCTCCCACAACAGGCTCAGTATTAAGGTTATGTAGGCCTTCTTCTCAGCCTCAACAGTCTGCACAAGCATCCTCTGCAAGTGTAGGCATCAATAGATGTGCGTGTACAGGTACAAATGTGAGACAGCGGCAGGGTTTTTGTGTGGAGAGGGCGACTGAAAGTGACTCTATCATGCTGGAGGTGATAAATGTTAGACAGCAGTTAGCTTTACAATCAATCAAATCACTGTATGATTGGGGAGACTTTGGAGGCAGAATTTTAGGAGCCAGTTCCATTTGTGGATGTCAGCAGGGAAACTGGTTGATTAGTCACATTGTATCATGTAGTGTATATTTGCTTAGTAGAACAGCTGGAAAAGATAAGGAGGAAATGCCATGCTACCTATGTTGCAGCACTGTGTGCTTACATTTCTGGGTACAGCTATGGCATACAGCTCAGAGTCAATACAGGTTCAAGCCAACACACTCACCACACATATTGGTGAATAAAAACACTTTTTAGAGTATATTTGATGTATTGTCACGGTGGGATTAAAATCTATATTTTACTCTAATAGTTTGCTCTTTTTTAAATTACACACTACATTAATTTTTATGTATAATTTGTTTAGATGTGTATATACAGAAATATTTTAGATAAAGAAAACAAATACATACATATAAAAACTAAAGAAATAAAAATGACATTATTCTTCTATAAGTAAAAAGCCTGTGGATGTTTATGTACTCTATAATCAAATTAATTCAATCAACCAGTTCTCCTTGTGGTCCTCTGTTAAAAATGTATTGATCATATTAATGGCCTCTGATATTGACAAAATGCTCATAAGAATAAGCAGAGCCTCAGTCCCTGCAGAGTTGGAGTGCATCTTGTTTTCAGGTTCCTATGTTTGATGTATTTGCTTCCCAAAGTGCCCCTCACTTCTGAGGCCGTGCTGGCTGAAGCGGGGCCTCTCCTTGAAACAAACGGTGATAGGGAATCTCTTTGTCAGGGCCATGCCTAAACCTAATCTAATGATTCAGATGACTGGGGGCCGTACTTAGCGGATAGCCACTGGCTGGCTTCAAACAAGCCGCTACGGGTGGAAGTTTCCCAAGGATTAACACTTAAAGAAGCAGCACAGAGGGAAAGAAGGAAGAAAAAGGAGAGTAGGTGCCTTCCAGGGAATCCCCATTAAGTCGAGTCTTGGAGTGCCAGAGAGGAATGTGTTTCTGCTGAGCTGTGATCCAGGTCCGGTTCAGCACTAATGGACAAACTGGCCTGGTACGTTTGATCTGTGACTTCTTCCAAAGCAGCAGAAAGATGCTGCTGTGATGCCATTCTCTCTGACTAAACACAGCAGCTGTTCCTTCTGGTTAGTGTGATCCCGATTCAGCAAGAAAAAGTCCATCTACATTCATCATTCTACAGTAGCTGTGTTCTCTGTCTGAGAACCTAGTATATACAGGAGGTTCCATACCCACCCACACACACGCCAAAAAAAGTTTTATTTTATTTTATTTTTTTTATTTTATTCTTCAAGTCCAAGCAATGGCTGCCTACTTTAAGGCCTATGAGGCCTGCCCTCTCGTTCTGGCCTGCCATACTATTTAAAAGGCTCATACCTATTCCCAATTATAAGTCAATTAATTTTTAAAGAAATGCTGATGTTCTGCAAGTGTAGCCTACCAAGCTTTAAAGTCAGACTATTTATCAATACTAAGATATATAAGACTGTATTGTCATCATTATTATTTTGTACAACAATAAATTTGGCAGCAGGTTGTCTCATTTGCATCTATAAATCTATTATGAGAGATTGTAGGCAATCATAACTGATGACTGATTTTGTGTTACAGTAAATACTGGTTATAAACCATGCATATATGATGCATAGGTCTGGATGCAAAATCACAAATATATTTCAGGGTAAATAACTCCATCTTCAGTGTAAAAATGTAGAATGAAGTCATCCAGTGCTCACAACATGACAAACACAGATATACAAGCTGATGTGCAAATGTTTCCAGACCAGTACATGTACATGTCAAGCTAATAGTAAGCTAAAGGCAAAGGAGTCGTGTCACCAGGATGTTTAAATGATGGACATTTTAGCTCATTTCTAACACTGCAAACTTCAAACGTCACCAGAACAACAAGTGTCTCTGAGGAAGGTCCGTCACTTTTTACGCTCCCTGGAAACAAGTACATTTGTTTGCTTTGTCTTTGCAGCACTTCAAATAAAAGATGTTTTCTGAAGGTAAATGCAGGGCAGGTCTGTCCATTGTTTCTACCACCATTAGTTCCGACTCTTGATTTCATTTAGGTGCTGAGCGACCTCACATCGTCAACCACCTCATTCAACAACGAAACACAAAAAAGACAGCGGGTTCTCTGTCACAAATATTCCCATTGTCTTCTGAGTGTGTTTGGCTAATTGAGCTTCACCCAGTGAGGATTTTCACTTTGTTTGTGTCTGACTTTGTCTCTGGTGCGCCGGTAACGAGTCAGAGCATGTGCATGGCAGTTTGAGGTGCCCTTCGGTGCTGCTGTCACCGCTTTGACTGACAGGCCTGTGCAACACAAGAAACCCGGGATTAAATTTAGCCAAGCATAAACAAACAGTGACGTTTTAAAGAGCAGCAAAGCGGCAGGCAGAGAGGCTTCTGACCCACTTCAGACTGCAGGGATGTTATTTAACTGCAGCACTGAGTGAGTGCGAGACTGCAAACAGCAAGAGTGGCTTCAAAAGGGAAAAGGGGTCACATCAGAAGTATGAAAAACTTATCATCAAATCTATAAACGGAACATCTAATGAATTTATTACAAACAAACAAATAAGACAAGACACACTAAATCAGAGAACACAAACAGAAGGGAATCCATCGTTGGGTCACTAAGAAACAAAAGAAAAAGGAGTCAAGGATTTCTGACAACGTTGTTGTTTTATCAGACAATCACAGACCTTCTATGTGCCCCGGTTTTTTGCCATTTATTGTAGTCCAACAGTAACAATTGTCATTTTAACCCAGAACTAACATATTATATCAAAAGAACCTGCTGTCTATTATTCCACTTCTTCCAGGCTGCCCACAGCAGAAAAAAATGTATGAGGCTGATGTACCACTTTGTTTGTCATATATGTGTTATTGTGTGGTGAGACTCCTCATCATCATGTGTTGCCTTACCACCTAAACCTTAACAATTTGTTTTAATACCTAACCTCAGCCAGGATTGAAATGAGGAGGGTTGAGAGCAGGGTTAAATCCACCCACTCCAAACACTTCTGCAGTCTGGGCCACGTGTCAAGTCAGGCCATGTGCCCAGAGGTGGTGTTATGGCTGTCCACTGTGAGTTTAAGCATGTATCATATAGTTCCAACCCAATGTGCCATTTATTTGTGTGTACGTGTTGGAATTGTGTGTACATGTGCATCTCCTTATTCATCTCTCAGCCCTCCAATACTGATTCAACAAGCTTCAGGTTCAGACTTTGGAGCTGGATGGATGGATGGATGGATGGATTTATGGCAGAGGAGGAGCAGACTAAGATGATGTGGATAATACTTAACAGATCTGATAGCACTGCTCTTATTGTGAAATGTAACACGGGATATGCAGACTAATCTTATTTATTTAAGAGCTTTAGGGGCTCACAATGAGGGGCTTTATTCTAAGCAGAGCTGCAGCCTTATCATTAGCAGAGAGGGAAGGCGATTAAGAGCAAATTATAAAACAAAGAATTAAGTAAGAGGCAATCTAGATGAGATCTCAGTTAAATTGAATCAATTTGGAAAAGTGTGCTGACATCTGGACCTCACAACAGGGGAATGTTAATGCTGAGGGAGGGGAAGACACAGAGTGTGACTCGCTGTGACCACTGCAGTCCTGTATGCTACTGTATACTCCAAAGTTGAGTCGAATGCACAACTGAGAGTTTATCGAACTCATTACAGAACAGAACAGAACACAACAAGCAGCAGAAGCCATGGAAAAAAATGTTATGTCATTTATTTAGGTAGAAGAATTTAAGGCCAGTGTGTGTGTGTGTGTGTGTGTGTGTGTGTTGGGGGTGGGTTAATTTAGGGACTAATTAAAGCAGAGAGTGACCGACTGGGTGAAACATCACCACCACCACCACCACACACTCATACTCTCTTTTGTCATCTTTAAAGTGGTCGTAGGAGTGTTAATAATTTGACCCCCCCACCCGCCAACCCACCAAAGTGTCTCTTAAGTGATTGGGAGGAGGGGGGGTTGTTTGAAGACTGACCCTCCCCTCTTGTTTCTTGTATCTTCCCCCCTCCTTCTCCTCTTCCCTTTCTTCTTATTCTCTCTTCTCCTGTTGTCTTCTTCTTCTTCCTCTATCCTCTTTCATGCTCCGTGGCCTCAGCTCCTCCTTTTCAATCTGCTCGGCTCAGTGGTCGACTCTTACAGGACGAGCGGACTGGAACTGTTGCCCTTCTCTCTAGTTTGGAGGGTGGGGGGTGTAGGGGGGGTCTCCTTCTTTCCTTTCCTGACTTTCTTCCCTCCTCATTTAATTCCTTTACATTTACATTTTCTCTCTAAACATCACACATAAATGCCGTTGTTATACTTTTTGGTTTCAGCTGGCGGACACATCTGACGTGAGGCATTTTTATAAAAAGAAACCAAACCAACAAGTCGCAAACTCATTGAATGATGCTGCTACCATGTTGTCGTCCTGAACCAAGTCCAGTGGAGAAAAAACAACAACAATGCTGGGAAATGTAGTTTGTCTCCATGAACAGAGATTTGCTTAAGCGGCTGAATACACACTGAATATTATACTGTGCTGTTATTGAATGTATATCATATATTGTTGGCATATTATCAAACAATATTTACTGCTTTAACTTTATATTACACTTCAATAATGATTACTTTTTATTACTCTGATGGCCGACCTGTAGTCCTTATTATGTGCTGCCTAAAAGAGAAGTATTTGCAGAACCCTGCTCAAATTTCATCGGACTATTTCATTTCTCTGCTCTGTTGTCATCTTTACTTCTGCTTCTGCTGCACTTAATATAAAAAGCTTCTCTGTTTCCACCATTTTGTTCTACATTACGTTTTCCTGTCTTTGAGATGATTCATAACTTATTTGTATTTATAAAAGGGGAAAATGTTCTAAAACAGCTTGTTTTATTTTTTGCTTTCTGTAATTTTTTCATTATTAGAACCAACTTTGCAGAACCTCTTATGAGACGTTTCCCCTTGTTTCCTCCCTCTTCCCTCCTGTACTTCCTTGCCTTGTTCCCAGACAGTTCAATGTTTCCTCGGCTCGGGGAGGCTGCAGGCGGTGGAGCAGCAGAGGCAGCAGCAGCAGCAGCAGTAGCAGTCTGGTCGCTGGCTGCCAAAAATGGAATTAAGTCAGTTGCCAGGCTGGATAAGAAATTGGATTCTCTTCCTCTTCTGTTATCCCTCTGGACCAGATCCTGTTTCCCCCCAAGGGGGGAGGGGAAGGGGGAGTAGTGCTGATAGAGCGAGGTGGGGGTGTGGGGAGGGGTGCATGTTGCAGGTGGTACGATGGGGTTAGATCTCTGCCAGGTTGCTGTCACCAACCGCACCTCAGTGAGCCCACATCAGGCCTCACCTGTCCCCCACCCCCCCACCCCCCCACCTCCACCCAAACCCAGACTCTGCGTCTGGGCAGCAGCTGCAGCCAGCTGGGGGTCTGAGCCTCCGAACCGGCTGAGGTCTTCTCCACGCCACGCCGGCTTATTTATCTTCACAGGATGCAACACCTGGCCAGGCCTCCACCCAGCTGGACAATAACACTGCTGACTGATATCAATAGAGGTTTTGGAGTTTCATCACAAATCTCCTAGCAACCTCTGCTGGCACCATGATGGAGAAACAGTGGAGAAGTCACTGTGTGAAAGTAATGTGCAGTGTGCACAGCATTCTGGATAAAACAGATCACAGATATATTACTGTTTTGTTGTGCAGCAGGTGTTGTTTGGCTCAGAAATGTCCGAGTTAGACATTTACTCTTTCTTTAGTTCATCGTTAATGCTCCATTGGCCCTTGGTGATTGGTCCTTGTGGCTGTCTCCCATTACTTAGGGTCCCCTACAAGTAAATGTATCTGAATCTGTTTGGGCTGTTTACCAGTTTTACACAGCTGAAATATTCCATGGATTATCAGTGTACAGAGTGTACAGATATCCAGGCTCTCCACAGGATGAACCTTTACTTAGATCAGCAGTGGTAGATCAAATTATCTCACCGTGGGCTGGTTGTGTAGACCAAGAATTTAGTGATCACAACATTTCCAACATTCATTCATTCCATCATGATTGAAGGCATGTTTGCTCTGAAGATGAATTGTACTAATTATACTGATCCTTACCCCCTCATGTAGCAAGTTAATGTGCCAAAACTGGCAGTACCATATGTGGCCACTTGAGGCTTGCTTAAACAGTAAGTCTGTCTCCACACACATTATGTGTAAATATCAAAATATATGGGGAAAGTAACCATATTTCTATTGTCTTCCATTTCTCAATACAAGCTGCTGGCTTACATGGCTGCCCTCCTATTGTACTTTTTCACCTCTTTGGCTGTATTTAGGCAGTAGTTTTGCAGACTCAGGAGCTGCCAAGATGGTGAGTTTAAAAACCTTATAGGTGATGTCACAGAACATCACCTACACAATTAAATTGATCCACAGTTCAACACAGATCCTTTCACAATGAAGGCTCTATAACTGTAATCTGATTTACACACAATGTTAAAAGTCTTCAGTTGGATGTTAAACTACTGCTATAAGGGGTCCATATATTTGTATTTTTGAGTTGACATTTATTTTTCACTTACAGCTTTTTTCTGCTTGATTAGGTTAGACAACAAAAATATTTGTTTAGGTTTAGGAAACAAGTGTTTAAATGAGTTAGAATCCAGCCTTCAACAAAATATTTCCCAACAATAGCTCCCAAACAAATGTAGACACCTCACATTTGCTTAGTGTTTGTCATGAATGTGTTGTGTTTGGCACTAAGGACCAATACATCACACATTTTCCAGTGAGATAAGACTCACTAGCTTCAAACATGCCACTCAGTTCATTGAGATGGTAGCTAGATAACAAGCTGGCATTAGCCAAAATATAATATAATATAATACAATACAATACAGTACAATAAAATACAATACTTGTAAACATTTCTGATCTTTCTCCTGTTGGTGCATCCCTCAGAGTTTGTGGTAAATCAGAGCAGGACGTGCCTCTTTATGGAATGGGGGTGGAGGGTGAGGGGCTGGTTAGCTCATGAAATGGACCGTTGGACTTTAGAATACATCTCCTCCTCTACTTTTTTCATTAAAATGATTTCTTCCATTCTCCCAAGAATGATTTGGAATTTAAAGTCCTCTATAATTGGGCCTATATTTTCCCGGCCCGTTGCGGCTGTGCTTATCAGCGAGGGGTAAGAATTAAGACCACATAGGGAACCAAATAACATTTTTTAAAAGCTGGGAGACTTAAGTAGAAAATTGGCTTAGCATGCAGATAGCAAAGTCAACAATGGGAACATATATCCCAGCTCGGAGTGATTGAAGTCCCTGTCTTTCTGATGAACAAAGTGTTTGATTTTCACCACGGCTCTTACATAAACTGCTAACTTGATTTCACACCCTGGATCTGAGGGTGACAACAAACACTTTAATTAGAGGAAGATGATGCGGGGAGAGGGAGGAGGAGAGGGGGAAAGGTGATAGACGGTAACAAATCCCCAGCACACTCCAGACAGCCTAAATATACAGCCAGCAAAGCAAAATATAATAATTTTCCTCCTACTTTTCATATCTTATTATTTTTTCTCTTCATTCTCCAGCTTGGAATTGTGAATATTTTTGCATAGCTTAAAGCTTGGGTGCTATCTCACCCAAACCTACGTGGCTCATTTGCATCGTCAAGGGTTTACGCAGGAGGTGTGTGTGTGGGGGGGGGGGGGGGCTGCAGGGGAAGTGTGTGTGTGTGCCATAATTAGGCCTTTGTGGTTGAGATTTGGACTGGACAGCGTCACTGCCATCCGGGCCTTGTAACTTCTGTAGCTTTCTTCACAGCCTGAGTGGCACCTTGTAGCCCTTTGAACGGAGCCTCTCCACACACTGTGAGATTAGTCCATTCAGAGCGCCTCCATCCTCTAAGTAGTTGTTTTTACTGATACAGAAGAAAGAGAACGGAATGAAAAAGAGCTGAACAAAAAGGAGCCCTTTGCACTTGATCCTACGGACGTTATTAAGCAGCTGGACAGATCACCAGAAGTGATAAACGCTGTCCAATAAATGTGCCAATCACCCTCTCTACAACCCCTGAAACAACTGCCACCTCTCACTTTGGCCTTTATTGGTCAGCAAATAATCAAAGCACTTTTTTCCTCCTGTGGAAAGGATTAGAAAGGCGAAGCTAAGCTCGCTGGACCAGATACTGGCAGGGAGGCCAGGGGGTCTCCTTATCAGGGCTCGGCTGCTGGATGCAGCTCCGCTACAGGACAGATTGCTTTCACTGTCGGCCATCTACAGGGTAGAACAAAGACGCACCACCGCCGCCATAATGCCTCCAGCTCTGATGGGACACTGAGGGCTCCAAGAGACGCCTTTATGTATTCATTATGATGAGCAGTCAGATCATACATGCCTCCACCTCCCCCTGCTCCGCTCTTTTTTCTTCCATTCATCCGCATCATTTGGCCTCCATTAAACGGGGTTAATTTCTTTTTGTAACCTGTTCTTTTTGATTGTGCAGGCGAGGACAAAAATATGTGTGTGTGACTATTTTATTGTCATTGATGTTCTCTGTATATACTTGGAAGGTAGTAAAAGAGAGTGCTAAAAACTACCAGGATCAATATTATTACCCCCCATCAGAACTGTGCTCTTTGTTTAGTCAGTACAAATCACTGTTATGCAATTACACCATGTATTCTATGCTTTCACCGAGTGACCCTATAAGCATTTGATTTGTAGTTAAAAGTGAGGATTGGTATCTTACGGCACACACATAGCATAATAAGTCATTTTAGATTGGAGAAAAAGGATTGTTTAAAAAACAGGAGAAGGATACGCACACCAAGAGCTGCTGTAAGGGTTTATCAAGACCTTCGAAGATCAGAGCAGAACAAGACTGACACGGGTAGGAAGTGAAACATCTGGAAGGTTCTGAAAAGAAAACTAATGATAGATGTGTCTAAATAGCCGAGAAGAACTGTCAAGTCTGGATTTGAAGCGTCAAAGAATACAGTTACTAGAGTCCTACACAGGACACCTGCAGGGTTGAAGAGCCAGAAAAAAATCCACTTATGCAGAAAAGACAGCTCTAACCAGACTGAAGCATGCTAGAGACAACCTGGAGACAGATTATACATACTGGAAGTGTGTCATTTGGTCAGATGAAACAAAATTGGAGATGTTGCCTTTGTTTGGAGAAAGAAAGGTGAGGTGTACAACAATAAGAACACAGCTCCCACTCTCTAACATGGTGGTGGCAGTATAATGCTGTGGGATGCTTTAGTGCCTTAGTCAGTGATTGGAGATCTGCAGACTGAACTAAAGACCATGCCAGAAGGACACCATCAAATCTGGATGCTTGAAAGACTCTCCAAAGAAGAATGGGCTAGGATCCCCCGGGAGATGAGCCTCAAACTTGATGAACACTACACCAGGTGACTTCAGGGTGTTAGCAAACCAAAAGGATACAAAAGTGACTATAAGCATCAAAGGGGATTATTAAGAATACCTTTATTAGTCCCACAATGGGGAAATTACGCATAGGCCTACTTATCATTATGACTTTATTATGTTTAGTCATTTTGTTTATGGTAGTACAAGTAGAAGTTCATTCATTTCATGAATGTTCAGCCCTGTGAAAGCCTTTGAGGTGAGTCGCTCCTCATCCCCATGCCTGCCATGCCTCTGAGTGTTACCTTCTGCAACAGGAATAAACACATTTGAGTTCCATTTTGTACTGTTGGACCTTAGACTGGGTAAAAAGTTGCCCCTGCAGACAAACACATAATGTGTTATTGGACAGTCCAGGACCTGCATATGTGTGTTCTGTGTGTGTTCTGTCTGCAGTGTGAGTACCTGTCTCACATTGCATGTTCTTATGTAATACAGTTTGTATAAAAAGAGCTGACAGGAATTCTATAAACAGCAGGACTGTAAACGTTTTCTGCTGGCGGCCATGTTGTTGCTCTCCTGACATGTAACCCCAATTTGCGTCACACTAATTCCCAGTTTTAAATTACACCTCTTTCTCTCTGCACTCCATCTCTCTCTCTCTTGTTATCTCTGATTTCTCCTCGCTGGTCCTTTTCTCTCACTTTGTCTCTCTCTCTGTGTTTTAGGCCCTCAAGGGTTTTTGGCTCATTTCTTGCGCAGAATAAAAGCAACATAAAAGAGCGGGGAGCCTGAGGAGGCAACGTGGCGTTGGGCGGACAGAGCGGCGCCAGGACTCAGCAACGACACACACCGCAGGCATCTTTAGATTCCCGTCGAGCAGACTGAAACATGTGATACGTTAGGTAATCCAGGCACAAGTCTTATGGCCAAACTGGCTGTTTATGGACTGAAGCTGCTGATGCACAATAACAGAAAAGTCTCACTTATTCCTCATTATCTCTTTTCAATTCTTTTTTTAAAGAATATATCAAAAAGTGTAATTTCACCACATTTTTTAAAAACTTGACAAAAATGTTGACACTTGGCCATATAGATATATTGATAGATTGATAGAAGAGAATTTTTTTTAACCTGTTTTTAATCTTTACATTTTCAATCGTCACCCTGTGCAGCAGCTTTGTATCAACAGATAATGTCTGCTCAAATTACAAATATGTTTGCTCATCACAGATTCCACAGCTTATTGCTGAGCTTTCAGGGTACTGAACAAAGAAGAGTAATAACATATTGCCATAAGTATTCACTCATCTGCCTTTGCACATATGAACTAAGTGACATCCCATTCCTAATTCATAGGGTTTAATGTGACATCTGCCGACCCTTTGAAGCTATAAAAGCTTCGACTCTTCTGGGAAGACTTTCCACAACGTTTAGGAATTTTTGACCATTCTTCCAGAAGCACGTTTGTGAGGTCAGACACTGATGCTAGACAAGAAGGCCTGGCTCGCAGTCTTCACTCTAATTCATTCAAAGGTGTTCTACCGGGTTGAGGTCAGGACTATGTGCAGGCCAGTCAAGTTCTTCCACACCAAACTCATTCACCAATGTGCACTGGGGTGCAGTCATATTGGAACAGGAAGGGGCCATCCCCAAACTGTTCACACAATGTTGGCAGCACGGAATTCTCCAAAATCTCATGGTATGCTGAAGAATTCAGAATTCCTTCCATCCTTCCTCCCAAGCCCGGCTCCTGAATCACAACCGCACATCATAATCCCCCCTCCACCAAACTTCACACTTGGCACAATGCAGTCAGACAAGTACCTCCTGACAACCGCCAAACCCACACTCATTCTACAGATTGCCAGATGGTGAAGCGTGATTCATCTCTCCAGAGAATGTGTCTCCACCGCTCTAGAGTTCTATGGCGGTGTGCACTTAGTGATGTATGGCTTGGGTGCAGCTGCTCGGCCATTCCATGAAGGTCTCTACACACTGTTCATGAGCTAATCTGAAGGCAACATGAAGTTTGGAGGTCTGTAGCGACTGACTCTGCAGAAAGTTGCAGAAATGCACTTCATGGCTGAGTTGCTGTCATTTCCAATCACTTCCACTTTGTTATAACACCACTGAGTTGACTGTGGAATATTTAGTAGTGAGGAAATTTCCCGGCTGGACTTGTTGCACAGGTGGCATCCTAGCACAGTACCACACTGGAATTCACTGAGCTCCTGAGAGCGGCTCATTGTTTCACAAATGCAAGCAGTCTGCATACCTAGGTGCTTGATTTTATACACCTGTGGTCATGGAAGTGATGGGAACTCCTGAATTCAATTGTTTAAAAGGGTGAGTGAATACGAATGGTAATAAAGTGTATGTGTAGGAGAGTCACTCACTGCCAGCTGGGAGGAGAGCAGTGCAGAGCTGTCTAGTACTGGGCAGGGACACCTGGTGGAGTTGCAATATGCAGTGGCGTTTAGGTAAGTTGCTCATTTCTAACATTACATACATACATAGGAACGCTGGTTGCTAATGTCACAATCAGGGGACGCTGGAAGTAGTGGGGCCTAGGGGTCTGCTACACCACCAAATGGCAGGGAGCTGTAATTGCAAGGAGTTTTTTTAGCACCTTTAGCAGCAATAACTTGAAGTAATGATTTTCGTAATGAATTTATCAGTCTCTCACATCAGTGTGGAGGAATTTTGCTTCAATCTTCTTCACAACATTTATTCAGTTCATTAAGATATTTGGTCATTTTCTTATGGACAGCCCTCCTAAAGTCCCACCACAGCATTTCAACTGGGTTGAGGTCTGGACTTTGACTAGACCATTCCAAAACCTTGATACTTTTGTTTTTAGTCATTCTGATGTAGATTAGCTGCTGTACTTTGGATCATTGTTCTGTGGTTTGACCCAGTTTTGACAATTGTTTCATAGGACATTGTTCCACAAGCCTTGTTCTTTGTTCAGATGCAGTTTTGTGAACCTCAGTCATGCTTCCATGCGCTTTTAAGACAGAAGCATCTTTCTCCTCCAACCTTACCAAACTAATTGTGCGTTCAAGGACATTAACATTCAACGTGCTCAGAGATCTCTTGGGTTTTATTGTGTTTCTCAGATCATTGCACGGTCTGATCTTGGGGTGAATTTGCTGGGACGTACACTCCTGTAAAGATTGACAGTTGTCATGTTTCTACTTGGTTTTTCTCACTGCAGAACGTTGAACTCCAAATAGTTTTATATGTTTTTTTTTATGCCAAAACACAGAAATAAAAGAGGAGGATTTGAACATAACTATGTTTCCTTCTGACCCCTCATATTTAAAGAACTGTTGTGTATGTATGGAGGTTTTGCTGTTCACAGGGTGACAGATGTGTCAGTGCACGTGCCTGGAATGCACGTTGTCAATGGACAGATGGCTGAACTCTTCTGAAATCATCTTCTTCTCTGTGTGCAAACTCGTCGATGACGGAGGAGGAGAGAGCATCTGTCAGCTGCCTCATCAACCTGCTTCTTCTCGCGTCTAGGTATATCCAACATGGCCGCAGGACCTGCAGCCAGACAAGAGGTGACATGACGGCAGGGGTGTGTCAGTATAGACAAGTGAGACGATGAACCTTGAAAGGTCACCCGCAGACAGAAAAGACGCAAAAAAGCTTCAGGATTTAGCATCCTTTCCCTGAGGATGAAGGCAAAGTGGAAGGGTTGAAAAGTTCATAGGGGAGAAGAAAGGTGAGTGAGGCAGTCATGCAAAAATCTGACAGGAAGACAGGACGGGGGGGTGCGGGGGCGGAATTACACCGGGCTAAGGTGACAGAGGACAAATAATAGGTGGTACAACAGTGAGTGCTTTACAGCGTAAACTGAGATGGTTTATGTTTCCTTTGTGCTGAGTAATCATTTCCAGCAGGTACACTCCACTTCTTGCTATATTCAAGAACAGCATCATGTAAAGAGTTCAACTGGATGTAAGGATATTTATACAATCATTTATATTTTGGATAATCCAACATAGGCAGCAAGTATTCTGAGGACTGAACATTTTTCATTTGATCAATCAATCAATATTCAATCTCATCTCTCAATTCAGGCCTATTGTAAATGCTGCCATTACAAATTTTAATTGATTTAGTTAGTTTAGTTGAATTAAACAAACTTTATTTATTATAATATGTATAAGCCACTTATATCACTGGTTGTTTAGAAAGGAAGATCATAGGTGTCCAAAACTGTAGTTCCTCCTGCTGCCTCTGGAGGCTGGCTCCAGAAGTGTGACAACTTGTATAGGGGTGAATATTTAGAGTGTTATGCAAAGGTTTGGGCACCCCTTAGCAAAATCACTGCATCAGTTTGTCACTTGGTGGGACTTTCCTGGGAGTTCTCCTGCTACGTGAGACCCAAAACATGATCTTTTTCCAAACCTAAGTAGTTTTTATCCCAGATAGGAAATCTTACAAATCAAAAGTACAGATGACATTGCTGTGTAAAATGTGCTAAAAACATCTTCTCCTCTTCTGTAAATGTGCCAGCTCCACAACAAATACGATTTACTTAGTTTTATATAGAACAAATCCAAAGAAATATCGTATTGTGATTCTCATTCAGTTTGCTATTTTTAAAGCGCAGACTGTTGCTATGAATAGAGAACGGATCGTTTGCTACCAGATTAAATTATATCCATAATGCTTAAAACAGTTATTTCACACTTGCATACAAGTGTAAAATTCAGATGACAAAGGCTAAGAGACTAATTGGTATATTATGTGTACCAGCTTCATGTGCAGCAAGAGAGGACTTTTTGTTTTTTTAAGATGAAGTCAAAAGGTGAGCTGCAGTGCTCTAACCCTGACTGACACAGTGACGTGATCTGAGGTGACAGCCTGAGAATTCCTCACATTGCTGTGTTCATCTAAGGCCAAGCTGCCTTACTGTCAGACTGTGAGAGGAGGCGGCATCACTCTGGCCTGCAGACGGAGGGAGAAGCCACACTTTCGCTCCTCCGTCTTCACCATTAACCATTAATCAGCGTGCAGAAAACCGTCTCTGGCCCCGCACCAGCACTTTAGGGCGTTTTCTATCAGTGCCATTCCAGGCAGATGGTGGAGTAAGTGTGATTGGCAGGAGAAGTGGAAGAAGCAGAGACAGAGAGGATACTGTTGCCAGGGAGCATCAGGAGGGGGGGTGAACGTAAGGTGGGGGAATGGGGGGTACAGGGCATGACCAGTCTTAATTATCTCAAAGGTTTGCCAAGTGCTGGCGCTCTGACAAGGTTTCAGAGAGGAGTGATGGGTGAAGGGGTGTGTTCTGATACCAAAATGTAAGTGACTAATGTGTTTCTGCAAACAGCCTGTTTGTTTCCATCAGACACTCTGACAGTCTTTCCCATGAAAAGAAAGAGAAGCAGCCGGCTGCTATCGGAGCATCTGAACAGACTCAGAGTTTTAATCCTTGGTTTAGATGAGTTTCTCCGATCCACTCTGCAAATCCCCAGTGGAATGTGACCATGCACACATTGCCCTTGCTGAGATACGCATCGCCTGATGCAGCCTGCAGAGCGGCCTCGAGGAGCTGACAAATAAAGCCAACCGCCACCAGTTCGGATACCACGAGGGCAAAGTAACTGCCAGCAGAAGCACCAAAATGGTGGACAGGTGTTGGGTTCATAGGGGCGAAGAGGAAGACAGAGGCGATGTGGAGACACCAGGCCGCCCGCCTCTGCTATCTGAGTCACGCAAGGGGGAGGAGATAACTGGCCATCACAGGTGAGATTACCAACACTGGGTTCAACTGCAGGTCAGGAGAGGCTCCAACAACGCTCCTTATTTCCACCAGCACCAACCCGGCCACAAAGAAAAACCGTTGTTCTGATGCAATCGCATTTCCTGTCTGCTGTCTGTGCTGTTGTTGTGGCGCTGCAAGGTCCCAAAATATTCATAATCCCCGCATTGTTGCTTTGCAAGACATAACAAACCAGTGACAAGCTACAGCGCTGACGCCAGGCAAGAATAGTCACAGTTGATTCAGATGACCAAAAGGACCCGTTTGTCCATATAAGTTCAGCCGAGGAGCGATGAAAGCCTGAGCTTGTATCCAGCTCACCGGTCAGAAAACTGCATTCCCCACATTCCTCCCTCTCCTGACAACCTGAGCTGCTGACAGACAGCTTCACTGGCGGCTGTAATTACTGCCAACACTCAGCCATGGGAAATATTATCACCAACAACCCTCCACTAAGTCAGTGAACGTAGCACATCCACTTGTCTAAGTGTGATGTGGTGAATATAAGGGCAACATGTGGTAAGCTGTGCAGGTGTTTAGCATTGCCATGTTTCTACAACTATAGAGGAATAATCAAACAAGCTTGTCTTATAATGACACTGGAGAGGTTTGGGTCGATGATCACTCATTACATTGTTTTTGTCGTGTGTTTTTTTTCCCACAAAAGTCATAGATCATATTAAAGCTGGAAAAATCCAGCTACTGATATGTATGAGGCTGTATCTGACATGTACTGCCTGTGGCAGCATTGGTCACATGTCCTGACAAATGGTGAGAGGATGCTACAATTAATGAAGCCACAGCTCTCTTTATTGGAAAAGTTACTCAAAAGGTAACAGAAGATGAGTAGGTAACTAAAACCTCAAAATGTAATCTTTTATCCTAGAATTATGACTTTTTATTTTTCTTAATCTCATAATCCTGACATTAATCTGAGAATTCTAATATTTAGAAGTCTAATTCTAAATAATTTATGTGCTGAATTTTATTTTTTTTCTCTCAAACTTGTTTCCTTTTCTTCATAATTTCCTCTAAATGTTCATTTTTTTCTCAGAATTCTGACTTTAACCTCAGTAGAGTTCAGGCTAACTTTCTTTGTGTGATCTCAGATTAAGCAGTTATCTGTAAAATAATTGCAGCTTGTTGTGTATTTTAGTAGAGCAGGGAACTACACTGGCTGAGTTTGGTGATCACGTAAAGTCCTCTTAATTGGAAAGTTTCTGTCAGAAACAGAGGAGGAAGTAATCATGAAGTGTGTGTGTGTGTGTTGTACATGTATGTGCCAGGCTTGTGTGTGTGGGAGTCATCCCCTTCCTCAGGCATCTGTCAGTAAGTGACAGCTAAAGCGGAGGGCAGGGAGGACAGACAATACGAAGTAACGAGAGATGTGGTAAACAGGCTCGGCCATGCCTCCGTCGCTGCCGCGCAGCTAACATGACATGTCAGCTCCACGCCGCAATGCTTTGTTTACACGTCACCTGTCAAACCTGGAGAGGGGACTGAAGTGGAAAAGAGGCACTCATTAATACCAGCTGATGATTAATATTTCCAACGTGCAGCTGAGTGATGTTATGAGAGCCTCGTGTGGAAAACACACAGCAGACACTGAGTGCGTACTCCACCAGCTTTGATTGGATTTCTTTTTGTTTCTACAAATATTTTCTAGAAGCCGAAGCTGCTCTGAGCCTCAGTGGGTGGAGTACACTACCATAATTATAAAGACTATTAGTAGGGATGTGGTGATGACAACCTTTGCTAACCTAGCATCACATTCTTACCTCCAAAAAGCATTTAGTGTCTCTACCTGGAGCTTTAGCAGCCCAGTGGAGGCCCTCCAGCAAAAATGTTTCACTTTTCTGTTTCCAGGCATGCTTCTGTCACAAACGTACCATTGACAGAAATATAAACACAATCCAAATACAGTCTGAATCATTTTTGTTCTTGGTGCATTTCATTGCATCTTCTGTCAACACAGTAATCACACTCGGGTGAGGACCTGAACCCCCTAAAAAGATGTGGTCTAGGTCCAGGTCATCTGGTGCAGTCCTCCTGGTGAGAAATCATATCAAACACGACCAAAAGCTTTGGACCAACTGATGAGCATGTCATCGTTAGGTTGGTTTATTTTAGGATTAAAATGTGCTTTATTTTCAGACTGTATGATTTGCCTAAAGCGGTAAATGCAGTGCAACAATCAGACCAGGCGTAAAAAAAACCCACATAGGTTAACCTATGTTAAATGGTCTCTACCATGTCACAAAAAATGCAGAATCTCTTTCCGGTGATCATGTGTTTGAAGAAAGTGAAAAGGACCCATTATGGCATTCCTTGGAGAGTTTGTGATGCTTTTAAGTGTCATTACCTTCACTGTTGTTGTCACTCACAGAGAGGATTTAACTACATGATTAGGTGTACAAAAAGATCAGCCCATCCTCACCAGGAAAATGTAACATGAGGTCAGGCCTTAAAAACACAATCTGTCCAATAGTCCATCTCTATATATTCACTGGGGTGAGGACTCGTCCCAATGTCCATATGACGGTGAGAGCAGTTTTTTCTTGTCAAATGTGTTTAATGTTATGAATTTATGTGGTTTAAAGTAATCTTCACCCTGTTTTTAATCCCGAAGTTTAACCAGGATTTTACTGCCAATCCCACCATGGCTAATAACAAAAGTTACCACAGGTGAAAACGAAACTTAACACCAGGTTACAAAAACAAAACAACAAACAAATGTGTGTCATGGGGCCTGGTACTACAAAGTCCTGAGTGAGTCCACTGCATTGCATAACCTCCTTACTCCGACTATTGCGACTGTATCAGTACCACATTCAGAGCAATCAGCCTTTTGCCAAAATTGTCTCAACCTTGAATTCCACTAAACAAATTACCGAAAAATCAGGTTGTGTGTGTTTGACTTCCACCATCCAGGATGTGTACTTTATTTGACTGACTGACTGACTGGCTGTTATTTGGCGGGTTAGGACCTGCTGTACAAATCTCTCAAGGCTGCCTGATCATGCATTGTCTGTGCCAGCGACTGCTGCATGAAGGAATGCCAGAATTCACCTCGCGGTCACCGCCAGAGTTTCAAGCAGGGACAGGCCGCCCGGTCAGTCAGGGTCAGGACTACACCGTTCCCCTCTGTGTCATCACCTGGATTGGAAAACTCACAGGCCTGTTTACATAAAGTAAACATAAAGTCGATGTTCTTAAAAGGCTGAAGTGGTGGAGCCAGGCACTTACAGGGTTAGCGGTTTGATTCACACAGACCACCCATGTTGGAGAAATCCTGTCACCTGACCATACACACACTTCCTGTGTCTGAAACCTTCCAACAGACTTTCTGCACAGTCATGGTTGTTCATCTGTTGCAACATTTTGGTCAAAAAGGTGAACAAAGCAACAGAAACAAGAGACTCTGAGGAGCATTGTATTGAAGCAATGTAATAATCTAAAGTAATAGCAATATTGGAAATAGATTTTATTTCTATTCCCCAGAGGATGAACCACCTTCATTACAATTACAGCTCTGTTGTAAATCATCTGTGTTGATGGTACACAAACATACACAAACAAAGTTTGGGTTTCAAACTTAACTGACAGTTGTTTTTATTTAAGATAAAGATATTGGCAACATCCTTTCTAATGTCATTATTTTCAAAATATGAATTACTTGTTAAATAAGTTGAAGTTGCAGCATAAGAACTTAGTAACACTAAATAAAACATTTGGCCAACAGGAGACCTACTATTCATTCCACATGCACATAGCTCCCTCTGCTGGAGTCAGCAGGAGCCACCACTCTGACTGCAACAGTACTGCAACGCTGCAATATTTGTGTTGTTTACTGAAAAATAAACTCACCGAGCCTGAAGTCCAACCACATCTGCCTGTATCAGATTCTTGGTGCCATACTTAGGTCATCCATGTAGGTTTCACAGAATGGACCTGATAGCAGCTGGTCCCCCCATTCAGCATCATGCCAGTGTTTTTATGTCCTCCAGTTCATAATTATGCTGGCCAGTAATGACAAAATAAACACACGTTCATGGATCAGTAAACATTATACAAAGTTATGCTGGCATGCACACATTTAGTTGTTGAAACTTGACTGCGAAAACTTTAACGTATAAAACTTACACTCAAATGCGTATAAAACTTACACTCAACTTACACTCAAATGCTTTCACTTTAAAGCTGCACCCTAGCTTCAGCTTTAGAAATGACCTCAGTGACCTCTGTTTGACTTCACTCTGACACATGCTCAGAATGACCTGAGTCACAAGCATGGTCCATCCTTACTCGGTGCCATACAAGGTGGCAACAGCTGGAACCAGGTTCAAAACCACTCTTTAGAAAACTAGAAAATGATGCCATCTTTATTTACAATACAATAGTGATCCGACCTCAGCATAACCTCAGTCACTTATATTTGAATGGAAATAGCCATCAAGGAAATTGTAGTAACATTGGAGAGACATGCTCTACATTGTCACCTGACTTCCAAATTCAACCACTAGATAGTGCTGTCACCTGAATGTAAAATGATGGTTGTGTGTGTGTTTGTGTAAAAATAAAAATTCATGGATTGTAGAGGATTGTATTAGCTAAGTACAGCCTCAGACAACAACATTTATTGTTGTTTGTTTATTTTGCACGTTCAATACTGTGTCCCCTCCTTCCTGTATCCATAGGATTTAATTAGTTGGATTTAATTAGTTGAGCTGCAGCAGGTGCTGCTGATGATCAGTCCTTGATGAACTGATCATCAGCAGGTGTTCAGACCTCTGTTGTTTGGACATGTTTGCTGCTCCTGAACATTCAGGTTTGTCTTAATAACTAACAGTGGTGTTGAGAAGCAGCTGTTGCTGCACATCAACCTGGAAAGACTTATAAAACCATTTGAAACTGTTTGGAGTTCAATGTTCTACAGATCGTTAATGTGACAGCACAAAACAAAACAAAAATGTTTTGTTGTTGTTCATCTGATGTGTTTGCCTAAAACTAAGACACTATGATCAGATGATTACACATGAAGAAATAATAGAGGGGGTACTCATTCTATCCCCAGACATTTTTAACATTTAACATTTGTGAAAGACTTATTCAGCTGCAGCTACATGTAGCGGAGCATAAAGTAATACTGCCTGTCAGGTTTAGTAAAGTAGCCTGCAGGAGTACATTTGCAGACTGCATGCTCCAACAACTGCATCAGTGACTCTGCAGCAGTCCTGTCTGTCCTCGTGTGACCCTCAAACATACATTTTGGGTTGGAGCAGCCATGATATCGCCTGCAGTGACGTCACCTACTCCTGCACAGTAAACCCCTCTGCACTGTAACAGAATGACAGCTGCCATCACTGCTATCAATTCACACCTGTGATCACACATGAAAAGCTTTAGCGGTCCGATCAGCGGCTATTTGCGTCCTCAAAATCTTATTAAGGGACTAGACTGACAGCGGCGGCGTGTGTTTGTGTGTTAATGTGTGGGGATAGGTAGGGGCTGGAGGTGTGAGTTATTCGCGGGCATAGGACACACAAGAAGCCGTCAAAGTCGGACTGCAGCGCGGGGACAGTGGACTCTGGTGCCGCGGAGGTATCCCGTCGCACCTGCCTGTCTTCCTCTCCTCCTCTGTGGGTGTCTACCTGTCTCCCTCTCTTTGTCTGTGCACAACTCGGTACCGGTTTGGGTCGAGGCGCCATTTCTGTTTCAGAGGACGTCTGCTGTCAGTGGAAGGAAAGAAAAACACCGACGGAACGATGCTGACGCTGCTGACATCCATGTATCTGGTGGTGAGGGCGGTTTCCTCGCAGGTGAGTTGAAAGCAGCGCAGCCGCCAGTTAGCTTGACCGGCGCGGGGACGGAGCTGACAGCGCGTCCTTGAACGCACCATTAGTGATCGTTTCTGCAGTTAAACTTCACAGTCACAGCCCGATATTACTCAGTTTCCCTCCCAAACTAAGTCCTTTAATATGTCTACGTTAATTATGCGCATATCATCATGGTTTATGCCACTGCAGGGGTGAACAGGACGGTGACTTGGTGAGGAAACAGCCCCGAGCTTTTACCGGGCCTTTCCTGTTTGACTTCAGGTGTGAAAATGGCCGCCGGAAACCCTACACCACCTTGGTGTCCGTGAGGGACGCGTCTTTTTCTGAGCCCGTCATCATTAATTCAGTGAGAGTCATCTCTTCTTGTCAGCTTTGGCAAGTGTTCGTGCCAACAGTGAAGGCAACCATGGTGTACAAAGTAACATCCGCTTAGCCTCTTCAAAATAAAAGCACGCTTCTTTGTTGCTCTGAGAACTTGTGAAAGAAGCAGTTCTATGTTGATAAAGAACTTTTAACTAACTAACTCCAAGTCCAGGTGCTGCTTTGAGCTTATCCTTTGCAAGCAACTGCAGCATCCATCAAAAGTACATTTAGAAAATAGAAATAAATAAATAAAGCAAAACAATATTACATATACATTTTAACATGCAAAATAATTCAAACAGAAAAAATAATTGTGACTTTTAGTATTTTTGTTTTGACTTTTAACTCTCTTTAACTTTTCACTGAAAAAAAAACCAAATATTCATTATAAAAACTGGCTGTGTGGTTTAGTTTTGTTCTTAAGTTGTGTCAGCTTAAGAAATATCTGCTCAGGGTTAAGGTGACTCTAAATTATATACATTGAATGAAATATGATCATGACAAAGATACAGTAATGAAAAACATGATGACATTAATCGTTATTTTGAATGTTGATACATTTTAACTGCAGAAAAAACGCGCAATGCTCCTTTTATTTTGAAAGCTGACTAAAAGTCTTTCCGGTATTCTTCCATGTGTTTGCTGCTACTTTGTTGAAACAGTCAGGGCTGCAGATTATCAGCACCTCGGTCAGTTCCTGCCTGGCTGCCAGCAGCACGGAACTGTTTTATCTCTGGTTAGCTTTACCGAAACTGAACCCAGCACAGAGTTCCAACATGGCTGCCGGTGTCCTTGATATAGGCTGAAGGATGGACAGAGGTCTGACTGTAACTGAACACCTCACCTGAAGGTCTCTCTGAAAGAACACCCTGCTCATTCATCTCAGAATTTCTTCCTGTGGAGCCACGTTTTAATCTGCTACATTAGATCTTATTACGGTTTCTAATTTCTAATTGTTCTTTTCTCTGGAACCATGACAGCCTCACACAAGCATCCTAATTTTCCTAGAGATTACTTCTACATATCTTCATCACACTGTTAAGTTGGGTAGAGTTTTTTGTTTATATTCTGTAGGAAAAAAACGAATCTGTGTTTTTGACCTTTGACCTCCTGACTGTTGGTAATCTTGCTGTTGCTAGACTGTTTTTCTGCTCTTTGAACGTCAGCAGATCAGACAGCTCTGTGCAGATTTACCTCCTGCAAGGCAGCAGATAACTGGCTGACCTGCGACTTAACCAGTTGGCAAGTGAACCCTCTGACTTTGTGTAGTCTGGATAGGGACCTCTAGTCACCTTTTACCCTTGACCCTGATTTGACAACACCCAGAATAATCCAGAGATGTAGACATGAACTTTAGTATTTCCTCATTCCTTTTTCAAGATGATTTTGTGGGTTCTTGGCTTGGAAGGTATGTAATAGAATTCATAGAATAGGAATGTGCATATCTCACAGAGATAACTTGGAGAGTTTCTGGAGTTGTACCAGGGGATAAAAAGGTTTCTCGAGTAGTTAAGTAAACCTTTTATGTGTGATCCATGGGGTTTAAAGACTGACGTTAGTTAGCATAATTTATCCATCTAAAAATGTACAAGATGAATAACACTGTCAGTGCAGCAGGATTGAAAGGATTAAAAGAACCTCCTTGGACCATTGTTCAAAACAGAAAACAAACAAATTAAGTCAAGTTTATGAAGCCGGTTCTGCATGCTAACTCTGATGGTACCAACTACACTCAACAAAAATATAAACGCAACACTTTTGTTTTTGCTCCCATGTTTCATGAGATGGACTTGAAGATCTAAACTTCATTCCAGATACACAATATTACCATTCCTCTCAAACATTGTTCACAAATCTGTCTAAATGTGTGATAGTGAGCACTTCTGCTTTGCTGAGATAATCCATCCCACCTCACAGGTGTGCCACATCAAGATGCTGATCTGACATCATGATTAGTGCACAGGTGTACCTCAAACTGCCCACAATAAAAGGCCACCCTGAAATGTGCAGTTTTGTCTCACAGCAAAATGCCACAGATGCCACAAGCATTGAGGGAGCGTGCAATTGGCATGCTGACAGCAGGAATGTCAACCAGATCTGTTGCTCGTGCATTGAATGTTCATTTCTCCACCATAAGCCGTCTCCAAAGGCGTTTCAGAGAATATGGCAGTACATCCAACCGGCCTCACAACCGCAGACCACGAGTAACCACACCAGCCCAGGACCTCCACATCCAGCAGGTTCACCTCCGAGATCGTCTGAGACCAGCCACTCAGACAGCTGCTGAAACAATTGGTTTGCATAACCAAACAATTTCTGCACAAACTGTCAGAAACCGTCTCAGGGAAGCTCAACTGCATGCTCGTCGTCCTCATCGGGGTCTTAACCTGACTCCAGATCGTTGACGTAACAGACTTGAGTGGGCAAATGCTCACATTCGATGGCGTCTAGCACGTTGGAGAGGTGTTCTCTTCACGGATGAATCTCGGTTTACATTGTTCAGGGCAGATGGCAGACAGCGTGTGTGGCGTCGTGTGGGTGAGCGCTTTGCTGATGTCAATGTTGTGGATCAAGTGGCCCATGGTGGTGGTGGGGTCATGGTATGGGCAGGCATCTGTTATGGACGAAGAACACAGGTGCATTTTATTGATGGCATTTTGAATGCACAGAGATACCGTGATGAGATCCTGAGGCCCATTGTTGTGCCATACATCCATGAACATCACCTCATGTTTCAGCAAGATAATGCACGGCCCCATGTTGCAAGGATCTGTACACAATTCTTGGAAGCTGAAAATGTCCCAGTTCTTGCATGGCCAGCATACTCCCCGGACATGTCACCCATTGAACATGTTTGGGATGTGCTTGACCGGCGTATACGACAGCGTGCACCAGTTCCCACTAATATCCAGCAACTTCGCACAGCCATTGAAGAGGAGTGGACCAACATTCCACAGGCCACAATAGACAATCTGATAAACTCTATGCGAAGAAGATGTGTTGCACTGCATGAGGCAAATGGTGGTCACACCAGATACTGACTGGTTCTGAGTCCCCAGACCGCCAATAAAGCAGAAACAAAACGCACATTTCAGGGTGGCCTTTTATTGTGGGCAGTTTGAGGTACACCTGTGCACTAATCATGATGTCAGATCAGCATCTTGATGTGGCACACCTGTGAGGTGGGATGGATTATCTCAGCAAAGCAGAAGTGCTCACTATCACACATTTAGACAGATTTGTGAACAATGTTTGAGAGGAATGGTAATATTGTGTATCTGGAATGAAGTTTAGATCTTCAAGTCCATCTCATGAAACATGGGAGCAAAAACAAAAGTGTTGCGTTTATATTTTTGTTGAGTGTAGTTTTGCTCTTTCATGTTTGCTTTGGTTTTCACCTGTAATGCTTCTCCCATCGTCCTGATTTTGTGAAATGTGTGTGATGTTCCTCGTTAGTATAGTGGATAGTATCTCTGCCTGTCACGCAGAAGACTGGGGTTTGATTCCCCGACGGGGAGAACACCTTTGGGGCAGCAGTGGCTCGGTGGTATAGCAGGGTGGTTTAATCCCAACTCCTCCCTAAGTCATTGTTGTGTGTCCTTGGGCAAGACACTTTACTCGCACTGTCTCCAGTGTACTCACTGGTGTGGTGTGCCTTGCTGGTCATTGTATGACACTGCAGCAGCAGCCTCTGGGATTATTAAAGTATCTAAAACAAATAAATAAAATTATTAACCTTCGGCGTCATTGGGGACATTTTTGTCCACTTGGGTAAATTTACCTGGCCACCATTTTATCTGTGTTGGTGCATATGGCACAATTTTAGTAATAATGCATCAAACTCAATATTTTGGCTAATCTTTGACCTATCCATGACAGATATAAATATAATGCCTCAGCCACCTAACTTTTGTTTTGTGGAAAATAACCAATTTTTTGTGTTTTCTTTATAAAAAATTACTGTGACATCGGGTAATCAAACTGGCATTTAAAGGGTTAAATTCCTCAAAATGATTTAATGTTTGGTAGTTTTTAGCAGGGCTGAAGTTGTTTAACATATTTATGCAGAAAAAAAGTAAGAAAAAATATTAATCTGTTAATTTTTTATAGCAGTTTTTTGGAAGTGGACATTTTTGTCCACGAATGATACAAAAGGGTAGTGATTTAGAGTGACGCCTGAGGGTTAAATAGATGAAATTTATCGTGCATGATAAAAGATGTAGTCCACAACACACTTTAGATATTGACCTTATGTAAAATTGTCTTTATATTGGCAGTGTGCAATTCAAAAGGGATCAAAAAATATTTTGTCTCCATAGACGGCTGTTCATATTTTTTTTTCAGAAAGGTCCCATGGGGCTGAAGATTCTCATTCATCCAGGTCATTTTCATTCAGAAGGTTGAAACAAGGCAACTGGACTTTGGATTGAATTTTCTTGAAGACATTTCGCTGCTCATCCAAGCAGCTTCACCAGCCCAGCAAGAACAATGGGCTGTTCGCCTGTCCCCCTCCGGCAGGCTCACAGTCGTTAGCCAGTCATTAGAGACACCAGACACACACAGTCAGACCAACACAGGTAAGTATGGAGACATTTAGAGCTATTGTGTGTGAGTTTCACACAGACCTACTCACTGAGGTCCTCCACCACATATAAACCATGTTTCCCCACCAAATGGTGAGAACTGATGAAGCTGCTTGGAGGAGCAGGGAGACTTCTTCAAGAAAGCTCTACAAGTCCAGACGCCTCGCTTCAACCTTCTGAAAGGTCCCATGGGGTCTAAAGGGCCATGACTTAAAGAGTGCAGCAGGGCTTTTGTGTAAATAATATTGTCATTATTTTAATCCTGCTTCTCTGACCGTGTCAAAGTTGATGTTATATTTAATAGTCAATCATTCTGTAGTAGCAGTAGCAAAGTAGTAGCAAACTACAGTCAGTGTTTGAAGTCTGTTTTACAGTCTTTCCTGAGAGATATTAGGGAGGAGGTTTCATTCAATCAAACCTACTTCACATTAGATCTGCATCTGTGTTTGGTTATTGTTATTACATATGTCTCACTACTGTCCAGGAGAATTGATGCAGTTCTGTTGCCAGTCACAAGAGGATGCTAAAAATACATGTTCCAGACCAATCATTCCCATAGAAATATTTTCTTAGAATGAAAAGTTGTATGTGTAATGTGTATCAGTAGCTGCCTATTGCTAAATATTTGGCCAGTAAGCTAAACAACATAAAGGCATTTATGTTGTTTAGATCACCTCAGGCACCTCCGAGTTTAAGGTTAAACCAAACAGAATAATATAAGTACCAACACACGTGAAAATACAACAAACACATGATGTGGGAAAAAATAGATGAAAATGTCAAATTAGTTATATTTATTTGTGTGACAGTCATTTCTATTAACCAGTAGTTCAGTGAATAAGCGCTTTGTCATGCTGAAGGACAGGCAGTGTTGTTCCTCTGCTGACCACGAGATGTCGCCACAGCACAGCTTCCAGATGCTCCCTTAGAAAGGACGCTTTTTACAAAGTCTACCATATTTGGCACAGGTAGGCGCGGTTTGGCCAGAGCAGTGCATTATGGGAGATTGTGTTTTTGTGTTAATTGGGCCGGTCTTTAAAAAAACTGCGTTGACTACAAGTCCCGTGGTGCGTTTGGGGCGCGTCGATTCACCGCCTGACTTTACAACACACGGATAGAGGTGACCCCTTTGGTTCAGTTCGAGTCCGAGCAGGGAGAGAAGGCGCCGCAGAACCAACGCATCTTCATCCGCTAGCGAAATGGTAAGAAGCGCTTCCTGCTCCGTCTGACAGCACGAAGGTTTAAAGAAAACAGTATCCGTCCTTTTATCCTTGAATAACGTAATGCTGTGCCAAATAATGCACTAACAGTTGACATTGGGGCAAAGGCGGCAGTGCCATCATTTATTCCCACCTGTCTCCATGCTAATATGCTAATATTCCATGTTTAAACACAGGTTGTCGTTGTGCATGATTCACAATGGAAGAGCCGAGGACAGAGCAGACAGACGCAGTTTGTTGCGCAGTTTTGGAGACGTGTTTGAAATGAAAGATGTAACGTTAGCATCTGGAGCGGAGAGTGCAGATTAGTTCCATACTTTGTACAACACCAGTGCAGTGTACAGTCATTCATCTGCCTCCATTTTAATGCAGCCAGGCTCCGGCGTGGCATCAGCGTCATCACAGGCCTCTTCTCTTACCAATCCCGGCAGGAGCCGAGGCAGATTGAATCTGAGTTCACAAAGCTGTCCGTTAGAAGATGCTCTGCCTAGCAGACTAGTTTCAACTTGTAATGATGTCAATCAACATGGTTTCCAAACTTATTGATTGTCCTTGTTTGTCCTGCTTCAGCTGCATTATGTAAAATCTTAAATACACGCTGTATTCCTGATGAAGACCTTTGTGAAGAATGGTGTCAGGATTCCCACATCTGCATGCTGTATGCAGAAGAAAGATAAAGGTCCAAGGTCTTCAGTATATGCTTGATTCAAAATCAATTAATGATCCAGTTCAAAACAACAGTCCTGGTTATCTCCACTTCAGCCCCCACCCTCAGTTATTTTCTGTATCTAGGTCAATGACACATACTGTTGCTGTCCTTTCAGGCTGAACCAATCCGTGTTGTGGTGACTGGCGCTGCTGGCCAGATTGCCTACTCCCTGCTGTACAGCATTGCTAAGGGAGATGTGTTTGGGAAGGACCAGGTAAGACTCAGCCTGAGCTTCCATTACATAACCTTCAGGAGCCGCAGCAAAGCATTCTCCCCCTGCAGCTGATCAGTGCACAGGCTGGGCGATGCACTGTTACGTAATGGAATTAACCTGAATAATGAACACTGAAGTCTTAAGAAAGAATGCATCTCTTTGTATAATGTAATGCAACCGGTCAGTGTTGAGAATTATAGATTTAAGTACTTGATTGTTCTATGCCCGTGTTACAGCTCAAAACATGACCTTTATTCATGAGTCCTCCATGTGGCCACATCACATATCAGAAGTCATTGAATACCTTTGTATCTCACATTGAAGGGTACATGTTTGTTCATATAGTACCTGTGATTTACTGACTCCATGTTCTCTTGTGTCTCATAAGCCCATCATCCTGATCCTGCTGGACATCCCTCCCATGCTCCCAGTGCTGGATGGAGTCGTCATGGAGCTGCAGGACTGCGCCCTCCCTCTGCTCAGGGGTGAGAACCCAACAAACCTGTTTATGTGAAATCAATATATGGCAGCAGGCCAGTGTTTAAATAACAAAAATGTGTCAAGAGTATTACAGTGATAAAATATGTGGCAATGTCATGTGATGACCACAGACATGCATACAAAAGAAGTGTACCATCACGAGTGGGAGGATTATGAGGCTGCTCATGCTGCTACCGAAAATCAAGTTATCTCTGATGATATATTCATACCTGTGAGAACAAAATGTGAAACTCTTTCAGTGTGCTGTCCATAATGGTAAGAACAACTTGGGCCTCATCTGGAATGCAGTACACATGGTGTCTGCATGCATGTTATTTGTCCTTCATAGCTTCTGTATAGAAGCCCCCTCTTTCTGCTGTCCGGAGGAGGAGGAGGAGGAGGAGGAGGAGGGTCTAAAATAAGGCCTCTGGTTGGCTGCTGGTGGTGGCACCGCATTAGCCAATCAGAGCAGTGGTGGGACAACAATGAGCAGAGGAGAAGTGAACCCAGACTGAAGTCCAGTCTGATAGCAGCCGGTTTATGTTTAAGAAGTAGACAGAATCCATCTTATCGCAATCAACAGAGGCAGCAGCAGTTTATCTAAAAACAGACCTCTTTGAATTTAAACATTGACGCCCCAAACAATAACAGATTGTTAAAATATATAAACATTAACAACATGACTATGTTGACTGAAGGTCGTGTATTGAGAGGGTCCAGTGTGATGTGAATGTGGTTTACTACCTCCTCTTATCCTTATCAATATGTCCTCCTGCAAGTGGCACCTTTGTTCAGAACAGATAACTTGTACTGCAGGTTAACCATCTCTCTCTTCACCCCCACAGAGGTCATCCCCACTGACAAGGTGGAGGTGGGCTTTAAGGACATCGACGCCGCCATCTTGGTTGGTTCCATGCCCAGAAAGGAGGGCATGGAGAGGAAGGACCTCTTGAAGGCCAACGTGGCCATCTTCAAGACCCAGGGAGCGGCCCTGGACAAGTACGCCAAGAAGACCGTCAAGGTGACACTTCTCTCATGTCTGTTGTTGGGGTCTGCTTACTGGCTTTTAAAGAAACCACTTGCAGCTGATGAACTCAGGAAATGAAAGTTGCTTACACTGCACCCCTTTACCCAAGAAAAAAGGCATGTCTTTTGAGAGGCAGCTGTTGTTCTGCTGTCGTGTTAGCTCTGCTGAGTGTCTGCAAAACATTTCTGTGAATTCAATCAAGAAAAGAACGGAGGGCCTTCAGAGCTCAAAGCTCCTCAGGTTGAGTGGTTTGTGCATATAACATTAGTTAATAACATTAGTCCATAACATGTACATTCTAATCCCAAAGTCCTCTGTGGGTTCTGGTGTGAGTGTGACAAGAGGGCGCATTTCTCTTGAGGTCAAAGTTCAGATTGTTGAGAATCTGTGGAGAAAACAGGCAGATGATGTCAACACTGAGGCATTTGAAGCATCTCAACACAAATAATAAGGAAAACTCCTTGCACAGTAAAGATAATATTGTATTAGAATGATATATTTTTACACTACTAGCAGCATAGACACTGGAGCTCAAAGTGTTCGTCAGTTACTGCCATTTATTAGCACTTGGTACAACACACCAAGTGGCATCAGTGCTAACATGCTGTGACAACTAGGAAATGCATAAACAATTCACACTATGAATAACACAATATAGCATTCTCATAGAGAACAACCCTCACACTGTTACTGTGTCAGCATTTCAGCAGTTACATTTTCCACTTTAAAATGAAAGGGTTTCTTCTGTACATGTTCTTAATTGTATTTATGTTACCAAAACAATAACATGCATTAGGACCTTCTTGATTATCTATTAGTCTGAGATGATATGCGTCTTATGCAGGTGTTTACTTTTCTTCCTGTCAGGTTTTGGTGGTGGGAAACCCAGCGAACACCAACTGTCTGATCGCTTCCAAGTCCGCTCCATCCATCCCCAAAGAGAACTTCTCCTGCCTGACCCGACTGGACCACAACAGAGCCTGCTCCCAGGTACACACACGTTTTTGTCTATGTACAAACATACAAGCAACAATTGAACCCACAATTCTATTTCTGTATTAACAATACTACTGCTTTGTGTTCTTCTTCCTACAGGTGGCAATGCGCTGCGGCGTGTCCGCTGACAGCGTGAAGAATGTCATCATCTGGGGAAACCACTCCTCCACCCAGTACCCAGACGTCCATCATACCAAGGTCAACATCCATGGCACCGAGGTGGCTGCCTATGACGCCATCAAGAACGATGCCTGGCTCAGAGGGGACTTCATCTCTGTGAGTGCTTCCCTCTGAGGCTCTTTTGTCTGTAATCTTATCGTATTTTAGATTTCACATTTTCCACAATTCTTAAACTTTCTCCTCTCGCTTCTGCAGACAGTGCAGCTGCGTGGTGCAGCCGTCATCAAGGCCAGGAAGCTGTCTAGCGCCATGTCAGCTGCCAAGGCCATCTGCGACCACATGAGGGACATCTGGTTCGGCACCAAGGAGGTCAGTGACAGATGCTAGCTCCGCAGGTGGTTAGAGGTTCAGCTCTCTGGGATGATGTTGTGTCTGTCAGTAAGGATTCACTGTGTCCCATATTTCTAAAACAATCTGAGTGAGGCTTTTTTTGCCCACCAACAGGGTGAGTTCATCTCCATGGGTGTGTACGCTGGTGGAAACTCCTACGGCATCCCAGAAGACCTCATCTACTCCTTCCCCATCCAGATCAAGGTAAGCCAATGTTACACCACAGTGAGTGTCTGGAAGCATCCAGGCTCTGTGGTTGCCAAGCACACATACAAAGAAGGTCAAATAACCAAACATCTCAACCCCTGCAGAACAAGACCTGGAAGATAGTTGATGGACTCCCGATCAACGACTTTTCCCGAGCCAAGATGGACGCCACAGCAGCAGAGCTGGTGGAGGAGCGAGACACTGCTCTGGACTTCCTGTCCCAGTGACTGTCACCCACAGCAGGCCAACAGCAGCCCGTGGATCTCCCAAAGGCTCGCTGCTCTCGGCTCTGAAGACGAAGCCCTCCACCATTATAAATGTCCGAGCCGGTGTCACCTCTTTGTGTGTGTGTGTCTGTGTGTGTGGCTGAATGCATCAGTGTGCGTATGCGTGTGTGTGTCACTAGGCCACCTCTTCAGGTTTTTAGAAACCTGTTTACCACAACCTGGCCTCCTCCGTCTGCAAGAGTGTAAGAGAATGTGTTGGTGGATGATAGACACACACTAGCTGTCCTGAAACTATAATGAAACCTGTTATCACCAATAAAACAAGGAATCTGACAGACCAAACTCACGACTCTGATGTTGAATGGATGGAGAGTTCTTCCAATGACATGGGAAAAACATTGTCTACCAGACAGATGATAAATAAATGTAGACATTAATGAAATTTGAAAATACATGAGTAAATGACACATATTTTATAGGTAAACCACAAACATGGACTTGAACTCAGGACACAACAATAAAGTGACCAGCGGACTCATGTTACAGTTGTCAAGTTGAGATGGTAGCTGCAACATGTTTCTAAATTTAGAAGAGTGACCTGCGTGGAACAATGTCCCCTCAGTTTCCATTAGTAAATGTTTTTAACCACACGAGGGCGGTGTTTATCTGTGTGAATGCACATCCAAAGGCACTGCATCATGTCTGCAAAAGTTAGTACCCCCTCTTTTAATTCTGGGTTTGTATAAAGACATAATAAAAATCCTCTTGTTGTACTGAGAACATAACTTCTTTCACAAGTCCATTTTTATTTAGCTAAAAATAAAGCCAAAAAGATAAATACAACATGACAGTGGTTTAATATGTTGTAGATCCACCATTAGCAGAAATAACTTAGTAAGTAATAGTTTTCTATGTAGCTTTATTAGTCTCTCACATCATTGTGGAGGAATTTTGGTCCATTCTTTAAAACTTTGCTTCAGTTTTTTTAAGGCTTTTGGTCATCCTCTTACTCTTGAAGTCACACCACAGCATTTCAACTAGGTTGAGGTCTGGACTTTGACTAGACCATTCCAAACCTGGATTCTTTCATTTTTGTCTTTCTGATGTGGATTTGCTGCTGTGCTTTGGATTGTTTATTTATTTATTTATTTACAACAAATAAATAAATAAATCAACATAATACACAGACCATTGCAGTGACCTCCAGTGAATGTCTTTAACCACATGAGGGCAGTATTTTCCATATACATTTTGATCCAACTACCGCGTATCATTTAAAATGTTTTGTTTTTTTTCTTCAAACGTTGTCAGATCAAACATGATCACACGAAACTGAGAGTGGAGACACATAATGCACTGTAATGGACGTGAGGCAGAAACACTTCAGAAACATGTTGTTATACTGTTAAATATCACACTGACATATTGACTGATCGATTGAAGATTGAAAAATCGATATATCCCATTTTGGAAACAATAAGGATTAGTTCATCTTGCCTTACCATCTTTTTATTTTATTTATAAATAACATGTATTTCAGATTGAACAAGTCTTCTGTAGCTGAAGCTACAGGTGTCAGTGAGACTCTCCTGGGTGGGCGGGACCTTTTGACAGCCACGCGATTGGCAGCCATGTTGGACCAATAAGTTCTCAGCTTTACACCTCGTGCTTTTACGTCACGTGTCTATACAGAGTTGGTGGGCTCGCGCCGCAGGCAGCATGCTAGGCTGGCTGCAGCTAACAGCAGGAGGATGAAGTTACAGCGACTTTCACTCTCCTAAAGCCGGGTTCTCCCGATCCGAGCGACACCTCGTCTCTCTCCGAGGTTGTCCGTGTTTTCCTCGGGTGTGTTTTTGAGGTTCTTCCGTTACTTTGACAGTGTATTCAGGTGGGTGAGAGCTTCGTCACGCAGAGCCACGGCTGTTTGTGCACGAAAAGTCAAAACATGTTCTGCTGCAGGTTTAGTAAATATTAAAAAGCACCGAGACACGCTTCAGCTCCGCATGTGTGTGTGTGTGTGTGTGTGTGTGTGTGTCACACTGTGACGTCCCACACTGATGATACCCCTCAGTATCTAGCTGCACGTCCATGTGCTGCCTGGAACAATATATCATGAGTTATTTTAATATCTCACCGCGCTTAGGCCATAATAAACTTACCTCCCGTCTAAATAAGGGCATGCTCTGCTGACGTCACACACACGGAAGGAAAAACAGCGATAGGTTAACGCACTTTTATATTAAAAGGAATATAAACACGTGATTAGGAGTTTCATTAAATAAATGCAAAAATAATATAGTTTAAAAACATAAACATATTCATGGTGTTCACAGTCTACATAGCTTCAAACAGCACATGTTAACTGTTAGAGTGCAGCTCTGCAGACTCAGCAGTTCGCACCTTTGACCTTCATACAGGAGTAGAAATGTGAAGGCCACTATAAAGGCCTTACCGAGAATCATGTGAGCACATAATATTCCAGAGAACTGCACGTGTAAGTGAAGGCCATCAGCACGAAAATGTACTTTTTTTTAAAAAATAACGTTTGGTCACACAAAATAAAATAAAACAATCACGCTGTTGACTCATTGATAGGATATATAGTTACCCAAGACTGTTAATGCTTGGTGTCTTAAAATACATGCATGGATGTTCAAAAGTGAAAATGTGCTGCTGCACTGATCAGTCTGTCAGAGCACTGAAAGTGCTTGGAAAAAAAACTTGTGCAGATCAGTGTGTTCATGACCTTTAAATGAATTCAGTGTACTTTTAAATGGTGTGTTCAGACCCGTCCATCCATTGGTTTAAACACTAATTAATATAAAATTGTTTTTCATGATTAGAACTGCAGTTAATACTTTTGCCTTTTCATTTAATAGTTAAAGAAAAAAAGTTGTTACCAAATGATTTATCTCACCAGCTGTTCAAAAATTCCAAAATATTCACTTTATTATGAATAAATGAGAAACAGTAAATATTTGTATCATCAACTGATAACCCCTGAACATTTTAGTGCATACCTGGGCAGTATGACCAGCAGTGTACTGTAAATATGGTTTTATTATAGCGAATAGTAAACAGGGCTTTATGCCCCCGCTCTGTTAGGTGATGTAACTGGCATAATGAGCCATCATAGTTTGTGGTAATTGGATGACTAACAATACATTTTTTACAGTGGGCCTTGCAACAAACAAACAAACAAACAAAACCCAACTACAAACTTCAAAGAGCTCCAGAACACACAGAGCTCCACTTACACACACACAGTCTCACTACCCTGGCTTTGTGCGATTGGTGTGTGTGTGTCTGTGGGCAGGCCCTGTGTCAGCACAGGGTCGGAGCAGCAGACCAGTGAGCTTCCACTGAGCTGAGGATGAGGAAGGTGTCTGTTGTTCTCTGACAGCTGCTGACAGTTTTTTTTTTTGTTTCTTATTGGGACCATTTTTTTAAGAAACTCACAGATTCAGTGTGAGCCGACACGTAGCTGCCAGCTGCTTCTTTTCTGCAGATCTTATCGTAGTTGTTTGTCGTTCTTTTAGCAGACTGTAGTGAAATGTCTCTAACTGTGGCTGGTAAGTTCACATCTTATATAAAGTTTGTGCTGAGCAGATCATTTGAGTTTGATATGTGTTGATAGTCACTTTGTGGTCATAGTTTTGCTGCCAGATGTAGTGTGTGACACAACTATTAGCTTTAATTATCAGCTGGAAAAAATACAAATATTGCAAAAATGTTTCAAGTTCTTAAAGTGCACAGAGGTTTTTGCAACTTCCTGTTATATTTACATTAGTGTTATTTGTGACTTTCCTGTGTGACACTTTGGTCACATACATTCTATGTGTCTAAATATTGAGTATTTGTTGGTCATTCTCAGACTCTGCAACAGCAGCCAATTAAAGGCCAACAGTTTTGTATCATTCAGGCTCTAAATGCAAAAGGATGTAAGACCCTGTTGCTCTAAAAACCCATGTGATTGTCCTGGACTATAGTTATACTCTAGTGAAAGTGAAGTTAAATGAATATGCTTGTGTGTGTTCACAGATCTGACCAGAGGAGTGATGACAGAGTTCCAGGAGAAGCTCCGTCAGCAGCATGAGGAGTCCATGCACCGCGAGCTGGAGGCGCTGCTGGGTACAGCCAGCAAGCCTGAAGCAGAGGTGGGAGAAAGTTTTACAGGCACATCTACATCCTTTACTCACTGAGCAGCCTGAACATGTTTTTAAGCTGGAGAATTAAAAACACCAGTGTATGGTTACACACAGTGTCACTAGTGTCAGGGGCTGGTATATCAGTTAAATATGCTGTACAAATATTTGCACCTTATTGCATACAGAAAGTCCACTAGCACAAAGGCTGTGTTGTAAGAGTGCGGGTCACTTACGGGAACCTGAGGTGAACAAACTACAAATCAGAGCACTCGTGTTTGCACATGGGAAACACTACCTTTGTGTAATTTAGGCTTCAGTTTTGCTTTGGTTCTGTGCTGCCGTCCTCTCTCACTTTCACTTTACATTCTTGTAGGTTTCAGCATTACATTCTGTCGATGACCTTTAACGTGACATGGCTACAAGAAAAAGACGATTGAAAGATGTCTTCAACAGGTGCTAAGAGACACGTTCAGTAATGAGGACAATATTGAGACACAGACTTATAGAAACAGCAGCCTCGTCTTTTAAGTTGAAATGTCCATTGGTGCATTCCTCATTATTTGTGTTTTTCATTATTGCGTACTTTGTGCGACCTGTCCAGGGTGTAGTCCCGCCTCTCACCTATAGATAGCTGGGATAAGCTCCAGCCCCCCGTGACCCTGCACTGCAGGACAGAGCGGCTGGATGGATGCAGACATCTGCCAACATCTGTAGTCCACAGCTGAACAGATTATTGTTTTTGTTTTTAAAAGTAATTGAAGAAAATGTTTGATTTGTTCTTTTCCAGATCTCCAGGAAAGATTTTGATGGCTTCAAAAAGCTCTTCCACAGATTCCTGCAGGTCAAAGGTCCTTCAGTCGAATGGACCAAGATCAACCGGCCACCAGAAGACTCGGTAAGCACCAGATACCTGCATGTCATGCTGTTTACCAGAGCTTAGGATGTTGCAATCCTCTGAGGGGCAGTCCAGGGTGAGTGTTTGTCCAAAGGGCCACTTCAGACATCAGAGCAACAAAGTTGGACTGTGCCGTGCTTACATAGGAGGCCAAGTCCCCAAACCTGACTGTGAAAAAGGCCTTTGAAGCCCTCATTATGCTGATGAAGATTTTAAAAAGTCATAAAAATACAAAAAAATAGTGTTTTCTTTGCCTTAGAGTAGGCAGGATCCTTTACTCTGTGTGTGTAATTAGCACAGAAGATCAGTACAGACTACCACACCATCTTGAATCAAGCTTTGTTAAGCAGAGGGGAAGCTGTCTGACTCTGGGTCAACCTTACACCTTCAACACAAGAAGTTTGTTGACACATTTCTATGTGCAGGCAACAGTGATTCTGCTCAAAGAGGTTTGTTTCTGCTTGCCAGCCACAATATTACTGCCACTTCCTGATTTCTCAGATAATTATAAAATGTGTTAATCTCGCATTAAAAAATGGTGTTGGAAGAAACTTTTGTTAAGACGTTATCATTGTATCAACTCTGGTAAACCTAGTGTTGTTGCAGGGCTCAGATGGAGCTAAGCTAGGCCAAACCCTCAACCTGAGTCTCTACTGATTTCCCAATTTGTGGAACTGTTCCTTTAAATCTTTTTAGCTAACACAGAATGGAGAAGAGTGTCATGCCATAACAGGCTACTGTAACCAGAGCTGAAGACAGAGAACAGTCAGGCGAAGGCGGTCTATTCATCAGCATGGTGACATTTCTCTCTCTCTCTCACACACTCCCCACCTTATTCCCAAAATACCCAGCACAGTGAAGGTTAGGAACTATGAATAGTCTGACCGCCGTAGCATTTGAAAGTCTGGTTTTAGGACAGCAAGGCCGTGCAGATGCTGGCATTTATCCCCTGTGGGACTCTGGACTATAAGATACACTCAGACTGTACATTACTGGTGTATTCTCGTCATGCTCTTTACTATGTGAAGGTTTTTATACAACAGTAAATATGTTCTTCTTTAGATACAACTCAGAGATTTAAAGGCTACTTAGTTAGTTAGATATTTATTATATATATTTCAATTCCATGCCGTCTTTTTATTCTTGTCTGTAACAAAAAGAATTTCCCCTCAGGGATAAATAAAGGAATTCTGACTCTGATAAACACAGCAGCACCCACCCACTCCACACTAACTGTGTGATTCCACAGGACTTAAATATTCATATGAAGGCTGATACCCTGGTATTAAACACTGTATCCTGAGAGGAAGAAATGTTTATTTAAATATGTTTATTCACATAATCACAATCAAAAAACAGTGAAAAGGTCTTGTTCCTTAAAGATAAATATTTTCTAGCTTATCAGGATTAGTTACTAACTTCATTCCTAACAAAGGCTATACAAATAGTGTCAGATAGTTATTATGAAAGTGGAGATGATACACACACATAGCATCCATAAATACATGTCCTTCCTGTGTGTCACACTGCGGTTATGTGCTGCTGGGGAGGATCTAAAAGTCAGAGGGTCGCCTGTTCCAAAACAGCTCCTATGGACTGACTGAGTGGAAAAACATATATTTAATAATTAAATCACAAACATCCGGCGTGTAACATCATGTTATATCTGATTAATAAACTTAACGTGATCATCGATCCTCAGCTAATCAGTGTAGACTGTATGTAGAACGAGGGCACCCTGCTGTGGCTGGTGCTAACACTGGCTGTGTGTTTGGTTGTGTAACAGCCTGATGTCTCCCCCCCCCCGTTTGCTCAGTCTGACACTGACCTCAACCTCAGTCTGTGTCTGTCCACATGCAGCTGATGTCAACACTTTCACCCCTGCTTTATTCACAGATTTAACCTGAAGACAAACGCAGTACCACAGCATATACATGAATACTGTTAAACAAACCCTCAGCTGAAATATGACCATAATCAAACTGTATCTGGAGCTCATTCTTTGATAGACAAAGTAGCACAGTTTAGTGCCTGAGCTCAGCCATGACATACTGACACACCAATGCTTTGATTCTTGTCTATCAGGCAGTTCATATTTCAGTCACTAAAAATAAATGCAAAGGACCACAGCTTATAATTAACTAAAAAACTCATGTTTCTTGGGAAATCATTGAAAATGAACCTGCTAAATGCAGAAATATCATACACAAATTTTGACGGCCTCTGTTTGTGAAACAGCATTTGGCATCTGTGTGCTGGCTCTGCTGTCCCTTCAGATCCAGCCCTATGAGAAGATCAGGGCCAAGGGTCTTCCTGACAACATCACCGCCAGCCTCAACAAGCTTGCCGTAGTTAAACTGAATGGTGGCCTGGGAACCAGCATGGGCTGCAAAGGCCCAAAGAGTCTTATCAGCGTCCGCAATGAGAACACCTTCCTGGACCTGACGGTGCAACAGATCGAGGTAGAACTTGCACAAAAACACCACAACACGCTGCTCTACAAGGCCAACGCTCTGATCACACCTTCTCCTCTGCATACACTATTTCAGCATCTGAACAAAACCTACAATGCCAGTGTGCCGCTCGTCCTCATGAACTCCTTCAACACTGATGAAGACACAAACAAGATCCTGCAGAAATACAAACACCACCAGGTCAACATTCACACCTTCAACCAGAGCAGGTGCAGCTCAGGGACACACACCTTCCTTTACTTTGCAAAGTCCAGAAACATGCAGTCTACATGAGTGACTGTCTCCTCTCAGGTATCCGAGGATCAACAAGGAGTCTCTGCTGCCAATCGCCAAGAGTATGACATTGGGCGGTGACAACGCCGAGGCCTGGTACCCACCAGGTCACGGAGACATCTACGCCAGCTTCTACAACTCTGGGCTGCTGGACAAACTCATTGCAGAGGGGAAAGAGTACATCTTTGTGTCCAACATCGACAACCTGGGAGCCACCGTGGACCTCTTCATCCTCCACCACCTGATGAGCCAGCCAGCAGACAAACGCTGCGAGTTCATCATGGAGGTCACTGACAAGACCAGAGCTGATGTCAAGGTCAGTGCAGTCCTTCTACTGTGTGCTGCTGTCATCCAGGTACACGAAGGTTTAGACTTGTTGCTCAGTGCTTCCTGTTTCTTCTCTGCAGGGTGGTACTCTGATCCACTATGAGGACCATCTGAGGCTGCTGGAGATCGCTCAGGTCCCGAAAGCCCATGTGGACGAGTTCAAGTCCGTCACCAAGTTTAAGATCTTTAACACCAACAATCTGTGGATCTCTCTGCCTGCCATGAAGAGACTGCAGGAGAAGAACAGCATGGACCTGGAGATCATCGTCAACCCAAAGGTAGCAAACACTCTCACCCTGAAATGTGAGACACCTCAGTCAGAGGTAAAAATGTAAAATGTCGTCTGTGACCTGCAGGTTATTCATGAATCTCTCTGTCCCTCTGCAGACATTGGACGGAGGTCTAAACGTCATCCAGTTAGAAACAGCCGTGGGCGCCGCCATCAAAAGCTTTAACAACGCCATGGGTGTGAACGTTCCCCGCAGCCGCTTCCTGCCAGTGAAGACGTCGTCCGACCTGTTGCTGGTGATGTCCAACCTGTACAGCATGGATGCTGGCTCACTCACGATGAGCAAGAAAAGGGAGTTCCCCACAACACCACACGTTAAACTAGGCAGCTCCTTCACAAAGGTCAGCAACCCCCACCATGTTGGTTCAGTTGATTCTGTGTTAAGAGGAAACCCACTAGTGTTATATCTGAATGTTGTTTTTTTGTCCTACAGGTTCAGGAGTTTCTGGCCAGGTTTGAAAACATCCCAGACATGCTGGAGCTTGATCACCTTACTGTGTCTGGAGACGTCACCTTTGGAAAGAATGTTTCTCTGAAGGTAAAACACAGTGCATCTGAAGCAAATATCTCAGGACATTGTGAAGGCTATTGTTTGCCTAAAAAAGGAAAAGATTTTAGTGACCATACAAACATAAAACACTCACTCACACACTGTAGTGATGTTGAAATCCAAATTCTCATGCAAAAGGAGCCAGAAGATGCATGGAAACATGAAGCATTGTCAGATCTTCCTGACAATTATATATTCTGATGTACGATTTAAAGCACCAAATCTAAGCTCAAGTTGTTTTATTTCCACCACAACCACTTTGTATTGATGATTTTGTCGTCCTGTGTTTGTTTACTTGTGATATAACAGTAAAAACTGAGCTCTTGCTGGCTTAAAGGTTTACAAAAAGTGATTGACTAATACAGTGATTAAGCTTTCCATCATTTAATTTAGATCAAATGTACATTTGTGCCGGCAGTTCCTGCCAAAATATTGAAGTGGGGGCTGCCATCTTGGTCTGACCTGTTTTTCAACCATTAGTTCTACAGCCCAATGTCATTCCAGAACCATTTGGCACTACTTCCTCTGTGATGTGTGGATCATCAGTGTTTGCCTGCTGACCATGATGAGCACATAGTGATTCTGTTTCACTTTGACCAGGGGACTGTCATCATTATAGCCAATCACGGCGACCGGATTGATATTCCTGCTGGAGCCATGCTGGAGAACAAGATTGTTTCAGGGAACCTGCGGATCCTCGACCACTGAGGCCTTCTGGGGGGAAAAAAACACACACACCAAAGCCATTTGCACTTCAAAGAGACTTTAAGAGATTATTTTAATGAACGGCTAGGCTGACCCTGAAAGGGTCAAAGGTCACCCTCATCCTCCGTCCAGATGCACTATGCAGATGTTCACTGTTACTGCAGACACACACAGCAAAGTTTGACCACTCTGCTCGCCATCTTCTTCTCATGTCAATAAAAAAGTGTAATATGGATCAGCAATTTGTCCTATCGTTTTTCAGAAAAAAAAACTCTTTTTAAACAATAGTTAAAATACAAGTTATCAATGGGGATCAATTACATCAACATCAATGCAGTTAGCTAAAAATGCAGCACATAAACAGACTGACAACAACTTGCTCCATCCTCCTGTTTTATTCAAAGCAGGGTTGAAGGATTCAAGATAATTTGAACTCACACTCATGCTGCCGCCCCAACGCAACAGAGCCAGGGTCGACTCATTCACACACACACTCTCTCTCTCTCACACACACACAGTGGTATGGTAGGCACACAGTAGTGGAGAGCTCAGATGTGTCATCTCTGACGGTCAATCAAAAGTAGGCACTTCTGAAGCAGATGACGGTTCTGGTTTTGTTGTAAGACAGCTGCAGTCACATCACACCAGTACTCCATACATACACAGGCAGGATGATGGTATAAGAGCACTTAGGAAGATGAAGGTTATGTAGTAATCTTGCCAAGTGCTTCTATACAAACAGCTCACAGCCTGCCTGATGTAACTGCAGCTGGACAGGTGAGTGTTTGGTCAGAGCAGCTGAACTTCAGTCAGGAGGAGAAAATCTGATCTTTGCATTTTTAGTGCCATGTGTGATGGAATGTAAACACTGACATAAATAAATGTGTTTACTTCTCATTTTAGAAACCGAAACCTGTGTGATTTCGGCTTCATTAACACACAAACACCCGCAGCTCATGCTAAAACAAGCCAGGACGTGCTTAACTCCAGAGGAGACAAACCTGCACTTCCTAGTTTGTTCTACAGGGGGAGCTTTAGGTCTTTGTGAACCTACAAACCTCCATGTTTCCTACAGGGTTTGAAGTATTACCAGTTCTCCCCTTTTGCCATGTGTGCTGTTTTAACGCAAGTTGCATAATTTTTTAAACATCCCAGACCCAGTTACTCAGAAAAAAATTCAACTGCCAATCGGAACTACTTACACCCGAACTACACCCAGCCAGCATATGTCTGCAATCTGACTGTGACCATCATATTGTGCTTGTGACAGCATGAGCATGGGTGCAAATATTGATGGCATGCTTGTAATATTTATTATGGGCAAAAGAGGTTAAAAAAAGAAAGAAGTAGTTCTATGGTTTTTTTGTGTTTTTATGGTGTCATATTTCTAAATCATATTGGACCTTTTATACTTCTATATTAACTTTTACCATCTATATTGCCTTTTGCATCAAAACAACATAGATGGATACATAGCGCCAGCGAGGAAAACATATTTATATATTTAATTCTGGGAAGAACTGTCACTTTAATGCTATGGGCATTTCATATGGAGATTTAAAAAATATGTTACGGTATATATGTTTTAAACCTCAAAAACTCAGATTTTCTGTTCCACTGTGTCAGATGAAACAAGACGCTCATGCAGACTAAAAATACAGTAGACGTTCAACGGTTGATATTCATGCAGAATTCACATTCTGCAAACTCTCAGCATCAATTAACTACATGTCATAAAAAAAAAAGTTTGCCTCTGTCAGATGAAAGACAGTGACCGCACGAAGAGCTGAATTCCATAAGAAAGCGTTTTACTTTGGTAATAACAGGATGCCGCTTTCAGACTCCGGATATTGAGTCAATGAAATGAAACTCTTCAGTGTCACACCTCTCTCCGCCAGGGTTCCTCCAACCGAAGTATAAAAAATGATAGCCTGCCAAGAGATGCTGATCAAAGAGGTTTGGAAAAAGAACCCTGTTGATTCTTTCAGAGCAGAAAGGAGTGAATCATTTTATCCCCTGAATCTTCAGCTGTGAGATTTTCAAAAAGTCTGAAATCAGTAACAGAAAAGGTTGTTAATGATAAAAATCCCTTCGGCTCCATCATCCCGGCCTGCTAGAGGAAGAGGTCTGCACAGTATAGAATGTATTCCAGGCAAAAAAATAAATTACCCCATTATCCACACCCTGCGCTCCCACTAAGACTGTCTAATAATTTACTAGTATTTCTGTTGAATTGCACACAGTGAGATGAGGTGGCAGCAGTTTGTAGGAGGCTCTATGTGTTCCTTGAGTCTTTGAAGCTGCTGGAGCGGCTCCGGCATGCTGCTGCTCTTCTTCTCCCAGTTTTGTATTTGGTCCCTCTGGGCCTTCCCCACCTTCAGCCGGCTGTCATCGGCCCCTGAGGTCAGCCCCCAAATCACCGGGCCGGTCGGTTGGTTGGTTCTGGAAATCCAGACTCCGTCACCTATCACCTCTTCTGCTCCCAGATCTCAGCCATGTTCAGGTCGAGCCGCTCGAGGCTCTTCAGCGCCTGGACGTTCTCTGTGTAGAACGCCACGTCCACCACCACCAACCTGCAAACACAGGCACAGATTACACTTAAAAATGTCGAGAGAGGATCTCTCTCTATGTTGCCATATTGGCCATTAAAAAAAAATGTTTTGCTTTGTGGACTTTATCATCTACAGAAAAATACACCGCTCAAAAAATAAAGGGAACACTTAAACAACACAATGTAGCTCCAAGTCAGTCACAGTTCTGTGGAATCAGCCTGTCCAGTTAGGATCAACACTGACTGTGAATCAGTTTCAGCTGCTGTTGTGCAAATGGAACAGACAACAGGTGGAAATGAGAGGCAGTTATCAAGACAGCCCTATAAAGGAGAGGTTCTGCAGGAGGACCACAGACCATTTCTCTGCTCTCACCCTTTCTGCCTGATGTTTGATCACTTTGCATTTTGTCAGTGCTCTCAGCCCTAGAGGTAGCATGAGGCGGTGTCTACAACCCACACAAGCTGCTCAGGTAGTGCAGCTCATCCAGGATGGAACATCAATGAGAGCTGTGGCAAGAAGGTTTGCTGTGTCTGTCAGCAGGAGACGTGGAGGGGGCCATAGGAGGGCAAACACCCAGCAGCAAGACCGCTACCTCCTCCTTTGTGCAGGGAGGAGCAGGAGGAGCAGATCCAGAGCCCTGCAACATGACCTGCAGCAGGCCACTAATATGCATGTTTCTGCTCACACTGTCAGAAACAGACTCCATAAGGGTGGTATGAGAGCCTGACGTCCACAAGTGGGGCTTCTGCTTACAGTCCATCACCATGCAGAGTGATTGGCATTTGCCAGAGAACAAGATTGGCAGATTCACCATTGGCGCCCTGTGCTCTTCAGCAGGTTCACACTGAGCACATGTGACAGAGTCTGGAGAAGCCGCGGAGAACCTTCTGCTGCCTGTAACATCCTCCAGCATGACCGGTTTGGTGGTGGTTTTGGTGTCCAGGAGCTGACTGATGCTTTAATCCAGGTCTGGGAGGAGATCCCTGAGGACAACATCCTCCGCCTCATCAGGAGCATGCCCAGGTGTTGTAGGGAGGTCATACAGGCACATGGAGGCCACACACACTACTGAGCCTCATGCTGACTTGTCTTGAGGAACTTCCATGTTGGATCAGCCTGTGATGTGATTTTCCACTTTTATTTTGAGTATGGTTCCAAATCCAGACCTCCATGGGTTAATAATTTTGATTTACATTGATCATTTTTAGTTAGTTTGTTTTCAACGTATTCCACTATGTAATGAATGAAGATGTTATTTTAGTGTTCCCTTTATTTTTTGGGCAGTGTAGAATTATCAAAAGAAAAACTACTGAATGTTGGGTAGGTGTCAGGCTGCTGTGCATTAAAACAGAACTGAATGGGAATCACTGATTGGACAAAGGAAAATGTCTGAGAATCAGTGTCAGTGAACACAGCTCATCACTGCATTAACAAATTATGGTAAACCTCTACCATGCAAAGAAAAAAAGCAGATGATGAAGGTGCAGACGCAGCTACCTATACTGTGTACAGTTATACTGGTTGGAATTTATACTGTATATTTGTACTGGTTACCAAATTTCCTCCAGGATTAATAAAATAATATTATTTCAAGAGAACATAAGCTCCTTTTCATTTCTGAGCAAAACACAAGAAAAAACACCATAATAAAGCTCAAACTGTCACAATTTTCAAAAATATAAAAGTGAGATTTGCAAATCAACCAGTCTGCTGCTTTGTCTGAATAAACATATTAATGCTCAGCCCTCATAAAAGAGGGGATGTAGACCAGTGCTGTCACTTGATTGTTTTTGTGTATAGGTCATGTTTAAAAACATCTGGCTCAAGACTTTATGCTTATCATTTGAATTTTCCTCAAAAACATGAGTGAACCCAACTAAATAATTAAAGTTGTAGAATAACTTTGCTACATAGGTATGTAAAGCAGAACAGGAAGTGTGCGTGTGTGTGACAGGAAGTGATCTGCTTTGCAATGTTACCCATGTTGTGGTCCCCCGTCATTAACGACCCCGAGCCGAGCCAGCTGCCTCTTCAGGTGCAGTTTATAACTTGCGTTGATCCTGAGGAACAACATCTGTGCGGGAAGACACATGTCTCACAATGATGCACTGTGGGGCCCATTAAAATCCTGTACAAATAAGAGAGCCTCACCTGTGTCTGTTCCTCAGGTAAAAGTTCATAAATGGCTTCGTGCATCTTTGCCATCTGCTTACATACGTTTCGGAAGCAGGCTGAGGGCATCGGGGCCTTCACTTCATACTGTGGACACAGGAGCAACAACACAGCTGGCATCATGTGATATCTAGGACACAGCTGAGTGCAACGAGAAACACATTGAAACTACTCAGAAGCACAGACCTGACACTCATCTTACTCACAACAGCTGCTTTTACCTTTGTCTTATCGTAACTTATGACTTTATTTCCATGATATCTGAACAGAATGAGACCTGTAAATAAATGCTATTTGTACCATTACAAAAAAGATTTGTAGGACTTTTTTTAGCAGTTGTTAAAAAACAGATCCAGATCTTACCTTTGATAAAACCTTCTCAAACAAACTGTCCATGATAGCCACCAGTTTGGCAGAGATCTCTGCTATGTGATCATTGTAGTCCTGCAAGACAACAAACGGTGTCAGACACTCACAGTATTTCTAGGAGAATTTCCCTGTAAACAGATTGCTGTGTGTTACCTTGGTGATGTGGTCAAAGTGTCGGAGGACACTGAACTGTTTGGGCTGTAGTTTGGTCTCAAAGTGAATTCTGATGATGGGAATGTAGTGAACCACCAGCTGCAGGCAGCGGGAAGCTAATGCTACAAACAACAACAGGAAGAGAGCGTCAGTATAAACACAAGCCTTCGTCTTTAGATCAACGGAAGCATTCAAACTTCCTTTGTTGATAAATCTAATCATAAGCCTGACTTGTTGTTTTGTACCGAGGTTTTTGGTGGTGATGGTCTTGAGGCCAACGACCTGCAGAGCTCCAGCCCCCAGAACCAGCTGGCAGCTCCGGGAGTTGAAGTGCTGAACAAACACACAACGCAGGAAATTATTTTGTAACACCACTGCTGTAGACCTCACAGGCAGTGCAACTAAAACTCTAAGCTACACTAATATAACACTCAGTGATTTTAAAAAAACACCAATATCAATAATTATTGATTCAAAGAATCGTATGAGTGGTTCAGGATTATTTGGTGCTGGGTGTCTGACCTTGAGGAGGTCCGACAGACGTGTCAGCATGTCGGTGGCGATGGAGGGGATGTCATTGACACACTGACAGTATTCCAGAAAGATCCGGATCAGCAGCAGAACCGTGCTACAGAAGGGGGACAGTTTACAAACAAATGCTCACATTAATGTATATTGATATATTACTATGACTGTATCTGACTGTGGTCTATGACATTATTAGTATGTGTAAGAATAGAATAGATTTTTTGTAGTCATACAAGTTTAGTAAGTTACTGCTTTAGTATCCTTAGACCATGTTTATTCACACAGGGATTTCTTAAGTTTCAAGGGCTTTTTTGGCACTTTAGATTTATTCAAATGGCATTTATTATGAAATCAGAATGATGGAGTGGTTTGTGCTTCGACTCGTTAACATGTGTTCTGATCATTGGATTGCTGAAAAGATGTTGGTCGTGTTGTATCAGGGCCAAAATGCAGCTGAAATGAGGGTGTTGTGATATGTTCATGGCAATGAAAGTCTTTGTAATATATTAAATTACATCTGTTGATTGACACAACAATCTAGAAACAATGTGAAATGTACCCAACGACGGCGTATTTTTGCCCGTTCACCAGCAGGAACTCTGTGGGTTTCCTGTCATCTGGACCTGCAGGAGGAAATCAAATGTGTTACAGCATAAGCCTTTATAAGCTTTACTTTGATAAAAAGTGAATTTTCACAAGTACACAAGTAATAGACAAAGGACACATTAATAGGCAAGTGTGTCTTTATAACTGTATGAACTTATGGTTTCTTACTTCCTTTAAAAACAAAAAAAACACCAAGATAAAATCTAACTTCCTCCCTGCTCAAAAGAATTCTTCACAAACAACAACACTCGTACTTTCTAGCTGTGGCTCTGGCAGTGCAATGCTGGTGTCTAATGTTAGTGTCAGCTGATACCTGCAGCTTTGCGTTCTGGTAGTGTTATTCTGCCATCAGCGATGGAGTTCACCAGATCCTGAAACTCAGCAGGAACCTCTGCCTGCTTCCAGCGCTCATTATCCAGGAGGAGGCTGCGCCGACACAACGAACATCAGCATTAGGATGCATCATTATTTGCCTTTTGGGGGTGCTACACAGATGCCACGGAATTCAACAAACAAGGCTGGCTGCCACACTACTGTGCTCCACATCTGAGCTGCAGGTCACCTGAGTTTAGTCTTGCGTTCTTCGTGGAAGCGGTGGACAAAGCGGTTGGCTTGGCTTTGCAGCGCCCCCCTCAGGGAAACACTCCGCCTGCCACAGAGCTCCTCTGTGTCCTTGGCGAAACTTTCCACTGCCTGTGAGAGACACACAAACTCCGCCGAGCTCAGACGCTCCAGGGAGCCGTCCTATTAGAGGTGGGGAGACATAAACTCACTTTATCTACATCTTGAACTCTTGAAATACAAATTTAGTCCTGTGCGGCGTACTTTGGCTCGTGCAGTAAGAACTTTGACGCAGCGGTCATGGCTGACGTCGGAGGCCGTATACAGCAGCTCCTGGATGTTGTTGACCACACGGTTCAGCTCCAGATCACTGGGCATCATGTTCTCACCAGACCTAACACAACCAGAGGGTCAACTAACCAAGTCAATAATCGGTTACTGCATGTGGCTGTAAGAGGAAGCCATATATAGATGAAAGATACATGACATACATGAAGCTCTGCTCTCTGCTGACAGCCATCTCTGTGGTCCCAGAGGCGGAGTCACTGCTGACAATCTCCATTCGGCTCTGCTGCGTCCTGGAACCTACTGCAGAGCTCTGCTCCTGAGCTGCCAGCGCCACCTGCTGCTGACGGGCCTCATTCAGAGCGTCACTGATAAAGAGACCTTCGTGGGTGAGGTATGCCAGCTCTGCTTCCCCCTGTAGGAGTGACTGGCTCTGGGCAGCCTCTTGTCTTGATGCCGTTGAACTGGCCTCCTCCAGGAGCCGGTTCTTCTGGTTGGAATCCAGAACCTCCAGAACCACATTTTTGATCACGTTCAGAGTGATCTGAGAGGCAGACACAAGGGGAAGGGAAGTGTTCTATATTAAGATTAAGCTTTTGGTTTTTTCCTTGGATATCTGATCTGACAGAATAAAAATAGACATTCTGGTTCAGTCTGAAGTTTGAATGTTCAGGGAATGTGTAGCTGAGTTTTGTGACTCACCTTGATTCTCTGCAGGAACAAAAGGAAACTCTCAAAGACGTTTTTAAGCAGCTCAAACCACTGAGGGAACATCATCAGACGCATCTGGTCCACTAGCCTTAAAAAACCAACAGCAGTATAAGCAGCAAAATCTAAGATAGGAACCAAAACACATGTAAAGTTCTACTTACTTAGTGATGACTTCAGTGTCAATTTCTTCAATGTGCACAACGCTTTCTGCCACACACTGCAAATACAAACAGGGTTCCATTACGCTAGTGTAGAACATGTCCTTATTTTAAGAGTGTTTAAGCGGTCAGGCTCATACCTGAGTGACGATGGCCTTTGCAGCTAAAATCATCTCATCGCTGTATATGTCCAGGAAGTCGAGCTTCCTCTGACGCAAAAGGCCAAACACCAGAGACTCCAGACGCTCCTACATACACACAAAAAAGTTACAAACTGAGCTGGAAACAGATTTATGCAAACCCAGCAGGCAGCAGGGTTTTAGATAACTGAACATGTGTTTCAATTAAGGATGCTCAAATTTGACATGCAGAAATTTAGCAAAACATTTATCATATAGGCCTTTGTCATAGAGACTAAAGATGACACGCAAACAAATACTACTTTAATGATTATTTAACCATATATAAGAAGAAGTTATGTGATCACATTCCAATTAAATCACAAGGAGATAAACTGCATTTAGTAATGTTGTTCTGCAGACCAATGCAGACCAACACACGACATCAACTGAATTATCTGAAAGCTGTTAACCCCACCTCACCCATGTGGTACTCCAAGCAACAGACACTCAAAGGATCATTTGCAGCTAAGGTCTGACTGATCACTGATCCACATGATTTTATGGATTGGGAGCTGTGATTTTGTAGCATGTCAGCAGTTTGTGCGTGTGAGTGTAGCCCACCTTTTGTGAGGCGGTGTTTGTTTTGTGGACCTGTGGTGGGCACAGCATTCATTAATTGCACGACAAATTTCAAATGTGTTGTGAACTGTGACTAACGGCAGCTCTTTGGTTTGACCCAAATTCTTTCAACTTTCTTTTTCTGCTTAACTGTGTGTGAAAAGTTTCTCCAGACCTTCTCCAGGATCTGCGGCTCGTCCTTCAGACTGCGGTTCAGGTCACTGCGAGCGTACATGCTGAAGTCCTCCACCATCATCTTATCAATCAGCTTCTCCAGCTCACACAGCTGGGAGCCAAGATGTCTGAGGAACACAAACACATACGCAAACAGAACTAAGTGGTGTTTTACATGTATGCACCTAAAAACAAACTCTTGGTCATAATCCTCCTCACCTGAAGCTGTGGATTCCCTGCAGCTCCTGCTGCAGCACCTCCTTGGTGGTGGCGATAAGCTCCAGTGCTCCAACGAATTCAGAGGTGGAGAGCAGCAGCTGAACAGTGGGCTGTGTCTGATGCACTGCTGCCATCAGCTTCAGCTTGTTGTGCAGCTTCACGCAGTTCTTGCGAGTCAGAGCAGTGCGGAGAGCCTGGAGTGGCCCCTGGCACATGACCCGATCAATAGCAGCCGTGCGGCCTCGCAGGACAGCCACTGCCCGCTGTGTCTCCTGCAGGCGGTCCTGCAACTCATGCTGCGAGGACATAGCGTGAAAAAACGCCTCAGAGCGCAGAGAGATCTGCCGAGCGATGCTCACCTCCACCACATCCAGGTAGTGACTCAGCTGGAGAGAGAGGACAATGTGTGATCAATGTCTGCGTGTGATGTCTTTTCAGTGGATTTTCTTTGCTAATTGAAAAGGCAACAGTGTTTTTATCATTAAGAATAGTTCCATTTGTACCATTTGTTTAAAAATGTTAATGTTGAAATGCCTGCTAACAGCCGTTCCCAGTTGATTAGTGTGTGTCCTGCAAAGATCACCTTTTCCTGCAGCAGTTTAGAGGACGCTACATCTCTGCTGCTCTTCCCGCCTGCACTGTTGAAGTGAGACCAAGGCAGGACCGCGTTGAAGGTGGCTGGGTCCTCCAGAGCAAAGTCAGGCTTCATAAAAATCTGTGCATTTGAAACATAGACAAAACAGCAGTGAGACTCTTTCTCCTGTGAATTAAGCTAATTAAATAGGGTGAGATTAAGTAACCCTTCTCTTATTATTGTTGTGATATAATTCTTATAAGCCAAAGCTAAACTAAAACTGACACTAACAGCAATCCAAACATGTCTGTATAAGACTAAATAATATTTAATCCAGACTCTGCCCATTGTAGAGTAGCAGTGAACCATGCTTCTAATGTTGAGGGTACAGGAGAACATACATACACCATATGCAGGTTTGAAATCACTCAATTAAAATCTGCTATTTATTCACATGTGCATAGCATTTTAATTATATATCTGGCTGGTGAGTATCCTGAATTCTAGGTGGGCTGAAACATGGGCAGGCAAAAGAAAAGAAGATTAAGACATTAACTAATAAGGCAGCATTACCTTGGGAACTTGTTCCAGCTCAGCTCTGGATTTTTCTGGAAAAGGCAACCAAAGTTCTGGATCAGTTATTTTATCACTTAATTTGTCAGTTGTGTGTTTTATGATTTTACATGTTGAAGAAATAAAAGATTTGACATGATTTTCAAGCATAACAGTAACATTAATAAAGCAAAATAAATGTAAAGAAAACAAATCAGTGATGTTTGTTGCTGGGTCCAGGGTGGTACACTGTATATTGCATCAATGTGTTTACACTGGCCATCTTATGTACTACAGAGAATGGATGCAGGGAGAGGCCTGCAGCAGCTGGTTAATAATTCATACCATGATTGGTGGTGATACTGGAGACAGCGTCCACGTCGTCTTTGTTGGGACAGATCGTCTTGCAGCGTTCATGGATTCGTTCCCTCTAAAAATAAGATCATGAAAAGACACTGATCTGAGTGAAAATAGAAAACCTACTAATGAGAGTGCTGTGATGATTACGCAACAGACAACAAAATGTCTTTCATTTTTCTTGCAAGGGTTAATACTGAGTGTAGTGTGAACAACAATAAGTAACGCTTCCAAAGGTCATGGTCATGTGGCAGTGAGGAAGTAGAGGAATGCCTGACAGCTGTTTTTCTGACTTATATGTCATTCTGAAACCTGAAGGAGGAAATGAGACCAGTGCTACAATCACAGGTAGATTTCTAAAAACAAGACGTATCATACAGGAACAGCAAGAGGGCGGTCCAACTGACAAAGTCCAAAGAAAATAAAAAGATCACACCTCACTCAGGTAGTGAAACCACACACAGTATAACTGAGGGTTTTTTCTTAAAAAAAACTGACCTCAATACATCTTAAAATCTAAAGTGAAATAATAATAGTACATAACTCCCATTCATTCAGTCCCTCAGCTCTCACATGCTCCTCTGCTATCAAGTCTGACTATAAATATAAATAATGTAATGCTATAATAACTACATGTATTGTCTTTAATGAACTTTTAAAAATAGACAGCCCATAAATTAGTATTTAAGTGCAGTGCTTCTTAAAATTATATCCATCTTTGGTGCACCAATACAACAATATATTTATTCATTCAACTGCAGCCAGAGGGTAAAATCATGTTTTTTTCCAGGTCTTAAAACATATTGTACATTAAAGTGAGGCTTAAGCATTCTAAATGGATCAATTGGACATTTTCCAAGAGTTTTACAGCAAATTTCCTGCTTCCACTTCCTGTTTTGTTTAGACCACCAAACACGGTGCTGCTGGGAAAGCCCTGTCATCATTATTGGGTTGTGTTTTTGCCACTTTGTTGTGACTTTGTTGTGTTCTAGCCCGCATCAGACCTGTGGCACAATCCAGTGACAGTTATCTGGACAGTCATTGGTACACATCAAAGACGTTCTTCTTAACACAACAAATTTTGAGAGCATTATGGGAACTTTCCACTACTGAGTGTAGTTCCACCATAATTTTGTCTAAACTCCTCAGACAGTAAAACCCAAGTGGGCAACTTAACTTCGACACACTTTTTCATGGAATGTGGACTGTCACACCCCACAGAATAGAAAGGTGAGTGAGCACTTTAGGCTTAAAAATGTAAACCTATCCCTAAAGTGGACCGTTCTTTGTTATTCAGTGCAACGTTACTGCAGGTATCTCATTAAGCATTACATCACTGCCAAATCAGATAACTACACTACACTGATGAACTTCCAAGCATCCACTTTTACTCATGTTTGGTTTTATGTGATGATGGTACAGTGGGACAGTAAACACTAGGACAGGGGCAGAGGAAGGAACATGCTTCAACAGGTCCCAGTGAGGATAATGGGAACATTTATGGTCAGGTGATATGCACTTGGTTGACTGTCAAGACAAAAATCCAATCTAAAAAGACTTGTGTTGAAATGAAGTTAGGAATGCCTAAAAACGAACTTCTATGAAATTTCATAGAAATGAGTTGGAAATCTGCCAAAGGAAAACAACTAAACACAGAAACTGCTTTAACAGGATTCCTGACACACCCACAACAAAGCGGCTTCAGGAGAAGCTGGGCACAAACATTTGATCTACATCACCAACACTGAGGTCTAATCTGCAGTGATGCTGAGTGAATCAGTCTCCACCAATCAGAGGCGCTCTGAATAATTCAGTGCAGGTGTTACCTGAGCCATCTCCTGCAGATAGGGCCCGAAGTTTTCCCGGGTGATGTTGGGGAGGTAGAAGGAGGGCATCACCTCTGTCTCTGCGAAGTCCAGCCCCCATGTTTTGGTGAAAAAGTCAGATTCCCGTTTGGCGAGCCGTGGGTCGTTTAGCGCGGCGGGGAGGTTAACTTTAGAGCTGTACACAGTCCACCTGTCATGCTCCGCTACCACAGATGGGCCATTGCACAGGCCCCGCCCCTCACCTGTAGAAACACAGCATTCAAACATTCTGTGTCCTGCTTTTGTCTCCAAGCTCTAAAATTCAATTAACAGTTTTGTTCAGAAAGCAAAAAAATACACGTTAAACATCGTAATATTAATAGTAATACTATAAAATAGTATTAAACTACAACTAATGTCTACACATGCTAACTGGAGTTTTTCCGCACCAGTGGGCTCCTTGGGGCAGACATCAGGCAGGGACCGCATGGGACGGCAGCGAGGTGGGGAGGGATCCCGCTCCTTGTGGTGGATCCCCTCTCGGCTTCCACTGCCGGGACGAGGCACTGGGGAGGAGCTGTGGCTGGAGGCCATGGCATTGGGAATTGCCTCTCAGGAGGCTAGCTAGCGACACAGAAACAGAGGTGGAAGAAAAGAGATTCAATCCAATTCCATTTTATTTATATAGCATATTTTACAATCAGAATTGTCTCAAAGCGCTTTACAGAGACCCGGAGCCTGAACCCACTTAAGACCAAGTGTCAGGAAAAACTCCCTTTTAACAGGAAGAAACGTTGTAGATCAAAGCTAACACTAAATTAAGTCTTGTAAGAATCAAGTTTGCCCTTGTTTTGTCAGCAAATCACACAATGCCTTGTCACTAAACATTATAACCTCAGTCAGTGCCTTGTGGTAAGTGGCTCTTAGGGGATCAGCCTGAAGACACAAATATAGTTTCATAGTTTAACATCAGCTGCAGTAATTTCCCAAACATGAGAACACTGTAGTCAACAAAAATAACAAAAGGAGGATGGGCAGTAATCAGAATACAAGTGTGTGTCTCAATGGAACATGTTACACACTGTGACTGACTGATCCCCTATGAGCTCTGTGGTACAGCTAAATAGGATAGATCAGGCTTTGAAAGACACACATCAGTTGTTAGTAGGACATTAACGTAAGCCCTGTTGTAACCAGCGACACCGAAAATAATGTCTCTCAAACTGACACATTTACTACTGCTTCTAAACTCTACTGGCAGTTCTGAGATTGGTAACACTGTACAGGATGTGACACCTGTTAATGGTCCCTGACAGATGTAGCATATACCATGACTGTTTGGCTTCTGAAGTTTCTACCTTCCTTCTCTTATTGTGTCTGCTTACATTGTGATGCTGGACAGGTAGTGTATGGCAGGTTTATCAGATCTCCACAGCTGAACAGTACAATGACAAGCCCCTGAGACATAAAGCAACCATGAGACAGATGCCAAGAAGCTCCACACAGCTGGGCGAAGATTACTACAAGCAACACCTCCCAAATTATAGTTACTGATTCGTGCAGCTTTTTCTGTGACTGTTTGACTTCACATTTAGGGGAAAAAGGTTTAGACATAGGGAGCCACATGGCCGTTTTTGATAAATTAATTTATTTCATCATTTTAAACAGTAACACAAGCCTAACTACAGAAAACACTGCTTGTTAAATGTACAGCCTGACAGAGCACCGCAGGATGTGAAGCAGCAGCGTGTTGGTAGTCAGTTCTAATCTGACTGCTCAAACAGTGGAGATGTAAGACCCTCTGCTGCTAATCCCATCACACAGATGAGAGGATTACAGGAAAACGTCTGCAGGCGAACCGTTACTACCACCTGCACTATTTCTAGCTCCTTCTGCCTTCAAATGACATCATCTCAAAGCCAGAATCAGCATCTCAAAGGGTAAAACTTCAGACTTGTCAGAATCCAACTCTCGTTCTACCACCGACTGAGACTTGAGGCAAAAATAGACATCATCAGCCTTTTAATATTTTTGGAGAGAGATGCTGTTTTAGAGGATTAGATGCTACAAATTGTGAAAGAATTGACTTAAGCAAGAAGGCAACTAATTACTATTCATTACAATGACCAAACCGGATTTAACAGGTCAGTGTTTGGATTCTGCATTCAGAGCCGATTCCTTCAGAATGCAGGAAGATGCTGGCACACAGACTACATATCTGCAGGGTGGGGTGATGAACAGAGAAGCTGAGCCAAATTTTTAAATCATTCATGTCCTTTGCTCGCTCTCTCTTTTGGTCAGGTGAAAACAAATTCTAATATGATAGAATACAATATATCAATAACAAACGGCAGGAGATTTATAGAAAGAAACAACGACTGCACAGAGATCGCCATTCAAAATTTTTAATTAAGTGTATATTTCTGAAATGGCTCCACCACCTCACAGCCTTAGTTTCTTCCCCATCCCAATATCTTTTTATTTAACACAAAATATTTATTATAAGCTGAGTGTGGGGTGACAAAACAAGGCCAGTATTAATTTTTCTTTGCTTGATTCACAACAGAAGAACTGGTCAGACAAGGCTGGACCATACATACATATGTGCTATGCAACTTAGAATAAGTTTGTTTTTATTTTTAACCATACAAATAAAAACTAAGACCACGGAAGCACAAACTTACTGTTATTATTCTAAAGTAAAGTCATATTTTTAACATGACTTTACTTTAGAATAATAACAGTAAGTTTGTGCTTCCGTGTATATATAGTATATAGTGCATAAACATAATATTTATCTATAAGCAGAGCTAAATAGTAATCATCAGTTTTTGTATGGAACTTGTATTAAGGTTAGAGAGGCTGAAGTGTCAGGTCTGTTTGTACGTCTAGCTATGGCAGGCTGACAAAAGCAGTGGTCAGATGTGAAGATGAGACTATTTAGTTAATGGGTAGCGAAACTGCCTACATGGACTTTCCACGTGATTTTGTTCTGCTGATTTGAACTGTCAAATCATTGGTCTACCCCCAACAAGACAGGGACTGACCGAAGCTAACCAGCTAGCTGTAGCTTAACTCCAGTGCAGTCTTCGGCTGCAGTTTTTAGCACTGCAACCACTGACGTGACATGAAATCGACAGTAAGGGGCAACAAGGGACACGGAACGTGTTTTTTTCAGTGTCCGCGGTTGACACGGAGCAAAATACCATCGGCCTGTGCCTAAAGCTAACGTTAAAGCTGAAGCTAATGTTGTCATGGATGGTTACACGTAGACTAGCTATTGCTAGCAAGTTAGCCACACACAGCTACATAACGAGATGGAGATCCAGGACAGCGGGCTATCAGCTGTTACCTTACCTGTCGTGTGAAGCACAGCGGCGGGCGTTTCTCCTCTTCACCATCACAGTAACACTGGAGGAACCAGGAGGAAACCAGCGGGGCACACAGCAGCAGGTAGCACCGGTACAGAAACCATCATGCACTGCTGGAGGAGGGGCAGGGGCGGCCGTTTCTTCTGCGCTGAGCTCAGTTTCAGTCTACAAGGTTCGCTGCTGCCACCTGCTGTCCACATCTTTCCTCATTAGTTTGATTGCCGTTGCAAGACAATCAAATTTATGTATTTTTGTAATCAAAATGTTCATCTCACAGAGGACATTCCGGGTCAACTTAAGCAATTTCGGTGTCATTTTTAACACGGGAGTCTATGAGAGCGCCCTTCAATGAGGGTCATCTCAGGGGTCAGCTACAGACTCCATTTTAGTCTTAAAGGTAGGGTAGGAGATCTTGAAAACTCAGTGAGAGTCAGCCAGATATTGAAAGTGAACACACGCCCCGTTCTCTCAGAGCTCACCCTGAAGCCACACCTCCCAACCAGTCTGTGACTTCGGCCGTCATGCACGTACCTCTCTGGTGCGCGCAGAGCAGGAAGAGAGTGACAACCAACCAATACTCTGTGCAGGGGCGCCTCGCAGGATTGGCTGATGTTTTTAGTGTTTTATAGCTTCCACAGATGATTCATATTCTTTGTTTTAAAGCGAAACTGCCGAATTAATTGGTTGCTATCGGATTGTAAAGAGAAGTTACACTAATTTAACAAAAAGTGCATCAGAATGAAATCTACCCGACCTTTAAAACACTCACAAGATGCTGCTCTATCAAACTCGTATTCAGAATTTTCTAATTCCGAATCGTTTCCACACGCCAGGCTCTCAAAGTTGAAGTGGTTTTTAAGGGTCTCCTCTGCTGTTACCATGGTGACAGGCTGACACACAGAGGCATACACAGCTCTGAATTGCTCTGATTCTCCAGCAGTTCAGATCAATCCTTCACATCAGCATTCAAAGCGATGCTTCAGCTGCAGCAAACTTGCATTTTCTTCAGGAAATGGTTTTCTAGTTATAACTACATTACTACGGCACCCTGGACCTTGAAAACTTTAAAATTTAAAAACTCACAAATACACATATTCTAGTAACATCATTTTCTTAAATCTTTGTTGAAAACAGATTCTTGAGTTTAAATATTTAAAAAATATGTTATGATGTCACTGGGATAAGCAGTTACCATATTGAACATATTTTGGCACAAGTTGTAACTGTACACTTTACTGTGAGCTGTGCCAACTTGTGTTCTTTATGGCCATCTTGGTGTGGAGAACTCCAAACATTAACCCCGATACCAAAAGTGTTAATGCTAAAATTGAACACCAACCAAACTGTCAGCACGACTCTTAACACATTATCACATTTTAAGTAGCTGTGATAGATTAGGTTTTTCACTAGTCTCAGCCCCTTAGCCTATAAGACAGGATGCTGAAAACGATGGCAGATAAGGTCTGTCACTGCTGGTGTGAGTTTATGTGCAAGTGATACTATTAAGCCCTTGAGTAACACTACTACACTACACTACACTTTTCCATTTTACAGCCTACACACACACACACTGGTACAGTATATACATACACACACAGTTATATACAATAAAATATATTATTTTTTATACATTCATTCTTACACGGTACGTAAAGTCATATATAGTTCTATACTGTGTCATGTGTGTTTACGGGGCATTTGAAATGTCCCGATTAGATTAACAGCAAACAGGCTCCACAGTTGCAGGTTTGTCCTGTTGCTAGGACGACAGCTCGAGACGAATGTATAGACAAGCTTGACAAGTTGGTTATTCACACAGAGAGGACAGAATGAAGGGACACAGACAGAGACAGCCATGTGTTTATATTGTTTGCAGCTGTACAAAAACAGTCAGTGTGCAGCATGACTGCATGGCTGAACAAACATGAATGATGAGACACGATAATGGTGAATAAATATAGGAAATAAGTCACTGTTGATCAAAGGTCAATTTCTCTCAGAGCTACATTTCATCTAAAATATTACCGAAAGTAAATGATAACATGGTAAAAAGTTTGGTGGTCAGAAGAGCTGTTGGTTTTTCATGTCTGTGGACATCAGCTCGTTTCTTACATACACTTTTGTTATGCTCTAGTCCAGAGCTTGCATTAAGTTCATGATCATAAAATAGAATTATTCTGAATATATAAAACATTAAAAGAGTTTCCCTGATTTTAGTAGAAAGATCATTTTATCTTTTTTTCCACACTTCCCTGCTTAAAAACCCCAGTGTATTCCAGAAAGAGATTAAAAGCTACAAGGAGACAAACTGAAACCCGAGAAATGATCCTTTTAAGGCAGGGTGAGACAGTAATAGGCTGTCAGGAGACAATACTGCTGTTAAAGTCTGCACTAGTTTTACAAAACATTCCAGAAGCGGTAAAAGAATAAATAAGAAAGTTTAAGGCAAATCAAACTCCACTACAGCTGTGTCCCAAGGAACTCAGACCTCATCAGACTGAAGGCTGGGAATCAACCCAATAAATGCACTTATACTGGACAAAATTAAGTTAACTTATTGAAACCCCTAAATTCTGCATTTTTCCAACTGGCTACGGCTTCAGAGGAAGAGTCTGTGTGGCTTCTAGTCCAATGGGCTTTGGAAGATGAGTCTTACGTAGCCTGTGTCTCCGCCCAGAGGCTGGATGCAGAATGGGCACGCAGAGTGGAAGGCGTGCGTGCCATGCGGCAGCGGGATCTGACTCCAGTACGCCGTCGTCTTCTCCGAGCAGACGTGACCACAGGGGACAAACGAGTGCGTTGGGGGCTCTGCGTCTACATAGAAGCCCGCCTCGCAGCCAAGCCACAGTGGCACGTAGGGCCCCCTCGCCCGGCACATAGGGCACTCCCTCTCCTGAAAGTCTGCTTCAACCTCTGGGTCGCGGCGCCCTCCCCAGCCATGATAGCCGTGCACATGACCGCAGCGCATGTAGGCCCAGGGCTGCTTCTCATCCAGGACGTCTTTGCGCCGCAGGCTGGGGAAGGCTAGCGTGTTGAAGCCCACTGGACACTGTGGCCGCCCGGCATTCAGCTCCTGACGCAGCGCTTCCAGGTGTTTGACTGTGGGGGTAAGCGCCAGGCCCTCCGCTGTCCGCCAGAGCAAAGTGGCACCACACAGGTCGATAAGCGAGCCGTCCACCAACTCATTCGTCTCAGAGTCCACCTGAAGCGAGACAAAAACACTTAAATCAAATCACTCTGTTTAAGTATAGATTTTTTAAAGTTAGAGAGCCAAACTGCTCAAGCACCATCACATTACCGTTACCCTGAGACTATGGGTTTGTGTAGTTGCTGCTACCATCAAGCAAACATGAAATTACAACATTGTCTTCTGTTGTTTTTATCCAGAAGACTGTTAATTATATATTAGTGCCAAAATCCAGTCACAGAGTCACAAGCTAGCTATGGTGGATGTCGCCTACCATCTTGCCCCTCTGCTGAGCTGATCTGGTCTCTCGCAGTGTGAAGACATTGCCGCAGACTGAGATTTCCCTCCACAAACCCGGTTTGGAGTCCTGGCTGAAGCCGTTACGAGGATGCATCACCAGCACGCCGTTTGTGGTCAGGGCGTCCATCTGCCCGTCCTGCATCCTCCACTTGGCTGCCTTCTCCTGTGAATAGGTTAGAAGTCTATGTTAAGCATCTCCACATTGAAAACAGCCATACAGCTAATCGCACGTCTTCCTACCCCTAAGAAGATGTTCTTAGAGGAGTCGAAGCCTGCTGCGTAAATCCGTGCCGTGTAAGGAGGGTTTCTTTGGCAGATGATCCGACAGGCAAAGCGGGAGATGGTGCTCTGAACTGTCTGACCATCAGCAGGGCTCTGACCGCCAGGCACGGTGTCCGTCACCACAAAGTCAATGGGATTTTCTGTAGACCGACCAATCTATAATTTTACCCAAAAAAGTGTTAGATTTTACATTATTACTATTTTTGAACACATACGTTTCACACTCACTATTTTGCTCATTTGCTCATTCCCACAATTCTTCTCATTTTCAGAGTTTGATAAGGCTAATAAGGCATACACACCTGGAACATGTCTGTGTTGCCGTCGTGTGTGTACTCCACCACCACCGTCTGTGCCCGAGAAAGGGTGTATGATATGCTGTGCTGCTCCTTGTTGCTGATAGCCTGCAGGAGCATAAGAGAGATGCTTCATTGCAATGTTTGGACAGAGACAGCCTTTATTGTTCCATAAGGAACTGTTGTAAATGGCTAGGAATAAAGCCGGAAAAGAAGCTGCCAAAAGCTGCAGTTCCTTGAGTGGCCAAAGGCAAGTCATCCTCATTCAAAGTTCAGGATGACTGACAATCAAATTCACAGTACCTCTACATACCTGGTATACGACCTTTCTCCATCTATTGCCTAAATGTGCATACACAGGAATACACAAGAAGCCACAGCCAAAAGTAAGTGTTGAGCCCTCACCTTGGCAGCCTGAGGCGTGCAGGATGTGTGGACGGTGCGGGTTTCACACCGTTGGCCTTGTTTCTGCGACACAGAGCGAAACGACTTTTCCGCCTTCCCTTGTCACCGTTGGGAAGAGACCCGTTACACCTGAACACAAAAACTAAAGTCACTAAATCTGCATGCATGCTATCAGGGCATCTGCAGCCTTACATAGATCAGCAAAATATTACCCTGTACATATATAACTGGAGGACACTTGGTTATATATGTGCCATTCTGTGCGTACATTTGGACTGACAACAGATAATCACTCATTCTGCTTTATACGTCACGGATGAGATAATGTGACATCCTTGGTGTCCAGGCAGCTCTGTTTCAGCTCTGCATCACATAATATAAAAACAAACAAGAGCTAGCTTCCCAGAACTTTAGACTGGCTGCTGAGTCCACAGTGAAAGGCGCTCATTCAGGAAGTCAGCTGAATTCTTTACTGTGGTTTACTTTCACAACACATGCACAGGATTTAGGTTGTGTTGCTGCTTAAGTCATGAGTCAATGGTGTCTCAATGCATCCTCTATGATGCACCACAAGTGTAGTTTAAATTACTATGCTGCACAACAACTCTGCTACTTGCACCCAGCATTGGTATTCAAATATCTTTAAAATATCTTTAATAGTTAAGTTGTAAAGTAACACACATGTAAACATTTTTTAGGATTAACTAAACACACCCTATGTCTGCAGTGCAGGTACAAAAAAAACAACAAAAGACATTTCCCAGACATTTGTTTCACAGCCTCCAGTGGAGACAGGAAGTGACAATCAAAAGCAGGATGTTATGGTTCTGTGGTTAAGTCATTTATCCACCCATTAAATATAACTTTAACTGGACTACATGTATTTGCACCATGAAGAGTTTTATTCTAGTCTTGATTCATAACACATTTGAAAAGACAATTCAGAAAGCTGAACGTTATTGGAGCTCTCGGTCAGTTGGTCAGTTCTATCTGGAGGTTATCGTCAAAGACAGACTGCCACTAGCCGAGGGTCAAGTAAACATCAGAGTTCAGTTGAGAGTCGGGCCATTCTTTCAGTGGATAATGCAAACTTCCTGCGTTTCAGATAAAGCAACACCCACCTCCCTTCTAGACAAACCCAGACCACCCCAACTCCGCTGTGGCTCCACTGTCTCACACATAACACGACCTCTGTTTTCACTGCATGCTTCTTTAAAATTAAACCTTATGACTAGTCTAATTGTTAGTTGCATGTTATTCCAGACTGTTTAATTCCACATGTAGACACTATAATACAAAAGCAAACAAAAGGTCTGAAACCACAGCTGCCTCAACCTTCCCGACGCCCCACGACCTCCTGGAACCACAGACTTGCTCTTGTGTCCACAGTGAATGGCCTTCAGTCTGCAAGACAGCTGCATTCTTTGCTGTGCCCGAGTGTCTCAGTGCATTTGAGTGGATATAGGCTGACTTGGCAAGCCACAGAATAAAATTTACGCCGTGCAAAATATGCTGCATGTACTAAGTTCAAACAAGAGATGTGTTTCTTAATTATCTGGACAAAGTGGAAACATGGTGGGACACAGGAGGGACTTTCAAGGCTCACAACAACAGTGAAATGACGACGAGGCAACATTTAAGAGCTGGGAATTACACTTAAAACTTGAACTGTCTACAGCGTCTCCCTTATATCAAGCCATGTGTTTAATATTGTAAAAAAAAATAGTTTTGAGTTACAGCTAGCTGGCTAAGCTTAGTTTTATTTTTCCATGTGACAAATTTTGTCAGAGGGTGATTGCACACCTTTGCATGGATGTAAGAGTACTGACTAATCTTATGTCTGTGTGAACTTGCCCATTAGATTACCCAATGCCAGTACGTCAGCTTCACATGTGCTCAGCAGCTTGTGAGCATAAACATGTGCAGTTGTCTTTACAAGTAGCTGGTTTGTAGTGACACATCACTGGTAACGTAGCAACACTACATCTAAACTCCAGGCGTTTTCATTAGTCAGTTGCAGATATCCAATTGCTACATTAGATAAAAAGCAGTACATCTGTGTGAGCTTGCAAGCTAACACTGAGGCAGGACACACAGACTACTAACATGCACAAAATAGAAAGTTAAGGAAGACATTGTTTGAGTTTGAGTTGAAGAAACTTTAAAGATGTTGTGCCAGGTCTCTATGGTGGCCCTGCTGCTGCACGCAGAAATGAGGAAGTCAGTACTTTTTGTTGCAGTGCCATTGTTGCAAAATAACCCCCCTTCCTGTGCTTACTGGAAATACAAGCATGCATTCCAAATGTGGTATTTGTGTAAGCAGCTTCTGGCAAGAGGGCATGATCACAAACAACAATAATAATACATTTCCATTGAACTAATTTCAGCAATGCAAACAAAAGCAGAGAGAAAAAAAATACCAAGACTGTGACTATTGTATAAGTGGTTTTGTAGTGAGCCGTAATCCACTTACATGCAAGAAACAACACTGTTTATTGTCCGTATTGGGTTACTGTATGTCTAAGGGGTTTGGCGTTGAAACAACAAAAAGTTGAAACTCAACTGTGTAAGTCAGATCCGACTCACAAGTAAACCAGTTTGCTTTACTGATGTGGATTAGTTATTAAATACAAGTAGTAATACAAGGTCATTGCTACTGCTAACATCTTTTTTTAATGATCTGCAGATAATCATACTTGTCCAAGTTGGCCTTGTCAAATTCTGCCTCAGTCGATTCACGTTTACATACACCATAAATCATTAACATCTTACCCCAGCACAATGAGCTCTCCATATTTGATTGGTCCTTTGGTGGATGCAGTTGAGGTAGAGATGTTTTCCTTGACCCAGTGAAAACATCTGTGCAGCTTTCTGAGAGAAAAAGGCTGAGGACTTTTCCACTGCGTTAACTTCCTCCATCACCGTCTTAGCATCCCCAGCTGTGCAAATACACTACACATTACCTGCAGACACAATTAAACAAACAACTTCACATAAGCACAATTGACAGTACATGTAAAGCAAATCATTTTGAGAACGCATCACTTGAAGATATTTAATTTAACATTTAAAAATCCTCTTCAGAAATCCATTCAACACACACAAAGACTTCACACAACACCATTCATTCCCACAATGCACCCACACTGTCTTTGTACTGGAAGCTGGGAGCTGCAGTGGCAGACAATGTATGTATTCACTCCAGTACACTGAGCAGGGTTGTGAGGTGTAAAACAGGGGCCGTTTGCGTCTGTGACAGGGTGAGTCATTTAGGAGCACACTAGAATTGATGTTTGTACCATGAAAGAAGAAAAAAGAAAACAAGCCGAGTATTCATTCAGAAGCCTAACGCTGATGTCAAAATGCCAAAGAGGACAAAAACTTACACAGCTGAATATTATGATGAATTCTTTGCTGACGTTGACTTTATGAGCAGGAAAAGTTAGTTCAACATATACTTTGAAGGCAGTGTGAGTCAATTCTCATTTAGCCCAACCCTTTGTAATTACAGATTAGAATAAATATTCTTGAATTCAGTAGCCCTTTTCATTTGCCCATTTCATTAGGCCCCTTTTTCTGAATGCCTTGCCCTTAAAATGGTAATTACTCTTTGAGGTTTAAAGTATTGCAAGTAGGCAGGCCATTAGTGCGTAGTGTGGGCAGTGGGGTCACCAGGAAATATCCAGTATAATCTGCTTTTTAATGCTCATTATTCAGATTCTTGCATTTTAAAAAGCAGTTCGCTCATTCTAATTAGACATAAAATTGATTTCATTAGCTTGCATGTTAAATATGGCCAAGGCACTAAGCACAGGCATGATACAGACATGACGTGTTAGATGTGAATTACAGGTTGTTTTTTCTAGTTTTCTTTCTGAGCTCATAAAGGTCATATCCAACACTTCCCAATCTATGTGTGGCCCAAACCTTTCCTGTAACTCTAGAAATGTTTGTCATTTAAAGTGGCAGCTGTAGACAGAAAACTCCACCAGCTGTCCCCGCCTTGTACAAATCAGATATTCTACTTTGCAGCCCAGCATTAAGCCTCTAATGTCCACAACTAATAGTAGGATTCGTAGTTTGAGCAGCAGCTCCAAAGTCTACCACATGACACATTTTACACGGCCTGGCAGATATTTGCTGGTAAATGAAGTCAAGCTCTGTGAGCAGGCAGCGTGTGAGGGAAGACATTACACATTACATGCAATCTACACTGTAATGATACAAAGCTGCCTTCAAATCATAGGAGGTGCTGCTGACAAGCAATGACATCCACAAGGTCTGTCAATCAGAACAATGTTGTTAGAAAGAGGGCATAAAATAATTCCATTTACATGTTAACTAAATTGGGAGAAAACAGGGGACATTTCCCATGCCCCTTGTTTTATATTTATCTATGTTACATCATTCTTTATCACGTTTAAAAAAAAAAACGAGAAAATTGCAGTATAGCCATTAGACTTGTTAGCATTAGCTTGCCACTTAAAAAGGAAAGAGTAGTGATGGTATAATCCACAGATCAGACTGGAGGGTAAACTGCCGCATGTTGTGAGGCTCAACAAACCCCAAACCGTTGGTAGCCACTACAAATTCAGTGAAAACCCCTAATGGGTGACTGAGGTGTGCTGTAATAATTCAATTATGGCGTCTTACTTCAATTATGGCTTATAACGAATCAGGCTAAAGTAATCATAAAAGGGTTTTTCATGGCAATGCCTTATTTACATTGAAGTACTGCTGGCATGTAAACAGAGCCGTTGTTTGCTAGTTGTCCATCTTTTATTATGATGAAGAAAAAAACATAGACCTTAGTGCTGTGAGAAAATCACTAAAGTATTACAGACCATTCCAGCCAACGCTATCCAATCAGCAAGCACGAGGACTGTAAGACCAACTTCTGCCATGTTAGCTCATGCAGCAGCAGCTGTAGCAAACACATGTACATTAATTACATTACCAGGTGTGTTGTTTTTCCACTCTCCCCTGTTAGTGTAGGTGCTTTTAAAGGAACACCGATGGAAAGGGCATTAGGCTCAAATATCTTTCAATCTCAGGAATGGGTTACTTCATCATTAAAAGATTATATCATCTGTTCTGATCAACTTTTTACAACACACATACATATAGCCAGTGGACAGAGGACTGCCTGAAATGGGACACCAGATGAGAAGGACGACTAAAGTGACATCACTCATTTACAACAACGGCTCTGTTGTGCGTTTTCTTTCCTCTCCTGACAGTGACATACTTCTATGGAGGTGAATCACACGTCTCTCTGTTAACACTTCAGCTCAAAGCTGATTTTATCCCTCAGCACTTGTGACTCAGACCACATGGTTTCTAATCGGTCTCAGCAGCACATCATCATACAATCTAGTTTTGACCTCACATTGCTATGATCATAACTCAGTTTTGATGCCATTCTTTGAAGTTTGACCACATTTTGTTCCGTTTCAAAACACCATTAAGGCTGATGTGTGAGGCTGTATAGCGTATGTCACCTAATGTGTCCTGCTTACTTTGAAATGGGAGTGATTCAAGTAACGCTGACTTGGAAAATTAACGTTTATTGAACATAATTAGACTCTGACCACAGTTTTTGCTTGTTCGGTTATGTTCCCTCAGTGCCTCATGGCATTTGAGATACTTGTATTTGGCTTTATTAAGTGATGTTTTACCCCATCTTACACCTGCTAATACCATCTACAAGTTTCAAATATACCCTTTCAAAATAAAAGCTGTATAGAAATAAAAAATATATAGCTTGTTTTATAATTTAGTGACTGCTTACCTTTAAATTATTTATCAACAGACACACCACACCTCACAGCACCTGGGTCTAACACTCAGGCAGGATTGCTGCCAGGTGTCTGGGCTATATTCAGATTTTTAAATATCACCATCTGGCTGACTTTTAACCATGGTAGAACCGAAGCTGCACAGCAATACACTGAAAACACCGAGTCATCATTTCTACGTACAGGATCCTGACAGGGCTAAAAGTACTGACAATGGTGGATGACGAGCCACTCAGCCTGCCAAACCAGACCAGCGCTTGCTCACTGAAAGAGGGTCACACCATCCAGGTGTTATGTAACATCAGCACAGGAAATACCAACCGAGTCACACATACAACAAACCCAGTCCACCATGGCAACAGAGAGAGACATAAACATTAAATGTTTACTAAAATATGGGGAGGGTATATATGTTGTGTGCATGCCTGTGTCATTTTGGTCAACGAGCAAGTATCAAAGATACTCATGTATTTTTAATGCATTAACCTACAACAGAAGTAAAACAAACCTTTCAAGATGAGAACGCAAACAGCAATCAAAACCCATTAGAGACAGTATCAGTGCTAAAGACAATAAGCCTCTAATAACAACTTTAATTCATGAACACAGAACAGAGTTCCATGTTTCACACATAACTTTGAACCATTCTCAGCACCAAACATTCATAGGTGCAAACCATTGTGGCCATGTCGCACTGTACAGGTTCCTTTCTACAGTACCTGCAATAAAAGGTTGGCATATTTAAAGCAATCTGCCACCCTGATACTGCTGTTTACTTCTGATGTGTCTTTGATTACAGTGCTCACATTTAGTGGAAGTGTGGGCTGGTTCACTAGACACATCATAGTTCCATAAATCCTACCAGCAAAACGTTCAGGAAGCAGAGCTAACCAACTAAAACACTCAAAAAGAAACTCAAAGAAACTCAAAACTCTTAACTCAAAAGAAGTGGTTTTATTAAAACAGTCAGGATGTTCATTTTTTTTAAAGACAACTATAACCAATCCAAACAGAGGAACGTGTAAAGTGTCCATCTGAACCTGGTTTACATGCATAATTCTTTAATAGCAGATTAAGTCATTCCTGGAGTCAACATTAAACAAGATTTTTTTTAAAGCTGGGTTAATCATTAACAATCTGCAGGACTATATTGGAATATATTAATAACATTAACATGTTTAAGTTATTTACATTACATTAGTAAAAATGTTACTAACAAGAATGGTTAGCCAGTGAAGGTTTTAATACCTTTTAATATGATAAATATTATCACTGCACCTTGAGAGAAAATGATATGAAGTTTTTTATGTTAATGTTTAGTTTTAGTGCGTATCATTCTATGCCACATGAGATTAAATATTAGCATGTATTTATTTTTAGCTGCACTGAGAGAAGTCACACTCATTTCCTTATCTTATCTTTTATGGTATCATTTTCTTAAAAGATAAGTCTGTGGTAATGGCAATTTTCAAAATAGCTTCTGTGCTCCTGCAATGTTTTATTTAGCGTTTTGTTTATATTATATACTTTTAAATCATGCATCACAATAGTTACTACACCATGGATCTCTCCCATAGTGTTCAGTGGTCTTCAGACTGCTGACAGCAGCTCTTCCACCCAGACTCAACTTTCTGCTGCTTCAGGTCAACACTCCCGTCCACAGATGGACTGACATGTCTGAAGGCTTTTAATATGAACAGGCAGTTGGACAAAAAGGGCAAAGTTTCCAGATTTAAACGGGGAACAAAAGTAGCGTCTGCTGGGACAGATGCTTCGGTAGGATGGTGCATGCTAATCAGTTAGTGTGGCCGGAACAAAGGGGACAGCTGGGACACATGGAGGCAGAGCCCGGCGCGGCAACCACAAGCACCGAGGCGACTCTGCGTAGGATGTAATTTACTATGGGATAGTATTTGTAATTAACTTTGTGGGAAATAAACAGGGATCTCTGAATTTATCACAGCACCCAGTGAACGACAACACAGAAACTGTGGTGTTTTAGTACCCGGGAGGACAAAGAGAGCACTAAACTTGTACACTATATTAACATAAGATCACATTTACACCGGTAGACTTCAAAACTTAACATAAATAACGCGACATATTATCAAAGCGCTGATTTACACGGACAACCACGGGTATTAAACCCCACTAAACATTTATCACACGTGTGAGAGAGAAAATACATTTTAAGAATGCTTGTTTGAAGGGATGCTGACAGTAAGATAATGTTCCACGGTATCTGTGTAGCTCATTTGTTAGCTTATTAGCTTTTTGTGTAGCATGAGGCTAATAATAATAATGCTGATAGTGGGAAACACGTCTCTAAACATTGGAAACGTTGTTAAGCACAATGAAGAGAAACTACAGACAATAAACTCACCAAAAGTTACTGCTCCTCCAAAACCATCATGATCTGTCTTTGTTCCGGGAACTGACGGTGCTGTCGGCCTTTCAGCAAAAGAACGTGTTTACTTGTTCAGTGCGTGAAGTTTTAACGAGCTTATACCTGCGGAGGAACAGAACAAATCCCAAGTCGACGCGGTCTCAATACGTGTCAGAACTGTCTGCAACTAAAACTACATCCTGAGCGACTTTACGGCGTAAACCGACCAAACTTCCGGTTAACATTTCAAAATAAAACTTCTATCTTCAAAGGCCACTGACTGTATAAATGGCGACATCTAAATGTGAAAGAGCACAAGGCATTTACACAGCAGATAGATTACAATTAAGGCCTTTGTAAGAAGTATTATTTTCAGTTCTTTTATTATATCTTGGCAAACTAAGCTTTTAGAGGAAACAAAATGTACTTTGTTTTATTTTGAAAAGTTACAAAGTAGAACTACCAGTTTTCAGTGTGCTGGTTTCCGTGTGTGCCTCTGTCCTCTCAGTGACGTTTTGTTTCTGACTTGTTGCAGTTTTTACCATCATAAAAAATCTATAAATAGACCCAGATTAGTTGTCTGAGTTATTTTTTATTATTATTTGTATTCTAATTAAATAAAAAGAAAATGGACAAAAACACTTTGTTCTAATGACACCAGCATGAGTGAGCAGGCTGCTGTGTCAACAGGTAAAAACATGGAAAAACACATTAGCCCTGAGACAGTTTAACAAGAGAAAATCTGCAGATATGTTTTACAGTCGTACAAGTCATGATAGGTGATTTAAAGGAGCAGCACAAACCCGCAAAGCAGGACAAACCAGCACAGCAGTGTTTAACTTTCTTCACTAAGCAAATCAGTGCGTCACTTATCAGGAAGTAAAACAAAATGCAAATATTACATTAAAATGTGTCACAGCCAGAAACGTAATATAATGTGTTTATTTTTAACAAATATTTAATTTAATATTTTATTTCCTTTAAACATTTGTTTATGGTGCAGATAAAGCAAAGTGTGCATAGCCCTCTAGTGTTAAAGCTGTGAGATTACAAGAACGTAGGCTACATAGATTTAGAATATTAGGACGTGTTTTAAAAAGAAAAATAGGAAACATTTTCTAGGAAAGAGAAAAAAACAATATTTGAATTCATGATAGTTTCTGGAAAATAATAATCTCTTTAAACGCTGAGAAGACTAAGGAGATGATTATTGACCCAAGGAAGAGGACAGACCAGCACGCCCCACTCTTCATCAACGAGGCCCAGGTAGAGAGGGTGAAAACCTTCAAACTCCTCGGTACCCACATCAGTGAGGATCTCACCTGAGCTCACAACATGCAGCAGATCATCAAGAAGGCGTTGGAGGAATACCCTCCAAAATCCTCAGCAACTTCTACAGATGCACAGTGGAGAGCGTCCTGACAAACTCCACCACAGTCAGTAGGAACTGTACTGTTCAGGACAGGAGGGCTCTCCAGCGTATCATCTACAATGCCCGGGTCACAAAGAGGGCCCACAACATCATCAAAGACCCCACAGCACTCACTGTTCACACTCCTGCCGTCAGCCAGATGCTTCAGGAGTGTAAAAGCAAGGACAACAAGTCAGTTTCTATCCACAGTCCATCAGGCTGCTGAACACTGACTGAACATTTATCATGTAACATTATTGCCACAATGAAAAATTGCACATATTTGTTTTTGCACGTACAATCTGTCTGCAAACATATTTGCACATTCTAAATGTCCTCCCTCTGACAATAATGCACCTTAAACACTGATAACACTTCACCCTCTGTACATAGAACTGCACATTTTACATTTAATTTTTTCTTATTGCTTATTCGTATTTTTATTTATTCTTATGTCTAAAATAAGTCTATTGGTTTTTTAATCTTAGTTTAGTTGTACAAAGTCATATGAAGGGAAGTGAATCTTGAATCTGATGTATCTAAATAAAATCTAAATCCCATAAATATGACGTTTTCTAATTATTCCCCCGTATAATTATGACTGAATCCTAGTAAAGATAAAAGTAAAAGCAATCTCTGACCTCAGACTGAAGACATACCATCACTTAAACCAGGAGGAAGGACAGTGATCTGCGCTCTGTCCTGTCTCTCTTAGATTTTACCGTAATAACTGGGATGGATTTTTAGACTGAGCGTTGCTACCCTGTTCAGTTCTTGTTTCCATTTTGCAGAGGTGGGGGACTTGACTAGAGTCAGACTCGAGTCGCAAATTGGAGGACTTGAGACTGATAAAAGACTCGACTTGACTTTGACTTGGCTTTCATGACTTGAGAATTGACTTAGACTTGAAACAGATGACTTGAAAGGACTTGAATTTTTTATAAAGATGGAGTCTGTAGCTTGAAATTTATAGGAGGAGATACATTTGGCAGCTGGCCCTCGTTGAAGGGCTCTCTCATAGACTCCCATGTTAAAAATCACACCGAAAGTTATAATTTTCTTTGAAAAAAACTTGAAGTTGACCCGGAATATTCTCTGTGATGAACATTTTGATAGTTGAATGGCTGAAATCGGTCAATATATGCTGAAGCTACACTGCACCAAAAACGTACGGAGGAAGAAGAAGAAGAAGAAGAAGAAGAGTCGTGCGCACATGCCGTGTGTGTGTGTGTGTGTGTGTGTGTGTGTGTGTGTGTGTGTGTGCGCATATTGGGGCGAACTCCACTCTGCGTGATAGAGAGAGGAGTGTAAACCCAGGGACTGTAGAGACGGTAGAACTCTTGGTGACGTTACATTGATGTTAGACTCAACTTACAACACATTTTGAAACTGGAACTCCAGTCACGCCTCCCCACTAAAGACTTCCAAACTTCAGTCTGCTCTTTCCTCAGAGATGCTCTGAGAATCTGAAATCACTTTTATGCTAAGAGTCATTACTAAGATTTTTTAGGCTAAATTCCGACCCCTGGGTTTTTGGACGTTTGGTTTTGCTTTAGTTTAGTTGTAGTTGTTGATAAGGCGGGACATAAAGCTTCCTGCTTCCTGCTTCCCGCTCAGAGCAGCGCGCCACGCAGCGCTTCACGCGCTCAAACTCATTCATTCAGCACCGGTCCGCCTGTCAGAGCCCGCAGAATCCCGCAGAATCCCGCGACTCCAGCTCACAGGTGAGTTCTGTGTGTTTGTCATTGTACCTACATTTCGTGTTCTTTTAATGGGCGCCTGGATGGTTTATACACGTGTTCTTAATACACGTGTTCCTGTACTTTCTTCATTACATTCTGAATATAAAAGGCGCCAACGTAAACTGTAAAGTAAAGTAAACTGTAGCTGAAGCGGATAAACCCGTAAAACTGCACACACATTGTGTTTATTCACCCAGAGCAGGCACATTTTGAAACGTATGAGACTTTCTTTAAAGTTAATAAGCCTTACTTTGCTCATACTGCTGAGCGGACTGTAGGAAGTGAGTCAACCAGAAGAGTCTCAGTTCAGGTGACATCAGAGACAATTACTGTTAACAGACATAAACGAGGTAGAGAAGACCTTAATGGTTTTACTTAAGTCTACGGCTGGTCATCTTTCATGCTCTGATGGTGACTGATAGACAATTGTTCCAGTCAGTTTCTGAAGTGGGATATGATTGATTTTGAAATGTTTTAATCACTATGCATGCATCCTGATTAGTGATGTAGTCACTAATTCCTTCTCTTGACTTGACTCAGAAACCTGCCAGAAGCATCAGGATGGTGAATGATAAGAAACAGAGTTCACCGGCTGACCGGTCAGTTGGACTTTTTTCTTTTTCGGTACAAAAATGATCGTTGTGTTTTGGCTGGCTTCAGTTTGTTGTGGTCTTTTTTCCCCACAGCGGTCATGCTGTCGCTGTCATCATCTTTGTGCTGGGTGTGGGAACTCTGCTGCCCTGGAACTTCTTCATAACTGCCTCACAGGTTTATATTCTCTCATCATATCTTCCATCATGATACATGCTTCATTGGCTGTGGTCAACCATACACTGCTTGAACTAAGGAACTGAAGTTTGCATTTTGCTAGTTTTCAGGGATTATTCAGGCATTTGTTGTTTTATTCTTTGTCATAGTAGAAATTATTAAAGGATTCTTCTCCCTCTTAGTATTTCAATGAACGCCTCAAAGTATCAAACGTGACTAATGGCACATCAGCTGATATGTCCAAGGACTACAATTATGACAGCTGGATGGCTCTGCTGTCCCAGCTGCCCCTGCTGCTGTTCACCCTACTCAACTCCTTCCTGTATCAGTGGTGAGTTTTGGCCTTATTTATCCTTCTTCTAACATAAGGCATTACACTGGTCTTAAGTTTGACTCGGTGTAATGATGGTGATGATGATAATGAAAGTGTTTCTCTGTGCAGGGTCAGGGTGCATGTCCGCGTCACCTTCAGCCTGATCGCATTCTTCTTTCTCTTTTCCCTCACTGCTGCCCTGGTCACAGTGGACATGCAGCCAGATACCTTCTTCTCTGTCACCATGGCAACCATCTGGTTCATCAACAGTAGGTCCATGCAGATTATCATATGCGTGCTATTGCATTTCTTACATCCACACATCAGATGAACTGTGCAGTATGGATGGGATTTGGGTGAAAGGGAAGTTCACGTTGGGTTAACGTAAACTGTATTAATGCTACTTTTGGTTCTTTCTTGACATTCTGAATCCTAATGTATTTATTGTTCGTGTGCAGTGTCTGGTGCAGTGCTGCAGGGCAGTCTGTTTGGTCTGGTCGGCCTGTTTCCTGCACGGTATAGCACTCTCTTCATGAGCGGTCAGGGTCTGGCCGGTATCTTCGCCGCCATCGCCATGCTCTGCGCCATCTTAAGTGCTGAGAACAACAACACCAGTGATGAAATGTTATTTAGAATCTTGAATGAACTAAAATGTTTCATATGCAGACACTGATCAGCTGTGTGTTTGTCTACAGGTAAGCCGGATCAAAACTCGGCTGCATTGGGGTACTTCATCACTCCGTGTGTAGCCACTCTGGGAACTCTGCTCTGCTACTTACTGCTGCCACACCTGGTGAGGAGTAGGCTACTTTATAGCACTCTCTACAGTTAAATTTTCATGGATTGCTGTTAAATGTAGGCATATATGAAATCCAGGTATATTTACTGTGTTTATTCAGACACAGAGTTAAGGACTATTTAAACACATCGTATTTACAAAAAACAAACAAGTCTTCAGACTTGATTCAGAAGCACAGAGTAACACTATTTCTTATTTCATGTAGACCTTTGTAATAATAAATTGTCTGATCTGGCCTGCAGGAATTTTCCCGTTTTTATCTGAACAGAAGTCAGTCTAAAACATCACAGGAGCTCCTCAGCCCAACAGGTCAGTGTCATTCAGCAAGGTATTTGGGTGATTACAGTATCAACGATATCACTAATCCATCTTTTTCCTTTTAAAGACGAAAAAGTCCAGAACAACAATCCGAAAGACCTTGAGGCCAACGGGATGTACATCAGCAAGCTGGAGGAGAGCCAGGACCGTTCGTCTGTCTGGGCCGTCTTCAAAAAGGTGAGCATTAGCTTTTCTCTGTTCCCCTCAGGCTCTTTTTCTATGGTAAATCTATTAAAATGATGAAAGAGGTAGAGTTCACATAAGTCCAGGAAGGAGTTCATTGTTGAACTGATGATACAAATGTTTCTCCTGCCGTTATTAGAGCTCTCGTGAGCTGTCAGAGCTCTTCACATGTGTTTGTCAGCTCACAGTTTGTTGCCTTCTCTGACTACCACCTTCCTGTGTGTCTCAGATCTGGCTGATGGCTCTGTGTGTGACCTGCGTCTTCGCTGTCACCCTGTCAGTGTTTCCTGTCCTCACAGTCCGAGTCCAGACGGTCTACAAGAACTCTAAATGGGGTGAGACAGCTTTTCTAGCATACTGAAATAACATCACTTTTACAGCTTCACTAGACAGTGATGAATGGATTGTTTTTGGGGGTGCTTAAATGTCTCGGAGCTCTTTTAATTTGAATTTTTTAGTGATTCATTTGAATAGATCTTTTTTTAATTGAACTATTCTAAAAGATTTTTGTCCCAGGGTTCAGGGCTGCAGTGTAATCCTCTGTCCCTCTCTGCATTTCTAACAGAAAAAATCTTCACCTGTGTTTGCTGCTTCATTGTGTTTAACGTCATGGACCTGGCTGGCCGCAGTGCTCCGTCCGTCGTCCAGTGGGTGAGTCTGCAGCCTCATGGACTAGTTAGCACAGATCTGAACTACAATGCTTTCTGTCCAGATAATTGTCATTATTAGCTTGTCACCTACAATGTGTAGCCAAAAGTCACTGAATCATTTCAGCTTCTTTAATGAGTCTGCTGGTGTTTGTACAGCCGTCGAAGGACAGCCGTCTGTTTCCTGCTGCCGTGTTGTCTCGCCTGGTCTTCATCCCTCTGCTCATGATATGTAACATACCGGGTTCTAAACTGCCCCCCCTCCTCAGTCACGACTGCGCCTTTGTGGCCATCATGGCTCTGTTCTCCTTCTCTAACGGATACCTGGCAAGCCTCTGCATGGCCTACGCTCCACAGTGAGTACCTCCACAGCATCCACACACGGTAGCTGTCTACATTGTAATGGTTTTGAGGTTTAGCTTCTGAGCTAATGCACTTAGCTACAGTCAGTCAGTTTTATGAGCTGGATTAGGAGTTAATTTTACACCTTCATACAGCTTCCTGGCTGCATTCATGAAGGGTAGTGGATTAAAGATGGCAACAAGTGGGAGAAACATTGTACTAACACCGTTTCTTCAGCTAAATTATGAATGATTGCCACTTTGGATTCAACATTTATCACTGCGGTGCACAAGTGGTTGACATTGCATTTACAAATACTCCTCAATATATCACATGTGAATTATATGTAGCAAAAACAAACTTATTTGTGTATTTTGCCAGAGTTTAAATAACAGCAGCATGCTGGCAACGCCCAGTAGAGGGAGCCCAAGCTTCACAGCCTTGTACAGGGCAGAAGAAGGTGCGCAAACCAAACAGTGATATATATATATATATATATATATATGCACAATGGACTGACTGTATACAGTGTTTTATGTTTTTAATAAACATTCATTTTGTATTCGTGGTATGAGTAACTGCTTCTTTCCATCAGGTTGGTGCGCAACAAGGACTGTGAGACAGCCGGCTCTCTGATGACCTTCTTCCTGGTCCTGGGTCTGGCTATTGGAGCATCTTCTCATTCCTGCTGGGAAAACTGGTTTGGAATTAGTAGTGGTGAGACTTTGAGAAACTGTTGTATAAATGTGGTCTGGGTTGGGTTGGAGAGACCACATCTTAGAAGAAGAACACACAAACCAAAACAATTTGCATAAAGGCTTATATTTATATAGGCCATAAAACATATAGGCCATCTTTGATTGTCAATCTGTTAAGTTATTTGAATGTAAAATATTTTTTGTAATATCGACCATTTAGGTCTAAAAATGTTCTGAGGTGTGATGAAATGTTAAACCAGTACCAGCACTGATTTAATGTTTTTACATGTTTGAATGCAGCTGAGAATGTAACTCCTCCTCACATAACCAAAGAGAGATATTACTGATTTTGTGTTACTGTATTTTTATGCAGAGCTGCATTTTGGACAAGCCAGGTTGTTTTTGATTGTTTGTTTGCAGAATTTGAAAGGGGGGGGGTGTTTATACTTTTTTTTATACTTTTTTTTAGTTTTTCTTCTTTATATACAAATTTTATACTGTTTGTTCATTTATTTGTGTTTTTACTGTAAATAAGTCATCCTTGTGTGTGTGCATCTTTGAATAGGCTGAGTAAAACTGCCTGAAGTCAATAGATTTCTCATTTGATCTCTTCCTCTCTCTGCAGCCATAAGAGACAGAGAGACCCTCCACACACCGAGTCCATTTCTCATTCATCATGCTCTCTCTCTCTCTCTCTCTCTGTTTAGCTTCTCTCTCTGTCACTGTGATCTTCCTGTGACTCTGGAAGCAGGATCTATATGTGTCTCAGAAATGTTGATGTACACATCTGGTTTGCAGAAACATTTAATAGCACGTTTTATCGTGGCGGTTGAGTTCTTCTGTGTCTTTGTATTCATTTTTGATCTCTTCAAAGTGGTTTTGCACAACCTATGGTTGAATGTGGGCTGTGTGTCACTTCTGCAGGTATGTGTTTGTTCTCAGGTTCTGTTGGTCTTTTGTCAACTGTCACACCCTGCAACCTGCATGCACACACCTCCCTCATACACACCATACGGCATTGATCATACTGACTCACAGCTCGTGTGTGACTAGTTGGCACTGTGATTTGTTTTTTGTTTTCTTTTATGACTTTTTTCATCCAACAGTGATTCAGCACAGCCGTTATTTTTTGAGTGTTAGTGTGTGTTGTTATTTAGTCGTGTTGATCATGTGTCTCTTTGTAAAGAAGCCCTTCCTGCACACAGACACATGTTTAATGATAGAAAGCCATTAACAGTGCTGAGCCCTCTGTTGGCAGGCTGCTCCCGCTGCTTCCTCTTCCTGTAGCTCGGCCCTTTGCTTTGACCACATGTTCTCCTGCTTCCTCCCATTCTTTTACTCTGCATGGAAAATGAAAATGGAAAGTTGCAGCTAGTCATTGAGCTTATTCAGAGTTCTGTGGATCTGATTAAAAATAAAACCAGCGACAGATCGAATCATTTCAAGGAGAAGCTTGGTGGTGAGTATTTTGGTCTTATCTCTGTTTAGCTTTGCCAGAGAAACTGCATGTGGCAAAGTACTTCACTAACTAACATTGACCTGAATGAAGGATGATACTGACTCTGAAGCAGCCTTCAAATCCAAAAAAAGCTCAGGAGAAGGAGATTGTAGCTCATGCAGGGATCATCAGAAAACAACACTAAATAAATGTATAAAGTGAATGGCTGATTATGTGTAATAATATATTAAAGCTGCAAGCAGCGTTGCGATCCGCGGGCCGATGCACTCTCCTCTGCTCTCCTCTCATTTCCAGAGACGTACAGCAAACACACGTTTACAACCAAACTTTCCTGCTACCAGTAGGTGGCGCTATGACCGTATCATCCTATTAGCATATCTGTTCAGAATTGTACGGAAGTACGACGTATTAGGGCCAATGTAAGAAAAAAAAATACTGACCCGGAAGAGGGGGGGGCAATATTCTGAGATTTAAAGTCGCAGATTTACGAGAAAAAACTCAGAAATTTGCATCCGTTTTTCCTGGTCATTGAATTATGTCGCGTTTCCATACATGCACACGGTTTATGTGTACAGTTTACATATGTGTAAACTGGATAAAAAGCAACTGTTTAAAGTTTTTAGTTTTTAATCACGGTGTTGTGAGAGTTGTAGGCCTATATGCCTTATAATAGGAAGGCAGTGAGTACCTGTGTGCTCACCTGTGTGAGTGTGCAGGATACAGGACAGCGTGTTTGTGTAGGAGGGGAAGAGAAGATGACTTGTTAGCTTGAGAGAGGGGCGATTTATTAACAGAAGTATATGTACAGCGTAAAGAATAAGAGAACAAAGCTGCCTGCAAGCACAGGAAAGTGCTCTGGTCCTCCAGCTGTTTGTGACGGTGGGGGTTAACCACGAGCACCGTAGCTCGTCCTCTGCGCTCCCTGACTATGGTCGGGAGGTTGAAGCAGGAAAGGTTATCCACGGTGCTGTCTTCTTCACAGCATTGTCACAGCTTGATGAGCTTTTCCACGGCGACCGTGACAGCAAGCAGCGTGTCTCCAGATTTGCGACTTTATAGCCTAATGTCAGAGAATATCTGAGGTCTTCCCGTAAATTTGCGACTTTTTTTCTCGTAAATCTACGACTTTAAATCTCAGAATTTGCCCCCCCTCCTCTTCCGGGTCAGTATTTTTTTGGCCCTAATACGCCGTCGTAATTCCCTATAGTGTCCTGAGTGGACACAGTGAATTTCAGCTCAATTGGATGAAGTATGTGAGGCGTGAAAAGTTTTTTAGGAGGGTCACAAATGACCAAAAATGACCAAATAATTCAACATGGCGGACTTCCTGTTAGTTTTAGAGGGGGGGTCCAAGAGACTTTTTTGTGCGTCTTGGAGGGATACATATGTGTGCTAATTTTCATGATCCTACTCAAAACAGGCCAGGGGGGCAGGCAGGAAAACCTATGAAAACACAACATTTTGTGTAGCCAGTAGGTGGCGCTCTGTCAAAAACTGAACAATGTCTGACACAAGCATTCAGGCTGTGGCTCCGAACGTACATCGGACAGTAAACACAGAAGTTACAGCAACTTCCTGGTTGGTATGGAATTGTCAAATTTTCAATAAATAACACAATAATGTAAGTCTGAGAGACATTTGGAACAATACAACGTGCTGAAAAGTTTTTGTCCTGCAGGGAGAAAGTTGCCTGTCCTCATTATGGGGGCTGGCCTCCAGCTACAGCCTCACAATGAGCCTACTTGTTATTGACCTGAGAGAGAAAGGCATGCAGGGGCAGCTGATTACAAGAGCGTGCGTGTGTGTGTGTGTGTGTGTGTGTGTGTGTGTGTGTGTGTGTGCGTGTGTGTGTGTGTGTGTGTGTGTGTAATGAGGCAGGTTGAAGCCTTGCCTCAGTGTTGATTCAATCGACAGCAGACGTCGGAGGCAGACAAACTGGATCTGCAGGTCACTTCTCTGATTCTTTCCCTCAGATCAACATGGCTGAAACACACAGAGCTCCAGCGGAGGGCAGAAAGGTAGGTTTACAACTGAATACCAGCAGGTCAGGGACAACAGCCCGGAACACTGACAAACTCATTCTGTTTTATTTGTCAGGTGGCATTTTAGACAAGTAAGACTTTTCTTGCTTGTGTCTGTGTCTCTCTGTGGTGTGTGTCTGTGTGTGTGTTTTGTTTTATTCTATTTTTTAAAAAAAGTATCAAACCAGTTTTTGTGCCAGTTATTGTCAAGTTGACAACAGTAAATATAAACAGCAGTTCCCAGTAACTACCAAAATAAAAGCTACTTGAAAGAGGTTTAAATTGTTCTGTAATATACAGTTGATCTAAATCTTTATATTTAAGTTAGATCACAATAACTTTCCTGTTTACTCTGGTGGTTAAATATATATTGGATATATTTTAACCAAAAAAAAATGTCATTGTCCAGAAAGTTTCTACAGTGATTTTTGAATTTTCATTGAGCAGGCTGTGTACTATGACAAATGTTAATTAGATCCTTTTCTCCATTTTTAGTTGATACTTGAAAACCTAACAAGAACTGTGAGAACCTTGACAACTATTTCAAAGCTTTTATTTTGAAGGGCACCTCAGTATTTTTAACATCCTTTTTCCCCAGTATGTGACGCAGCACGTGCTGGTCAAGCTGTAAAATATGTGTTTTGAATTCATTCAGTGAGTAACACTGAGCTTTTTAAATTTCAAAAGGGTCAAAAAGCTCAGACAGTCTAAATATAAGGATAAAAAGTTAATAATGTTTTTCTTTCAGAAATGGACGTTTCCACAGAAGAGTGTGTCTGATCCAAATAAAGGGAGCCCTCGCTCTTCTGACCAAGTTGCTGAAAAGAAACTGGTAAATGTGACAAGTGACCCCCTAAAGCACTGAAACAATAGAACCATGCTTATCACTCATGCAAACAGAAAACATGAAATCAAACGACATACAGCATGAATGCTCAGTGTCTTTATGTGACATAATTGTCTCTGTGTGTCTTTGTTGTAGATTGATATTGGACACACTTGATCACACTAGAAATCAAGCAAACATTTGAATGAAATACAATAAACTATATTCATTTAATGTGTTACTGCATGTCCCTAAAAATAAATCTGTGCGTGCAGTCAGTTCCTTTCAGAGGACATATCACAGGGGGGATGCGGCCGGGGAAGAAGGTGGTGGTGGTGGGTGTTGTGGACCCTCATCCTGACAGGTATAAAAGAGTTTATCTCGCTTTCTTTTTCAATCCATCCTCTTTTTATTAACCCTCATACACTGTTCGGGACATTTTTGTCCTCTGAGAGAAATTTTTCTGTTTATTTTGGCCATAACTTTGTCAATATGTGGACAAATTGAATCATTTTTGTTCAATAAGCTTAATTTTACATAAATTTTGTTAATATGATTTTAAAGTTTTTCATAGGTCAACAGTACACTGTGGGCAAATTTTATCCCCTTAAAAACAAGATCAGTGTGCAAATGGCTCTCTTCCTCTCTAACATACACACACAGTGTGTAGACACACAATTATGTGCTAAAATACTCCCTATAACTCCATATACAAGCCAGAAACTACAGCACATGAGCACAGGCCTGCAGGTAAAGGGTTAATATGGCCATTAAGTTGTTAACTGTAAAAATCACAAATGTTACCTCCTACCAACAGGGTAAACCACCAACAATCAAGAATGCATGATTATTAGTGCCATGGCTGTGCAGTCAAAAAAGTGTGTTATAATGTAAGTCTATGGACAAAATGGGAGAAAAAAGAAAATCCAGTGCTGTGCAAAAACTAATAATGCAATAAAGTCAAATTTTTTACTGATGTTTGACATGACCAAGCCTGTAATAAAGGTTAAAAAATCCAGTCCACATTCACTTTTCTATTAAAAATGAGCCATTTTGTGTGTTTTTTTTTCCAATTTTCAGCACCACCCCTTATAAAATTGGTGATTAAAGGGTTAAAATCCTGGGGGAAAATTTTTTCACTACTGTTGATTAGAACTGAAGTTAATTAAAAGGTCTATGCAAAAAAATTTAAAAAAAATATTTATCTAATATATTTTTAAAACCGTTAAAGTTAGGGGACGTTTTTGTCCCGAACAACACATAAGGGTAGTGTTTGCGAACAGTCCATGAGGGTTAATAGCAATACACTGCTTGTATTTTATTATTATTTAAAAATACAAGTAGTTATTATGTGTTGTCTAAAGTGATCTAAGTCTAGTCCACCAAACCAAATTACTTGAAGTCAAAACAAAAGCACCAGAGGAGGAATCTGGATGACCTCCTGACCCTCCTTACTGTGTAGCATCAGGCTGAAATTGTTTTTATTTTTAAAACAGAGGTTCCAAAGAAAGAAAGTCCCTTTAAATGTGATGTTCTGACACAAAAGGAAAAGTATCAGGGTCGTATTTCATTGTCTGTCCCTTTGTCAGGTTCTACATCGCTTTGACGTGTGGACGTGGGACGTCCCGGGAGCCTCCACCTGACGTAGCTCTGGAGCTGTGTGTTCGATTTAAGGACCAACAAATCCTGCGGAGAGCCTGCGTGTCTGGGTCATGGGGGGACACAGACAGGGCCATCCCTTTCTTCCCCTTCATCAAAGATCAGCCATTCAAGGTACCAGATCTGTTCATAAACTGACATTGACTTGAATGGAGGCTTCACACAACAAAACAACAAACATGGTACATGTTAATGAACCAGACATCCTCTGTCTCCTCACAGATTGAGATTTACTGTGAACAAAGCAGGTTCCGGGTGTTTGTGGACGGACAACAGCAGTTTGACTTTGACCACAGACTGACGTCTCTCAGTGACATTGACACGTTATGGATCAAAGGAAGCATCAACATTACTAAACTGGCCTGAAGCGGAGGACCGCTCCCTCACAGGAACAAACAGAACCTGCTGTGGATTCTCTTTAACTCTTCAGTGTCACAGTGATGTCTCTAACCTGTACTGTGTGTATAAACTATATTTTTTCAGTTTGGAAAAGTATTTATGATATTGTTTTACTTTGTTTTTTGCAGTGCAGATGTAAGTGTTTTTATAATGAAAATTTCTAATCAAAATTTGTGATCATAGAAACTTGAAGACGACACATCAGCCTCAGAGACATTCATCTATATTCAGGGCATTACAAATGAAATTGTACAGTAATTATGGTGTAATTATGTAATGGCTACCTCAGTTCAAACTACTATCCTACTGTCATTCATAATTAAAATAATCTGTACTGTGTACTGTTTATATTAGAAATATAATTTCTATTTTCTTTTTTATATTTCAACCTTTAACAACATCCATATTGTCCTATATTACCATCCTCTCAAAACTATTGAAATTTTTTTAGTTTTTTTCTTTCAAAATAAGGCAAAAGTGGCATCTTTGTTTGGATGAAAAAATAAAATAAAGGGTTTCTTCAGTGTGGCTTCAGGTTCATCCGTTCATCACATAAATAACATTCTAATTATTATCATCACTACAGATGTGTATGTTGGTATGAATGAGTGACTAAAAACACAAGTGCAGTGCTGCAGTTTGACCACACGGTGGCTGCAGAGGCTCGTGATGCATTACAATTCTTTGCTTGTATATCAAGCTTTAGTTTTTTCAGTAATTCAGAAGTCACAGCGGTAAATATAAAAAGGTAGAAAAGGTGTTTTTAATCCTCGACTTTTTTCATTCTTATTCGTTCTTTTGTAGTGTAATTTTTACATTCCATATTTATGTTAAATGCTATCCTAAAATGTATGACATCATAATTTGGATGCTATATACTAACAAACAAAATGAATAGAGAAAAAAAATAAAGCATGTAAGGGATAAAATGCCATATTAACATTGCATTTTTTAACCACTTATGTGTTTTTAATGTCTAACTTTAACCAGTCACAAAACCCTCAGTGAATGAAAATATTACAGGTCAAGGTGTCAGGGGAACAGACCCTGTGGTGTTTTTTTATGGGATATTTTGGTGAGTTCTCTCATGCAGGTTGTTACTAAAGCTGTGGTTTGTATCATAAACACAACCCTGGCATAGTGTTGTCATTGTAATTCTGCCGATAGTTAATGAATTTTTAACTTGGATAGCAGTATTCTAAATAGGGTGCAGCTGTCTGAGGTGTTAGATGTAGATACTTTGTCTAAATCAATTATGATTTTTGCAGCCTCCATAATAAAGATCACAGAGCCTTGGAGGACTCTACACATCACTTTTGTTTTTGTGTGTTTTATCCGTTTAGTTCTTGCCAGAAAGACGCTTCAGTCACTTTATACTCTTCAATTCGATTCAGACCTGGGGAGTGTTGTGTAAAATGTATTATATATTGTACCAATGAAGGCAGAGCTGGCACAGATCCAACTTGATGCCACAGTATATTTGTCCAAAGTATCAGCTGCCTGTGATTGAGACAGCAGCCTTACAGAGGTTCCGTCTTCTTCAGTTTCATGGAGATGCTCCGCTATTATCACCTGCTGCCTTCCTTCATCAATTATTCATCACAGCTACAGTTCACTGACCTGATGCACTGCCCGATCACCCTTACATGCAGGAGTATGCGTGTGTACTTGTATTACTCACACTGTGGGGACATACATTTGTTTACAGTCACACTGTGGGGAATCCACTTTCATTTTGTGGATGTAAGTCCCCACTATATAAATCAGTCCATACAAGGATGAGGGTGTTGAAGTTAGGATAGTGTAATGTCCAATGAAGTGATAGAAGTGTGTGTGTGTGTGTGTGTGTGGCAGCTTGCCCTGTATTTACTCCCTGCTGTACTCCATTAAACCTGGTTTCATGTTCTCCCTGCTCTTAAATGCTGGTTGGGCACCAGTTTGAAGGACAAAGTGAAGTACAACCCAACCTGAATATCTGGACATCACACTCCCAGTAGTGTTAATGGACAGTTTTGTACAACCATCAGATACTGCCACATCAGTACTAACCCAGTCTCCGCCATATGTATGTATCACTGCTGTAAGGGACACGTTCTGCACAAGGTTCTGCTCAAGGTTTAGGTTTTTCTTACTGTCAAATTGCACACTGTTGTTCTTGTGTATCATATCATCATTTCATATCTTCATACCAAATTGCACAATCCGTTCAGACTTATATTTATACCTGCATTACGAATTGCATTTTTGTTTCTGCACCTGTGTTTATTTTTTATCTTGCTGTAAATAATGTTTATACTCTTTTCTGTTTTCTGTTATTTTTACCGTTAGAGGTATATTTGTTGTTTTTAAGTGACTGTATTTGGCTGCTGCAACAGTGAAATTTCCCAGCTTGGGATGAATAAAGTATTTCTATTCTATTCTATTCTTTTTCTTCCAATAGTTTAAATCGAGGCAACTGGACTCAAGATTGTTTTTTGAAGACGTTTCGCCACTCCCCAAGTGGCTTCTTCAGTTCTGCTACTTTTCTGGTTGGGAATCTGAGTTCTATGTGTTCAGGACCTCTGTGGGTGGATCTTGCAGGAGCTCACATGACTAAGATCCCTATAGTTGGTTAATGGCCCGTTAACGACCAGAAACTGTGGGATGAAGGGACAGGGTTGTGAACAGGTGAGAGCTGATGCCTCAGCCCTCCCCCTCTGTTTATTGAGGGTTTTTCCAATTTCACATAGATGGCTCCTTTGACTCCTCTTTCATACCATCTGTCCTCCCTGTCTAGGATTTGGACATTATTATCCTGAAAGGAATGACCACTGTCTTTGAGGTGGAGGGGAACTGCTGAGTCCTGTCCTGAGGAGGTGGCTCTCCTGTGCTGTGCCATCTTTCTGTGTAGTGGTTGTTTGGTTTCACCAATATAGAGATCAGAGCATTCCTCACTGCACAGAACTGCATAGATTACATTGCTCTGTCTGTCCCTGGGAGTTTTGTCCTTGGGGTGGACCAGTTTTTGTCTCAGTGTAGAGCTGGGTTTAAAGTGTACTGGGATGTGATGTGCATTGAAGATCCTTCTGAGTTTCTGAGAAACTCCTGATAAATATGGGATGACAATGTTTTTCCGGCGTGGCTGGTCCTGTTCTGGTTGGGCTGTCTGCTGCTCTTTCCTTTTGCCAGCTTTCACCAGGGCCCAGGTTGGGTAGCCAAAAAAGTAGCAGAACTGAAGACGCCACTTGGGGGAGTGGCCAAACGTCTTCAAAAAACAATCCTTGAGTCCAGCTGCCTCGATTTAAACTCTTGGAAATGACTATGACCTGGATGAATGAGAGCATCCACAGATATATTCAAGCTAAAATACATGCACCTTCTGGCACATTACACCAGTGTATTTAGTTTGCCTTAAATCAAATAGTCATCTCCAGTCTCCCAGCTGTGTGTAACGGAGGCACCTCTACACCAAGCTGCCCCGCCCACCAGACCCCACCTGACCGACATCCTCAGTGGTGTGTTTAGCTGTGAACTCCGACCTCCTTGCGCTTGCAGCTTCACTTGATGTCGCTGCTAATGAATTATTCACAAGTGTCAATAGCCACTGTACCCCCTGCACCCCCCACCCCTCCTCCTCTGGTTACCATAGAGACACCTTTATGGCACGTGAAGTCCTGTTGATCTAAATGTTTGGACAAACAGAAGAGCATTTAGATGTTAAGAAACAAACCAATTGATTTATTTTAAATAAATTCAACTTTCAAAAAAATGTACAAAATGAAGCTGACAGCAAGAAGAGCTTTCA